>NC_140589.1:1868954671-1869463022 GCF_964204655.1 Triturus cristatus | reverse complement strand
GATAACATGGGCTGCGTCTCGACCTGCCCACTTCTGCCAATAATCCTTCCACGTGGTATACCAACGGTAATCCGCATAAACAAGCGCTAACTTTACGCTCTATTCTTTCCCTTCTCATACCAATCCCCTAACCAAACCCTCCTTCCTTTTTCTTACTGTCCTACGAGTTCCTCAGGCTTATACAGGGAACCAAATAAGACTCTGTTTACAAGGGCATAACAAAGTAAGAGATACTTTCTACTTGTCGCGTAATTACAGCTACCTTCGTCCTTGATATATGAATTGTGTCTCTGCTTAGTCCTACAACTTTTAGGAATCAAGCGCTATGCATATCCCACTGGGTACTGTTGATGCCTGGGGATCATACTGATTAGGGTGAGTACCTTATAATGTTTCTGCTGCATCACGGTATTCCATAGGGGCTTATAGTCCCACTAGCTCACTATGGAGACCCACCACCTGTTTTTTTAATCGTTTTAGTCCTCTAACGTAATAACGTTCACTTCACAAGTGTTTTAGATCAGAAGTCAGAGTCACTGTTAGACCGTGCCTATGCTTATATTGTACCACCTCAACGTGAATGATATCTATATGTGTTTTCTCCCTCAACAGGTAGATCCAGGTACTATAATCATTAGACACTACTATCGTGAGTAGAAAACCCACCACACAGCTTAGGTGTAGATAGTTATTATTATTTAGGTCCTGAAGAATCACAAGGATATTAATCCAAGAGCGAGAAACATGTTGACCTACACTGAGTAAAACAAGGAATTACACTACACTAGACATTACACTTGGGGTAGTGCCTTGTATTTTGTTTTTACTTAGGGTAGGAGACCCCCAGAATAAATACTTGCTTACTTCGGCACTCCCAACCCTATTTTAATTCATTTCACTTCATCTACACAATACTGCCCCTATACCCGCACTTCACCATACGGCATTCGGATAAAAAGATCTCCGGCAAACAGCCCCTATTATAGGGAGCCCGTCGAGTATTGCAATGCCGACCCGACGAGGAGCAGCCCAGATGATGAAGCAGGACACCTGCTAGGGTGTGTGAGGGCATTACTATCCGATTTATGGATTCCCCACACTGACCCCAGTCCTTGGGGCAGCTGGGATCCCCTTCTTCCCTGACTCTGTACTTTTTTACTTGAGAGGAACGGCATAACCTTCTTTTTGTAAAACAGACACCAGTAGTCCCACAATTTGCTTCCAAATACGAGGCGAAGATAGGGACACAGACTCCAAGTTGGTGCGTGATTTATTTTATTCAGGTAAGCAGACGCTTCGGCATGGTGGCATGATGCGTTTCGCCCGACAAGTGGGCTTGTTCACCTGGTGACAGCTTCTTGATTGTCTGCAGAAGGTGTCATAGATGTTATAATAATAAAGCTAATGGGGCGACCCGGTGTCCCTCAGAACCTGGGTATAAGTATTTGGTAAAACAATTGGGTCTGTCGGGGATTATCAATTGCTTGGCATACTCAAGCAGTAAAGACTTATTTATAACACATGTATCACTAAATGGTGAAGAGAGATAAAATAACACACACCAAAATTAGAATTCAATAATGTATTCAAAATTAAGTATCAACTATTTAGGGCTGTCACAATTTACAAATTCAATTGTAGTGAGGAATAGGTGACTGTGGTGAAAAAAGTGACATAGTGATTGGTGATATTGACAGTACACTATATACAAGACAAATAGACATGTGATACTGAGCTTGGAAAAGAAGGGGATTTTGTTTTGTCATTATTTTTGCACATATGCTGTAGGATCGATTGATAAGTTTAAACTGTGATCATGAGCGCTGTGCGGACATATACAGCAAGTCGACATTTCGACCCTGTAAGTGGCGCAAATGTAAAAAGCATCAAGGTGGGTCTTCCTCAGGACTGGAAGGGCGGGGAGGGTTTGACAGCCAATGAGCAGATGCTTCAGTAGATGAAATCTGCAGGTGGTGTGATTCCTCTTATTTAGTATAAAGTCAGGTCTCCACCAGCCGGTTGGAGCCTCAATTGTTCTTCACTTAACTTCCACCTGGTGTTGAAGTTTCTTCAGTTGAAATTGGAAAGATGTCTTTGGAGGTATAGTTGGAGGTGAGAATATGAAGCTCAGAGACTCGCCATGTTGCACAATATTGAGCACCCATCTGTCTTTGTAAGAGCATTGCCGCTCTAGCGGATGCTCCATGATGCTTCGCCGTACTGGAGGGGTATACGAAAGAGGGAGAAGGAAGGAGCCCCTTTTTGATACTGCAGGAGGCTTTCCTGCTGCCGCCAGCAGTTGACGGCAACCTTTGCCCCCTGAAAAAGTCTTATGTTGGTATGATTTGATGCTGTGGTTGCCAGTGTTGAGACCAGTGAGGAGTCTGAACCCTCCGAGGAAAGTACTGATGATCACAAGGCTTGTAATGCTTCCTGTATTTCTTCAAGCTTTACCACATCAGCTTGAGTATAAAATAAGCAAGTGTCAGAAGCAGGAAGGTTTAGGATCCGTTGTTGTGCTTGAACGTTTGGGCCAGTAAGCATTAAACATGAAATTCATTGCATTGCTAATCCATGACTGCTGCCATAGACAGCCAAGTCAGCGGAATCCTCAGTCACACTTAAGATCCAAGACAATTATTCCTTCTGATAAAAGCTCCTGAAGACCCTGTCTTCCTACTGAAATCGGTCTAAAAAGTGTTGTAATGAATTCCATAAGGGATCTGTGATCTCTGCCAAGTAAAGATCCTACGCGGGGGGATTTAATGTCAGCAGCTCCTGTGCCACACATTTTTCTCTAACTAGAATACTTACATTTACTTTTATTGAGGAAACGTTGAACTTGATGAGGTACAGTTGTATTTTCTTACTGCAGACACAATCACCAAATTTTGTTGAGGGGCTGCTCTAAATAATAAGCATTGGCATGGCCAATAGATCGCACCTATGTTGGATCTATTGGTTTTGCCAAGGTTTCTTAGCTATGTTGAAACATAACCGAAAAAAAAGCTGTATGACACAAGTCAGTGTTACCCGCGTCATAGACTTTTTTTTTCTTTCAGGCATGCTGCACTGAAGCCAGCATTGCTGTACAATACGGCTGAAGAAGACCTATTGGTTTTGTCAATGCTGTTTTTTTGTTGTTTTTTTTGTTTTACTTCGAGGCAAGAAGCACCTAGGTAATCACAGCACTGGGTAAGTATTAAAATCACCTGCCACTGATGATGATTTTAATGTCAGTTATTTTAATACTATTAGTAATTCTCACACCTAGTGTTACTCCTGACCTCCCAACGTTACCTGGGCAAATGGCTCCGCCGCTAGCCCCTTGCTGGCTCCTTCTTAGCAGTCTGAGTGGCAAACCTGTGTAATAAAACGCATGTTTGACATAGCAAAATATCTGCATAGCAAAATTAAAATACCACAACCTAAAATTAAAACCTAAAAACAACATGTAGCAAAAATATGCATGTGTGTTTTATACACGTGGTGCTTAAAAGCTGCTGCTTTAGCGAGTGCTATATTTGCTATTACTGTTTTTTTCAAGCGCTTCGTGCGCGCTACGATTAACTGCACAGTCCATGTGAACATATTTGTATATGGGTCTATTGAGTGCAGCCTATGTTCTTGGTGTTCTGCAGTGCACCATCGCATGTGGCATAGTGCATTGTGTGGGGTCCTTGAATGTACAACACGTCGTATATTTGCAGGAAACGACTTTTGTGCATTCTTATAAACACTACATTTTTTATGTATAATCAATTCAGCGCAGCACCAGTATGCACAGTTCTGTGCAGTGCACATGCCACTGACAACTTTAAGATGTACAACACATCGTATTTTTCATAAAACACTGAATAGTCTGTGTTAGACACGCAATGTAGTTGAAACCAACTGTACTGCGCACAGCACAATACCACCTGACAAAGCTGTAGATGAATCCTACAGGGTTCAAGAACACATCTCGTGTTTTGTATAAAGTGCTGGTAGTGTGCATTCCGTGATGATATCCGCTCTGACTGTACTGCACTGTGTTGCACGATGAGCCGCAGCTCTTATGAAAAGAACAGGGCTTATTTACAACTGACACGTTCTCATGTCCGAAGGACTCCATTTTTTAGGTCTCGGCCTGACGTAGGCAGCGCATGAGCTGCCTACGTCTTACGAGGCTTTTTGGAATCAATACGATTCCAGAAGCCTCGTCCCAGCTCCGCCTTCAACTTTGATTCATGCGCGTCGTTTGGCGTCACGAATTATGCCAAAGGAAGTGGAATGTTTGCACTGAAGGCATGCCACTCGCTGATTGTTGCCACCTTGTCTCCTTTTAACCACGCCCTGCGAGATTGGATCTTTTACCCGCGGCATTATACAGTAGGTTTATTTCTTGCACTTTTTTTGAATGACTTTGTAACTGTATGCTTAATGCTGTCTTTTGTTTCTTTTATTTCTAGGTTCGTTGTGCAAGTGTAAATTAAAAAAAAAGCATTTTAAATGTGTTGCCGATTTTCTTCTTCTTGTGTCCAACCCGCAAATCTGTTTTTGCTCCGTGTTCTTTTCTCCACTGTTCAGTGTCCCCGTTCGTTAACATGCAACAGTGCTGGAGTTGGGGGGGGGGGGGTGGGGGGGGGGGTGAGGAAATACTTCATCATCCCATAAATTGGGAATCAGTGTGTGACAGCGGCAAGAGGGTGGAGTCCCAAGGGATGTGTTGCCGATTTTCTTCTTCTTGAGTCCAACCCGCAAATCTGTTTTTGATCTGTGTTCTTTTCTCCACTGTTCAGTGTCCCCGTTCGTTAACATGCAACAGTGCTGGAATTGGGGGTGGGAAATACTTCATCATCCCATAAATTGGGATTCAGTGTGTGACAGCGGCAAGAAGGTGGAGTCCCAGGGGGCAGTCATAAAAATAGGAGTCTGATGGTCAATTTAAACTTTAAAAAAGATGTTAGCAGCAAGGGCAGATGTGATATCAGTCTGTTCTGGTTTACTTAATTAGTCACAGAGGGTCCGATTCACAGAACAAACTTAAGACTAAATCCTAAACTTACTACCATTCTGGTATTCACAGAATGCACCTACTACTACTGGTATTCACAGAGTGAACTTACTACTTTTGCTATTCACAGAATGAACTTAGAACTTTTGCTATTCACAGAATCCATTTACGACCACTAAACTTACGTCCGCACTCGGGCCGGAATTTCCGCCCCCGGAGCGGAAAGTCCGCTCGCGGGCCGGATAGTCCGCATACGGGCCGGAAAGTCCGCATACGGGCCGGAAACTCCGCTCTCAGGCCGGAAATTTCGCTCTCGGGCCGGAAAGTCAGGTTTGGGACCAGACTACATTAACTGTGGCCATTGATCATTTGAGCCAAGGGTAAACACCTGTCCAAGTCCCTACCATCCCCCACCATGCATCAGCTGACGCACTCCAGCCAATCCCAGCCAACAGCTCCAGTTAGCCATCAAATTGCTAGTGCCTACCATCCCCCACCATGATCCAGCTGAAGCCAATTAACACTGATTGACCAGCAACAAAAAACATTTAAAAGCAGCACACAGTGAAGGAACAGGTTCGGCCACACAGAGTTTGTCTTTGCAAGCTGACACCGGCTGAGAAAAATGGACCTCCTGAAAAGAATGAATATGCTACTTACCAGTATGCATCTGTTCTTGGCATGTAGGGCTGCTGACATTCATATCTGTGCATAGATCGCCGCCTAGTGTTGGGTCCGGATGTTTGCACGTTGTTGTCCTGGAAGAGTCTTCGAAGTATCCTGGGATAGGTGACTCCTCCCCTGGACTACAGTGCGCATGGGCATCCTCTCCATCCTCAGATTGTTTTTCGCCATTGTGGCAGTGATGGAGTAGATACAGAAAGTGATGACCATGCTTACAGTAATTCTGAGAGCTGCAGCTGCTACAGGCGCCGGGGAGGAGGGAGGGCGATATGAATGTCAGCAGCCCTACATGCCAAGAACAGATGCATACTGGTAAGTAGCATATTCAGTTCGAGGCATGTGGGCTGCTGAATTCATATCTGTGCATAGAATATATAGCAGTACCCTCTATTAGCAGCGGCTACCAGTGCCAGCTGCAGCGGTCTGAAAAAGAGTTTTGAGAACAGCCTGTCCTACACCTGCCTGCTGTTTCGATTGCACATCTACACAATAGTGTTTGGTAAATGTGTGTGTAGTGGACCAGGTGGCTGCTCTACATATATCATGCAAAGGAATGTTTCCAAGGAAAGCCATGGAGGCCCCTAACTTACGTGTTGAGTGGGCTCGTGGGGGAATCGTTAATGTGCGTTTAGCCTTTTGATAGCAAATTTGAATACATTTAACGATCCATCTGGCTATACCTGCTTTGGAGATGGCGTTACCTTTGTGGTGTGGGGCAAAGGCAACGAAAAGTTGTTTTGTTTTCCCAAAGACTTTAGTCCTGTCGATGTAGTACATGAGGGCTCTCTTTACATCCAGTGTATGGAGTGCTCTTTCTGCGACAGTTTGTGGGTTTTGAAAGAAAACGGGCAGTTCAATAGTTTGATTCATGTGGAACTGCGATATTACTTTGGGCATGAATTTGGGGTTGGTACGTAGTACGACCCTGTTGGCGTGAACCTGTATGAATGGCTCTTGAATGGTTAGTGCCTGGAGTTCACTAACTCTTCTTAACGAAGTGATTGCCACTAGGAAAGCTACTTTCCAGGTGAGGAATTGAATCTCACATGAGTGGAGAGGTTCGAAGGGTGGACCCATCAGTCGGGTGAGGACCAGGTTGAGGTTCCACACCGGTGCTGGTGGGTGTCTTGGGGGAATTACTCGTTTAAGTCCCTCCAAGAAGGCTTTGATGGCAGGCACTTTGAATAAGGAGAGGTGCTGCCTGTTTTGGAGATAGGCTGATATTGCGGTCAAATGGACACGTATTGAGGTGTATGCCAGATTGCATCGGTACAGGTGTAGGAGGTAACAAATTATGTTTTGGATGGATGCGTCTAGCGGGTTAATGTCAGAATTATTGCAATAAATGACGAACCTTTTCCATTTGGCTGCATAGCAAGCCCTGGTAGTGGGTCTCCTGGCCTCCTTAATGATGTCCATACAGTCAGGTGGCAGGTTTAGGTAGCCAAACTCTAGGACTTCAGGAGCCAGATTGCCAGGTTCAGCTGTTGCGGATCTGGGTGCTGAATCTCTCCATGGTTCTGCGTCAAATGCGCGGGTTTGATCCGCAGTCTTTGATGGGGCACCACGGAAAGTTCGAGAAAGGTGGTGTACCATGGCTGGCGTGCCCACGTTGGAGCAACCAGGACGAGTGTTAGTGAGTGTTGTCTGAGTTTGCGAGCCACCAGCGGTATCAATGGTGCTGGGGGAAAAGCGTACGCAAATCTGCCGGACCAGTTCATCCATATCGCATTGCCCTGCGACTGTGGATGTGGGAACCTGGCGGCAAAGCTTTGGCATTTTGCGTTTTCGCTTGTGGCGAATAGGTCTATCTCTGGGTGACCCCACTGCTGGAAGTACGGTTGGAGTACTGATGGGTGTAACTCCCACTCGTGCATCTGGTGGGTGTGTCTGCTGAGCAGATCCGCCATCTGGTTGTCTTTGCCGGGGAGGTGTTCCGCCATGAGGAACATGTTCCTCTGAATGGCCCACTTCCACATGCTCTGAGCCAGATGAGACAACTGTGGAGAGTGTGTTACTCCCTGCTTCTGTATGTAGTACATGGCAGTCATGTTGTCCGTCCGGATCAACACGACTTTGTTGCACAAGTGTACTTTGAATGCCTTCATGGCTAGGAAGATTGCCATCAGTTCTAGAAGGTTGATGTGCATCTTCTTTTGTTGTGTTGTCCATAGTCCCTGCACTGTGTAATTGAGTACATGAGCTCCCCATCCCTGGAGAGACGCGTCCGCTGTCAGTATTATTTGTGGAACAGGCTCTTGGAACGGTCGGCCCTTGCAAAGGTTTTGTGGATTCCACCAATGCAGAGAGTTGTATGCCCGACCGCTTACCAACACTAGGTCTTTTAGTTGCCCGTGAGCCTGAGTCCATTGACGTGCTAAGCACTCCTGAAGCGGGCGCATATGTAGTCTCGCGTGTGGGACTATGAAAATGCAGGAGGCCATCATGCCTATCAACTGCATGAACACTCGTGCGGGAAGGGAATGTTGGGGTTTGAACTTGGAAATCAGCATTTGCATGCTGTTGATCCTCACCAAATTTGGCTGAGCTGTGGCTGCCAGAGTGTCTATGGTCGCACCCAGGTACTGTTGTACGTGTGCGGGTTGGAGATGTGATTTTGGGTAATTTAGTGAGAACCCCAGGCTGTGAAGGAGGTGAATGGTGCGGGACATGTGGCTGGCGCATTGCTGGGCTGACTTTGCCTGAACAAGCCAGTTGTCCAGGTAAGGGTAGACATGAATGTGTTGCCTCCGTAAATGTGCAGCCACTGTAGCTAGGCACTTTGTGAAGACCCTTGGCGCTGTTGTCACGCCGAAGGGAAGAACCTTGAATTGGTAGTGCTGACCCTGAATAGTGAACCTGAGATATTTTCTGTGTGATGGGTGAATGGGTATGTGGAAATACGCATCTTTGAGGTCTAGCGTGGCTAGGAAGTCTCCCTGTTTGAGCAGTGGGAGGACTTGTTGGAGGGTGAGCATGTGGAAATGCTCTGAGAGAATGTAGCGGTTGAGGGGTCTCAGGTCTAGTATGGGTCTGAGTGACCCGTCCTTCTTTGGTATTAAAAAGTACAGGGAGTACACCCCCGTACCGTGCTCGTGGACGGGTACGACCTCTATTGCGCCTTTTTGCAGCATACTTAGCACTTCCTGCTGTAATAGCGCTAAGTGCTCTGAGGACATAGGACGGTGTCTTGGCGGTATTGTGGGTGGAGTTGATGTCAATTGTAGGCAGTAACCGTGTTTGATAATATCTTTGACCCACCTGTCCGTGGTGATGGAGTTCCACGTGGACAGGAACCTTTGTAGCCTTCCCCCGACAGGTGTTATGTGGTCGGGAGGAAGGGAGAGGGCGTCACTGTTTGTTCTTGGGAGAGGATCTGGTATTGCCGTATCCGCGTCCTCTGCCCTTTGTGCTTGAACCACGATATCCACCCCGGGTGTTTTTATCGTAGGTACTTTGGGTGTTGCCCTTGTTGTAGGTTTGCTGTGACCCCTGTCCTCTACCTGCTCCTCTATTTCCGGGGCGACGAAAGGAGCCACTCCGAAAGGTCTGCGTTTGGAGAGCCCCCATGGACTTTGCAGTGTCTGTGTCCTTTTTTATTTTCTCTAGGGTGGTGTCAACCTCTGGTCCGAATAAGTAGTCGGGGTTGACCGGCTGATTGAGGATGTTATTCTGAACCTCCGGTTTGAATCCGGAGATTCGCAACCAGGCGTGTCGTCGTAACATGACGCTAGTGTTTATTGCTCTGGCAGCTGTGTCTGCGGCATCCAGTGCACACTTAATGGATGCGTTAGTGAGGAGTTGTCCCTCCCTGATGAGGATCTCTGCTCCCTCTTTGTATTGGTCAGGGAGATGTTGGAGCAATGTTTCTAATGTGTCATAGTGTGCGCGATCGTAGCGAGCTAGGAGCGCCTGAGTATAGGCAATACGCCATATGTTAGCTGCCTGGGCTGCAACCCGTTTTCCGGAGGTCTCTAACACCTTGGACTCTTTGTCCGGGGGAGGAGCATCCCCAGTTGTCTGTGAGTGCGCCCGTTTGCGAGCATTGGCGACTACGATGGAATCCAGAGGCAACTGGCCTCTAATGTAGGTAGGGTCCCCAGGCGCCGACCTATATTTCTTGTCGATCCTGGGGTTTATTACTCGTGCCCTGGTGGGTTCTTTGAAAATGTCCTTTGCTGGTTTGAGGACACCTTTCAACATGGGTAGAGTTTTGATATTCCGTTCTGAGGATGCAAAAGTATCCATTAGAAAATCGTCCTCGATTGTGTCAGAGTGGAGTTGCACACCATGATTGGCCGCAGCACGTTCAATAAGGGCGTTGAATGCGGCAGTGTCCTCTGTGGGAGATGTTTTCACGCCATATAGCTGCGTGTCCTGTATCCATATGTGCACCCGGGTCTGCAGGGTCATCCCAAGCCTGATCAGGGTCCTGTTGGCCGTCAGGGTCCATCTCTCCGGGGTAGGGGACGTGTTCACCCATGTAGTCCTCCAAAACGTCGGTTTCGGAGTGTGTCAGAGAGAAGGACTGTGGATCTTGGTAAGAGGTATGGAGAGGTTCGTAAAGAACTGGTTCCGAATCCACTGGCAGCTTTTTCTTTAGAGGGATCCGGTAGGAGTCCAAAGCTGGCTCGGAAGTTATCCTCCGCTTGTGGAGCATCATTCTGCCGGTGTCGGCATCGATGATGTGGGATGGTGACGTCTCCGTAGGAGAGCGTTCGGCAGGCGTGATCCTAGTGTGGGTGACACGTGTTCTGATTTCGAACAGTTTGGGTGCCGTGGATGGCGGCAGGCCAAAAGTGATGTTGGCCGGTGCCGGAGAAGCTTTTTGAGCTTTTTTCGGCTCGGAGCCTGAAGGGTCCTGTAGGGCTGCCTTTTCTTTGATGCGTTGCAAGGACGCTGCAACTTGCCGCACCTGGAACGCCGACGGTTCTTTGGCGCCGACCGGTTCTGTAGAGGCAGGCGTGGACTTTTTCGGCGCCACGGGGTCATCGAGTCGAGGAGAGGTAGTAGCTGTTGACGGCGTCGATGATTGTGCCTTTGGTGCTGCTTTCGAAGTAGTGTGAGACGCAGCAGCTATTTTTACCTTTGTGGCTGGAGCAGATTGTTTCGGTGCCGGGAGCCGAGGCGGTTTGGCGGCACCGATGGCTTTTTTCCGTGTGTCGGCACCGACGTCGGCTGCTGCGAGCTCGGCACCGAAGTCCCGTTTGGTGCGGTCGGTGCCGACGGGTTTGGCTGGCGTCGAAGGTGTGGTGGGCCTCGATCCGACCAGTGTTACTTTCAGTTTCGGTTTCTGTGGAACCGATACGGCTTTCGGTTTCGGTTTCGATGAAGGGAAACCAGTCGTTTTGGGTAGTAATGGCTGCCGCTGAATGTCCGAGGCCGGGCCAGAGGGCGGGGCCGAAGAACTGCGGGATAGGTCTTGGGTAAGGCCCGAAGGCGATCCCTCGACCGGAGCCATAGACTGACGCACTGGGATATCCTCCGTCTGTACGGGTAGGCCTTGCTCGTCACCGGAGCTACTCTCTTCGGCCCCTAAGGCCTCATTGTAGTCTCCTACCTCGGTGTCGGCTTCGTCTCTGTGAAAGAGTCGTTCTTCGACGTCTTCCGATCCGGAGTCGTGTTCGGAAACGGGGCTGGAGGGTAGGTTCTCCACGTCTTCCACATCTTCGTACTCGGCGCTGAAGATGTTGGTCGGGGCCGGTGCCGCTTGCTGCGCTTCAAGTCTCGCTGCTCGTCGATTCCGGAGAGTCTTTTTGGATCGGAATCGGGCACAGGCCATACATGTGGACTCGTCGTGATCCGGTGAAAGGCATTTGTTGCACACCGGGTGGACGTCGACATGGGGATATTTCGCATTGCATACAGGACACCGCTTGAATGGTGTCCTCGATTCCATCGTCGAAGTCGGGTCGATGGTCGGATATGATGCGAAAAGAGTTGGTCTTGAAGTTAGTAAACTAACAAATAACTATCGATACCGATCGGGAACAGTACCGACGCGAACTAAAAGCCTTTTGGCCTGAAAAAAGTTTTTCCTAACTTGAGTCAAGATAAGCACATCCAAACCCAATGGCGGAAAAAACAATCTGAGGATGGAGAGGATGCCCATGCGCACTGTAGTCCAGGGGAGGAGTCACCTATCCCAGGATACTTCGAAGACTCTTCCAGGACAACAACGTGCAAACATCCGGACCCAACACTAGGCGGCGATCTATGCACAGATATGAATTCAGCAGCCCACATGCCTCGAACAGAGGAATTTCACTGCAGAGGAGACCACCATGCTTGTGAAGTTCATTGTCAGGCACCACAAACGCCTCTATGGACTCCCACCCTACTGCACCAGTGGGACACAGAAGGCAGCCCTGTGGCAGCAATTATCCACTGCTGTCACAGCATTGGGGGAGGAGAGGCGCACAGTCCAGGACCTCAAAAAAAAATGGCAGGATGAGCGGCTGAGGGTAAAGGAGAAACACTCCCGGATTGAATTACAACGGATCCTCCCAGCCGCATACTCTGGACCACGCATCCGCCTCACCCCACTGGAGGAGGATATCCTGACAACGATACACCCCCACTTGGTCCATGGGCTGCCTGTCAGTGACGTCCGCTATGTGGTACCAGGTAAGTGGGATGAAAAGAAAAAGTGCATGAAAAGAATGTCTGTGTTGCACTGTCAGTGTGAATAAGGAAGTAGTCCAAAGTGTATAAAAAAATCCGTCAGAGACTCCTGTGTCACCCTCTGTATGTAGCACTACAAGTCCCACAATCCTTAGCGATGGAAATGGCAAATCCCTCCCCCACTTCAGAAAACATGGGCACTGTCCAGTTGCAGTAATACACCAGCCCGCTAAGTAGCAATTGACAAATATCAGCAGAGATGCGCCAGTAACAATGCCACACGCAATCCAACTCTTGTGCAACCGCCGATGCGTCACATTTACAATGCGGTGCACTGTGGCGCTGGGGTAGACAGATGGGTGTCGCAAATGATGGCATTAGGGGGGTGCTCTGCTGGAGTAGTGTCGCAAGTGTGACGCAACTCCAAAAATGTCCATGGACCGCCTACACCTAACGTTCTGGGCCACTCAATACATGTGCCTCAAGCTGGTGTAAGTTTGCATGGCACCACCCTATGAAAAGTGACTACGTGAAAAGCCGTCGATTACAATGCATCACTTGTACGAGGCATAACCAAATAAACACACACCCTGCCTACATCACAGCTGATGCATGTTTAATGTTGCGCAGGACCGCACAACGCGAGGCATCCCCATAGATGCATAACATTGTGAATAAGTCTAAATGTGTCACCTGTATTACCCCACCGCTGTGTCACAGAAGTGACGCAACTGCGGTGTAAATGTATTACAAGGGGCGTGTAAACATGCCACAAAATATCAAAGAAGTAAATCACCCCGTGCAAGCTTAAAGCACAAAGCAGAAGGTGAGAGATTCATCAGATCTAAAAAGTCATACACCTATTCTGTTGTACATTTCCCACCCTGCCACGCCATTACGTCCCCAAAGCACCACTGCTCCTCCCTGCCCAGTCTGCGGCAGTACTGCATAACACTGTTAGCATGCAGAAGAAATGGGGAAATCACAGAAATGTCCCACAAGCACATATTCCATATGTTTAGTTTTCTCTCTTCTCACCCATTGACACATTCAGCCAGAGCACAGACAACTGCCGCAGCAGAGGTCCCTGCATCGACTGGGAGGAATCACCACCGTACAGTGATAGGCATACCACCCTCACCGACTGGTAAGTCAAAGTGGCCAGGAGATGGTCAAAATACATAAATTGTCAGGAGTGACCGAGGGACATATTGTGCCCACATATGAAAGTCAACCAGAGATGAACAAATAGCTGCATTACTATTGGAGTTGTCAATGGACATCCACCTTTAGCTAATTATAATTGTGAACAGCTGAAGACAATATATTACATGTCTTGGCTCATCAAACCTTCGTAATTGCGGAACATGACATGTTTTTCATCAACAGCCCCAGACCTGGCAATCCAATCCTGTTATCGAGTGCCACAACTACTCAAAAGGGTGTCCCCACTATGTTGTAATGGTGTCTGTAGACGTAATCAATCAATCTAATTGACAGAAATATGGCAATGATGAACAAGTGAGATCCCAGGGTCATTAGTATTGACAATGCATACACTGTCCAACTTTGAATGTTTCCAATATAGATCAAATTCCCAGTCCACACAGCTGGTCATGTACCACTTACATTGTCTGGCTTTTGTGTTGCCCATCAACAAAACACGATAGTGGACCTCACATCAGGATCCGTAGACATGTTGCATTCAGGTAGTGGGCCCATTCGAAGTTATGTGGGAGCAATCATGATATTACGTATAACACACTTCAGCAACGCTGGTGCCCACAACTGCTTGTGCTCATCCTTTGTGCCAGAAATCTAGTGCATCACATGTGGCTGCAGGAATGTAAAGTAGCAAAACACACTTATCATTGTAGGTACAACGAGGTCCTCCCAGAATCAAAGACACACACTGACTTCTGCTACAAGGTTGGTTGTGACATCTGTTCAGGGCCCACACACCGTTCCGGTGCTGTGTCAAGGGAGGGGAACCCAAGAATATATCAGGCTGACTGCTCATGAAATGTGCCTTTCACGTCCGCCGTATGTTGTATGTGTATTACAACACTGTTGTCCTGCATCACAATATGCTCACATATGGCATTTGAACCCATGCAAGATCAGACCCTGGTGGCTAATGAAAGGATGACACAAAATGTATGCCAAGTGAGTGCAGAATGGACCTTCAATAGTACCATGAGTCATATGAAGTGACCAAAACCCAACCGGCTTGCAATTCAATGATAGGAAACACCATGATGAAAATAGCATGGCTGAGGCCAACACTGATGCCAGTAGTGTACCTTTGAGATGAATGTAGGGGCTGCTAAGGTGAATCTTCCTGCAGTTACACCTGCTAAATGACTAGGCTGAAGAGCAACACGCTAATCCAGTGCAGGCAGAAGGCATCAAAGCCTCTCAGACTATCCGCAATGTGTGAGTATAAACCAAATGTTACATTCTGCTTGCCTCCTCTCCTACTGTATTCACATGTATAGGTGAGTGTTTGACATATGAGGTTTGGATGTCTGCTGTACAAGACACCAATCGTCGTCAGCTAAGTAGTACCATGATCTGGGAAATAGAGTACGCAAAGAGAGGACACTCAAAGGATGGACATAAGACATCTGTGTTCTCTCATACAAATATGTGTGACTTCATGCGTGGGGAAGCACAAATGAGCAACATCATGTCCCTGACTATTGCAAATCTCACACATGAAACCCTTTCTGACTTGACAACAAACAACATGAGACTCAGGAAATATGTAAGTCTGAATGGCAAAGGTGAAAGCAGTGTAATGGGGAGGATTCCGGGTCATTTATCCCTTCCTATCCGTAATCTTCTCATACATGTGTGTCTGTTGATGTGTCATCTTATTGATGTCAGTGCTGTGTGGAGGAAACGGCTGGCAAATGCTGCATGTCAGCAGGTGCCCAAATGTAAAGTTCAGGAGCTAAACATGTTGCACATTGTTCTGGATTACCCACAAATGGTCATTGAGAATGACATGTTGGCTCAGAGCTACCATCTGTGGTTGAAAAATATAGACCTGTATGTCTTATCACAGCTGCTGACAGGATGACACCACAGCAGCGTGCACCATCCCGGGGACTGCATGACATCCTGGCTGCAGCAGTTCAACCCTCGCGCACCCGTCCTTCAGGTAATTCTAGCATGAGGTGTGGCAGTTGATGTGTCATCTTATTGATGTCACTGCTGTGTGGAGGAAACGGCTGCCAAATGCTGCATGTGAGCAGGTGCCCTAATGTAAAGTTCAGGAGCTAAACATGCTGCACATTGTTCTGGATTACCCACAAATGGTCATTGAGAATGACATGTTGGCTCAGAGCTACCACCTGTGGTTGAAAAATATAGACCTGTATGTCTTATCACAGCTGCTGACAGGATGACACCACAGCAGCGGACACCGTCCCGGGGACTGCATGACAGCCTGGCTGCAGCAGTTCAACCCTCGCGCACCCGTCCTTCAGGTAATTCTAGCATGAAGTGTGTCTGTTGATGTGTCATCTTATTGATGTCACTGCTGTGTGGAGGAAATGGCTGCCAAATGCTGCATGTGAGCAGGTGCCCAAATGTAAAGTTCAGGAGCTAAACATGCTGCACAATGCTCTGGATTACCCACAAATGGTCATTGAGAATGACATGTTGGCTCAGAGCTACCATCTGTGGTTGAAAAATATAGACCTGTATGTCTTATCACAGCTGCTGACAGGATGAGACCACAGCACCGTGCACCATCCCGGGGACTGCATGACAGCCTGGCTGCAGCGTTGAAACCATCGCGCACCTGTCCTTCAGGTAATTCTGGCATGAGGTGTGTCACTGGCTTCGACTCCAAAGCCATGACAGAGATCCTGATTCCCCTCTGCATGTAATCAGCAGTTGTTGTGTACAAAGTGAAATACAAATCAGGAGTGTCATGTGCCTGTCTGACAATTGGTGATGCAGATAATTGAGAATGTTGTCACTTCCCTCTACAGCTGCTGGTTCAGGGACAGCTAGGCCTACAAAAGCCGTGAGGAGACAGGTCCAGCAGGTGACACTAGGGGGGAACACCAAGGGACAGAGAGTTGTGGCTGGAGCTGGTGAGTTTGCCTGTATCTGTGTAACACCTCAGTGCTATGGTGTGAGCTGTCATTTGTGGTGGTACCCTACACAGGTCACATGATCCTCATCTGTTGATGCAAAGTACAGTTAATACAAACCCTTGTGTTGCACCACATGTTATACCAGGTCAATCCCTAATATGGTTGCAACCTCTGGTCCAGGGGATGCTGAGGACGAGGATGACAGGCCTATGACCAGTGCGGGCCGACGGGGAATCAGATGGGAGAATCCCCTGATCCTCCAAGCTGTGATGTCGGCTTCAAGCACTGCTCAAGAGGAGGAGGATGAATTTCCTGAGGACGTCTACTTGGTGGATGATGAGGACTACATGTCTGATGACGATGAAGATACCAATGCGCGTTATCGTGCCAGATTGGCTAAATCGGTCAGGGCATCACATCCTCTGCCAAGCAACGTTCGTCAGCCTACTCCCAAGCATAGCATGGCCTGTCCCCAGACTCGAGCAAACCAGCCACAGCACCCACGCATCACAACACAGACATCACTCCCTCACAGTCCTCACGTCCAGGACCAACATGGTGGTTCCCCTACCCGCTCTTCCCTAGACAGTGTATCCCTGCCATCCTCTCCACCATCTGGGGGTAGTACCAGCCCTGTTGTGCTGCCGGAATCCCCTGGGCACCATTCACCTGCCCACAGGCTCCCACCTGCCACCCCCCCCCCCTGCTGTAGGACCTGCTCGTCCCATCCATGGCAGACAGCTGCAGAGAGGGCCTGCACCTGGCTGTGATGGCCAGTGGGAGCAGGACTTCTACCAACAGCAGACCGATGTGAGGCAGGACATTAGTGCCATAGGGGCTACCCTGTCCGACATGTCGGACTCCCTGCAGGACATGGTCCACTTCCCTCAGGTGGTGGAGCGGCTGAGTAAAGTGTTGGATAGGATGGATAGGACTTGGCAGGACATGTCCAGAAATATGCGAGACATGCTATCCATCCAAAGGGAAGAGGGTGCAAGACACCATGCCTTGGCCATGAAGATGATGGAGGGCATATTGAAAGTGAGCCAAACTTTCCCTTCACGGTCAACGCAGGGAGGGGAGCCATCATATCTGCCCACAGGACAGCACATCCCCACACCTGTACCAACTGCACAGCAACAGAGCAAAGGGAGACATCCACACCAGCGGCCTGAACTGGCACTCCCAACACCAACCCCTGTACAGGCACTCCCGCCACCTGCACAACCACCACCAACCCCTGTACAGGCACTCCCGCCACCTGCATAACCACCACCAACCCCTGTAGAGGCACTCCCACCACCTGCACAACCACCACCACCCCATGTACAGGCACTCCCGCCACCTGCACAACCACCACCAACCCCTGTACAGGCACTCCCGCCACCTGCACAACCACCATCAACACCTGTACAGGCACTCCCGCCACCTGCACAACCACCATCAACCCCTGTACAGGCACTGCCACCACCTGCACAACCACCACCAACCCCTGTACAGGCACTGCCACCAACTGCACAACCACCAACAACCCCTGTACAGGCACTCCCACCACCTGCACAACCACCACCACCCCTTGTACAGGCACTCCCACCACTTGCACAACCGGCCCTTGTCCAGGCACAACCATCAAGTGTGCACACACCATCTGCACCAGCACATGTAGATGACCCTGGACAGTCCCTTGGACAGTACCCACCTCCACGTAGGTGGCGAGCCAGAGCTGAGCACTCCGAGCGGTCCTCCCCCCCCAAATTGCAACGTCGCAAGCTCGATCCCCGGTGACAGGAACCCAGGACAATGTAACCACGTGATTGTGTGTTCACCAAATAAAGACCTCAAAAAAAAGAACTCTGTTGTGTCTCATGTCCTGTGTAACGATGTAGGTGGCCTCGAGATGTGAGAAGGTATGTGTGTGTGTGACACAGTTACAAGTGTAACCCTTCATTGCAACAAGCCATTATGTGCATAGCAGATGACTCACCAAATATGTGTCCTGATTCAGAACCCGACATTCTAAATGAAGTCAAACAAGTATCTGTCTTCCCTTTCTTGGGGAATGGAAAATGTCTGATCTGCTCTGAAACGGCCCCTTCCAATATGACTCACACTTTTTAGAAAGTGATGGTGTATCTGGCGGTAGTTGGGCAACAATATGCCCAGTGTCAGGATTAAGGTATATTGTTCTTGGTCTTCCATCTGGTATTTCCAATCCCTCCTGCTGGCCCAGAGGGCTGGGTACCAAAGACTTGTACAGCCTCAAACCCTATTTCAGTGTCGAGGCACTACAGGCCTCATACGTTTTGAGTCATATCAGCTTTAAGAGACCTTTCCTCAACTTTGAAACTTCTGTGGCGTCATATTCACAAACTGCACTTCTAAAGTTACTGCCGCCAAAAAGGACCCAAAAAGATGCAATTTAACCCGAGTTAAGTCCAGCACCATACATGACTAAACACTGGTACTGCAATGCTGTCGCTTAGAAAATATTGGAGGTAGGGGCTCAAAATAAAACCCATAGAAAAAAATGCTGAATTACATTATTTAAACTAATTAAAAATACCAATTAATTTAATGATACAAATGTATCTAAAATAAATCTTTATTTTGATGTAACATTTAATAAACTTTTTTAAATATAAAAATGTATGACTTTTACTAAATTCTACACACCAGTTTTAATACTTTTTAACACAATATAAAAATAAAATTTTACTTTATGTGGGAATTTTCTAACATTATAAACTTCACTAAAATAATGTTAATTTAATATATTCAAATTAATGACATTTTAAATACGGTTATTAATGCTGCAGCTGTCTTTATATTGCTCTACAATTAAAATAAATATGTAAAATTATTTAACGTTAATATTTTAAATTCAAATATTTTTTTAAGTTACTAAAACTTTTATACTTTCCTCTATTCTTTACCAATCTGAGCTTTTGGCGGAGACATCTGCCTACCTGATAAAGTTACTAGTAAACTATTAACTACTTTTTAAAAATAATTATTATGTTAATTCAGATATAATAATAAAATAGAAAATAATTGTTAAAGATTTCTTTTTAAAAATGCCACCTGAAGTAAACTGTTTGTATTTACTTAACATGTATTAAGAATTACAAAAAGCAAAATTTAGGAAAAATATTTACTTTTCTTTTAACATTCAATATAATTTATATATATTTTCAGAAAGACGAAATAAATGATTCAAAATAATTTTTGATGGGGCACTACTTCAAGACCTTGCCTCCATTATTTTCTATGGGAGGATGTTGCAGTATTAGTCGCTGGCCATGTGTAGTACTGAACTTACTCCTGATTCTTTTTGGCTGTAGTAACTTTACACTCGTAAATTTGGTTCCTCCATGTTTCAGATGGTAGAGACATGCCTTTACACTTATGAGTAACTATACACTTGTAAATGGTGAACAGCCAAAAGTAGTAAAGTTACTCAAAAGTGTAGGAGTAAACTTACAAATGAGGATTTACTAACGTTTAAGTTTCCTTTTGTGAACCGCCCCTCTTGTGTTGGACTGAGCATAGTACTTTGATACTGCGAGCAGGGCAAAACGCCAGTAGCGTGAGCCATTCTCATACGATCTGCTCCTGGGTGTTCAACTTGAATGTATTCTGTTCAACGCCATGGCAGTCCTTTTTACGATTGTCTGGCTTCAAAATCTTTCCCTTTCCCATTGCAGCAGTGAAAGCACACAAGAAGAACTCCAGCTTGACTGGGGAAAAACAATATAAGCTGAAGTCTGTATCCTGGTGCATTGTGAATTTCAGAGAAGGTACCATGAATCACCTTGAAACCAAAACTCCTTCGAACAAAAACAACTTATAATGGTCCAAGCCACACACCCGATGAAGGAGTGTGAACAGCATGTGATCTACAGCTACACAAGCAGCAAACCAAAAAAAACATCCTTCTAGGTGGCCAGCAATCAGGGCTCAGAGTGGGACCACTCACGAGGAAGAGAGAGAGAGACTTTGATACATCACCTACCAGGAAGTCTCCACCACACCTACTGGACCACTTGGCAGATTTCAAAGTGAAACACCTCTAAATTTTAGCTGACAGAATTAAAGCAGCAAAGAGAACTAAATGGTTGACATCCTTCCTTAACAATAGAGACACAAAGCTCATAAATGGAGAATGTAACTCCTTCCAACAGGCATGTACATAATGCTCCTTACAGATCCATAACGGGATCCACAAGCCACTATCCAATGTAACCAATCATTAAACGGTTCATAAGTCTACTTCAGCCTCAGCAGCTGAAACGCAACATGAATCACCTCAAAACAATACCAAACATAGCCAAATACGTCAACCGACCACCTGGTGAGTATCCCAATACCATAAATTGCACTCAGATTTAAATGCACTATGCATCATACAATGGACCATACAAGTAATAGCAAAGAGCACTTACCATCACACGCATAGTCTCACCACTCATTTAACATAATCAAGCACCATAATCAAGCACCAATTGCTTGAATAGCAGTCAATATGGAGGTTGTTTCTAGCAAGCACCAGTCACACACAGCTCTGGAATCTCAGAGAAGCCACTTAGGGGTTCAGACACCGGAGGCGTACAGCTATAAACATTTTCAGCCTCAACAAGAAGGGGAAAAAAGTAAGCTGACTTCCAGATGAACACAGAAACACATAAAACCACCTACCAGTGCACAAAGGCTTCTGAAGACATTGGACGCGTACTCTAGAACAACGAGAAGGACCACAATAGTAGTGGGAGTTATTAGGGCAACATTACCAACTGCAAACGTCTCCACCTTAGTTTAGCTCAAAAAGTAATCTACTGACTATGCAAGGTTTGCAACACTGCAACGAAAGCAGCAAAGGCCAGACAAACATTCTCCCTAGCAACCCCAGACCCTCCAAAATCTTCAGTGGTTCTGAATCGCTAAACAGATTCAAAGCCACAGGTATGACTAAAACAATGCTACATGGACTCACTCACTAATAATTCCAAGAAGAGATACACCACTACATTTCAATCTACACCAACCTGTCTATTTTCCAAAAGAAGGCGGAAGACGAAGATGGGAGTAAAACAGATTCTTCGTAGTACGGTCAAGAATTTAGACTGTTGTACCAATCGCACTACTGCACCAAATTCAGTCAATTTATCCAAAAAAATAACTCAAAGTTTAAAAAGATGATTAAACACACAAAACAATTAAAATACATTTGAGACTGAAAAACCAAATATTTACAATTACAAAAAAAC
Organism: Triturus cristatus; assembly: GCF_964204655.1. Lineage (NCBI taxonomy): Eukaryota > Metazoa > Chordata > Amphibia > Caudata > Salamandridae > Triturus > Triturus cristatus. Next base: position 1,869,441,342 of record NC_140589.1, on the reverse strand, counting down.
AGCACAACCATGCAGGGTTGGCTAGAACACCAAGCACTGAGGTAGGACATATATTACAGTACAGCAATGCCACTTGGGACAGTACATCAGAAGTGGTGGGGGCATGAGACAGAACAGAACAGCACAGACCTGTCAAAACATCACATTGTGTCAAACCAGGGAAAACAACCCAATACCACTTTACCACAATATATGGCTACTTAACAACCATCAACACATCTGCATACCATACCAATTTAAGGCATAATACAAAACCATGCCTCCCTATACAACACGAAACCTGACAAACCATAATGCATCTGAATACATCATACTAGTGAACACACAGCTACACATCACACGTCGCAAACCATGTCAAACCACTCACTACCAGACATGCAGTCCAACCACACAGTGATCTTAGTAAAGCATACAAGTCGTTGAAGGTAGAAAAGACAGTACAGATACAACCAAGGCCAGTAGCACCATGAAAAACTAGTACGTACCAGGTGGAATCTACCAAGGGTAGCAAGACCCAATAAAAGACCTGTAGGCACATTAATGCACCCTGCATTTCTGCGTATGCAGGTTTCCACAATCAGCAGTCAGGGAAAGCACAAGAACAATAAGAATACACATGGACTACTAATACCCAACAGAAATGCACACTGACGCAACATACTCTCTGAGGGTCAGACAGCACAATTTAATTAGAGGTAAAAATACACAGATATGGGTAGCGGGTCACCTAGTTGAGGTCTAAGACATTAACCACACAAAACCAAAGCCCTAGAGTCGTGTTGGGCATTACAGCAAGAAGTGGACAGCAAGATCAGCTGTAAGAAAGTGGTAGCATAAAAGGAATATCTCTGGACTGAGATGGGATTGGGAGTTGCAAATGCTGCTACAAACTGTCTCCGTTACATGTTCTGATTCTAAAACACATAGCAGTTGGAAATATTGATTTTATAATAATTCTTTAATAAATGATGTTCTTCTTTACAGATGCAGCACGTTAGTCAGTCCCCTGGCATCCCATTTCCCCACAAAAGATGGACAATTCTTTGGTGTGTGACTGCATCCTGCTCCTTTAGCTTATGAGCCTTAATCAAGTTAAGCCTGAATGGTCACGGACACAGGTCCGAATGCTTTGGACCGGTAAGGACCCGAACTCTGATAGGTCACAGGGCAAGGACATGGAGTGCCAAAGCATGGTACTTGGGATGAGGGTCACAAGGTTAAGAGATGAGAAGTCACAAATTGGGACTTTAGAGAGTTCTGGAGTGATGGTTGAGGATAGAGGGGTTTGGAAGCACATGTTGGTGTGAGCAGGTGGTAGGGGCAAGGGACGGAAATTCACCAACCGTGTTGAATCCCAGAGATGGTTTAGCTGAATGTCAGTTATGTGTAACAATACGTGTAACAACAATATAAAAGCAACGTGCAGTAATGGCCACTATCCCTGTACTTTTGCCACTGCATTTAAAACCACAGGGCACTGCATTTACCACTAGTCTGACTATTGTTGGCCATATCTCACTATGGGAACAAACACAATGTAGCTATTGTAGCCCACAATGGGCGCCAGCCTGTCGCAACAACAGCACAGGTGACTGCCGAAGTAAAGGCACCATGAGATGTGGGTTATTTCTGCACAGGTTGCGGGCACAAGCAAGGCTCCAGTTCACATCTGCAACCTGTATGAGCAAGGGACATGTGCACACCAGCAATCTCCATGAGCGAGTGGCATGTGTGCATCAGCAACCTCCACAGGGGAAAGCGGCTGCTCCATAATTCTTGTAAAACTATTTATATTTTATTTTAGGTTGAAAAAGTATTTTGGAGCGCCTGGATATCCTCACGGGATGACAAGAAGCGCTCTACAAGTCTACTAATTAATTGATTGATAATTTCCTGCCACGGGGAAATTACATTCATAGGGTTATTTTAATATCAAATACAGATTTGTGCTAACGGCAACTGTATATTATAGATACTATATATTCTGTAGCTGTAGATACAAATCAATTAACCAGATGGAAACTAGGTCTTCCCTTATTAGTCTCCTCTGCTGTCACAACAAGGTAGTCCAGTATAAATTAATGATACAAACTGGGTGTGGTTTAAGGATTTTTTTGCACAGGTACATAACCCATTGTTACAAACTAGGACTTCTTATTTTATCAACGGGTTGGGTGTTCCCCAAGAAACTTCCAACAGAATGTTTTGTTATATTTAGATTAGAGTTACTTCTCTCCTGTAGGACTCTTTAATTCGTAACAGACTGGTCAACGTCACAATGCGTCACATTGACTCCACCAGCGGTCAATTTCCGCAGTAAAAAGTTTATGTTTAAAGATACACCTCCGGACGCAACCAACAGAAATTATTAGTGAGATTTTCAACGTCAACAACCAACTTTGGGATCAAGCCAAAATGCAGCTATGGGATAGGGGCACATTAATACCACGGGTCTCTTATGGCTTTAAAACCTGCACAGATCAAGTATCAAGGTTTGCCAAGTGTGTTATTCTAGCTTGAACTATGCCTGAGCAATCTTGCCTCAAGCATCAAGGGGTTGGCAAGACTGCTGACCAAGGCTGAGGGAGACAGCCTCAATCTTATCTCATGAGCTTTTGGGGAAATGCTGCTTTGCTGATAAAAATTCTTGCCAACTGAAGTTTGTGCCTGGTAGCAGGACCAGAGAAGACTGCAGTACCAGAGGATGCAAGAGAGGTGCCCAGCAGAAGTAGTTCCAATTGCCTGGAAGCCACATTTCCAAGAACTTTGCCTGCTGGCTGCAAGAGGTGCTGAACACAGCACATCACTAGTGGTATGACAGAGAGGTGTGGTGGGACCATGGTCATCTGATGAACACTTTTGAAGAACAGCTTTTCAGCATGTGCAGCCAACTTCATTTGAGACATTTTTGTTGTGTGAAAAAATTACAGTACAATAAACAATTGGTCACAGTAGCAACAATTTTTCAATACAAAAGAAATAACAGCATTCACAATACCAATCTTGCATAGACTGCAGTGAATGCAATTTATTATCAAAGTAATATTCACTTTAGTTTAGGCAACACAGTTGCTCTCGCATTTAGAATCATTAAAGTATTTTTGATAAAAGGTGCTCTAGTGTTGGGAAAGAAAGGGTAAGGGTATTTAGGATCAAAGTGAGTGAGGGTAGCGGACAAGGGAAAGGTGATGTGACATATATACATCAAATTCACATAGTGAGACCAATCTGGCCTATCACCGGTCATTTGTTCCAGTAAAAACACATAGCATTGGAAGACACTGATAATGAATTACAGTTGTCGGGGCTTGTACAGTAGTAGTAGTCAACGTTTTGACCCCTAGGATGTTCGAGGTGATTCAAGCCTTAGAGTGGGGTCTTCATCAGGACTGTGTGAAAGGTGCACCTAATCTGGCCAACAGCGTGTACAGTCTGGCTCTGCAGTCAAGGAGAGTGGGCTCAGCAGAGCTCTAAATTAAGGGAAACAGTACTGCCAGGCGTGCACGCACAAGCATCTGTATTAAAACTGGGGGGGTCAAAGGATCCCTCGCAGTAACAGGATAAATCTCAAAATGTAACCATCCGGCTCCACGACTGTAATGCATTCTCAGTGTCTTCTAATGCTATGTGTTTTTACTGGAACAATTGACCTGTGATAGGCCGGATTGGTCTCACTATGTGAATTTGATGAATATATGTCACATCACCTTTCCCTTGTCCGCTACCCTCACTCACTCACTTTGATCCTGAATACTCTTACCCTTCCTTTCCCAACACTAGAGCACCTTTTTTCAAAAATACTTTAATGATTCTAAATGCGAGAGCAACTGTTTTGCCTAAACTAAAGTGAATATTGCTTTGATAATAAATTGCTTTCACTGCAGACTATGCAAGATTGGTATTGTGAATGCTGTTATTTCTTTTGTATTGAAAAATTGTTGCTACTGTGACCAATTGTTTATTGTACTGCAATTTTGACTCGGGTCTGGTAGCATTTCGGGTAACGCCCATTGATACTTAACACCGTGAATAAATTAGGCCCGAAACTTAATACTTTCTACAAGATTTGGCCTCTCGCCAACATCATCCATTTACAATGCAGCATTCTTAATGTGCAGTACTGGAAGTCCTATAATGGGACTTTGTTATTCACCTCACAGAGATCAATGAACTTCCATATGAATAACGTTCACCGCAGTCATTCATTGGCATGCTTAAAGACCATCTACTTTTTATAAGTATTATCAATTCGAATAGTAAGAATATATTTTATAAATCCTTTGGCCTAAGCTCTTCTGGGTTTCATCTTTTCAGTCTACACTGGTTGTGCATACTGATTTCAGTCTTCCCCAGTACCTCAGCTAAAGGTAAGCCTTTGAATTCAACCTGTGTTGCTACTAGTGAACCAAAGAGTACTTAAAGGAGGCCCTACAACCGGCCTTAACTTGCAGTTTTCTAGATGTGGGCGTTGGGGGAACTTAGATAGTGCATGTTAAACCTGTAGCCACTGAACCAGTTGTGCACATGCAGACAGTTACCCAAAGGAGGTCAGGAAGTGATGCTTTAGGGAGGCACTAAATGATGCTCTGCGTAGCAATCAGGGAAGTGACACTGGTCAAGACTTTGCAAGTCACAGAGGTATGCTTGCAGTCAAGGCAGTGATATAGAAGGTCACAGGCAGGGTGGTGCTTTGTAGGGATAACTCCACAGGCCAGTGCTAGGTGACACAAAGGAAATGGTGCTCGTGGTCGCCAAACAGGAATGTGAGGATTCCTGGCCTGTGACATGGAAGTGCTCTGGGAGATTCCAGCGGGGAAGATGACAACGAGAGAAGGGCAATGCTTAGATGCTAATGGCATGTGTTTTTTTTGGGGGGTGGGGGGGGATCACAGGGCGATGAGTGGCTGTCAGAGGGCTGAGCTCCAAGAGATCAGAGGGTAGTCCCCATGAGGTTGACCGGACGCCTGTTGTACTTTTTGCTGATATCCACCTCGATCTGGAAAAAAAATGCAACTGAGTCAGATATTGAAATATGAACAAGCAAATGAGTGAAGAAGGAACATAACGGGCAATACAAAACAGAGGACTGGGAAGGGGGTCGCGGGACAGAGGGGAAAATATGGAACGAAATACATAGAGAAAGAAGCTAATGAGCAAGAGAGGAGGAGTGGAACCTCCGGTGGAGGGAGCCACAGTTAGACACCATCATACTAAATGTCCCAAACCCACACCTTGCATCACAACCGGAGAACCCACCCAGAGAGCACTAATGGGCAAACTACATCTACCAGTCAGTTTGTCAGTAGCCTGCAAATTCATCACTATGGGGAGGTGGGTGGGGGCTGACATGAACTATAGCTTGAAACCCAACTCTTGCATCTTCTGGAAAATATTTATGCCTGTTCGTTGCTTAAGTTTGGGTCAGCTAGCCTTTTGCACTGCAAGTATTATAGTCAGAGGCAACATATTGCTTCAGCCCCTAGATCTGGCTTCCTCTCTACTGTCAGAGGCCACGGGCTGCAGGGGGGATTGCCACTGAATGCAGCAGATCAGGGTGCAGACCTGCTTTGTCCCACTAGCAGGCACTGGTAAAGCAGAGTTCAAGTTCTCATTTCAAGAAACCAACGTCTTTGTCAAGGGCCCTTGTACTTGATCGTTTGTCAAAGTGCAGCCTGGTGACTCATTTAGTCTTATCTTTTCTAAGAATTTCTCAATGGCAGAAGAATTCTGCATATAGCCTTGAACCCTGAATTATTCCATGGCTTTAAATGATATAGACTGCCTCTGTCCCTCAATTGCTTCTGCATTCCCCACTGTCCGAGCTGTCATTCCACAGTGCTTGTCTCTATGTCTTACTTGAATCTTTAAGTGTGCCACCTCTGCAGCCTTCAGCTCACAGCTGTCAGGGTTCTGCCATCCTACCTATAGGACTAGTTGATGTAAGAACACTCTCCAGGACACTGCACACCTTGCTTCACTTCATCCTGATGCATTGTCTCTTGTGATTATGCTGAAAATTTAAACGTATTTTCACCTACGGATGCCAGCGAGTTCCAAGCCTTTATACATCTGGAACAGAGATTTAATCAGTGCTCTTCATAAAAGCTGCTGGGTGATTTCCAAGACTCTGAGACTATCTGCTCCTTGCCTCATTGTTAGGTGTATACGGTTACACAGATAATTTTCCACAGAGCATAAAACTATAATTTATGATAGTTTGTCTAGTGTTCTTGTGCTTTTTTATTGCCTTTCTGTTGTTTGTTGTACAGTATATACTTTGTTTTTCTGGTTCGGTCTTCGACAGACATTGCCTATTTCCAGACCAGTCCTCTTCCTTCTTCAGCCCTGGTACTGTATTTCTCCTTCCAGATTTCAGACGCTCCCTTGTGTGTGATGACCCCCTCCTACTGAATTACCATGTCCTGCCAGACTGCTATTTCTCCCCGTCTCTCGTTTAGTCTGGTCCCATTAGCATGAGCCCTGACAAAAATCTTTGCAGGCAGTCCTTCAATTAGGCCTAGCTTTCCTGTTATGAGCCTGTGCTGTGTTTAAGGCAGACTATCCACATTTGTTTCGGCAGCATTCAATATTCCTGGGTAAATTTGGCATTCCCTGCTTTTGCCCATTAGGAAAAACAGAATCGGAAGAAGGTGGACTTATGGTCTGGCTTAAGGAGCTTCAGTTTGACCCCATCAAGAGTCATATTGTCTCTGCTTGACCCCCCCCCCTCCCAAAGCATAATTCATGCAAACAAGATGCTTTTTCTGAACCAAACTACTAAATGGTGGAATAATGCACAGCAAATAGCTGATGCTAAACAACATTATAGGCCATTGCTACACTCACAACTGCCAGAAGAGCCTAAAGCCCATGCAACAAGAGTCTAAGCTTAGGCTGTAGGGATCTCTTACATGTGTCATCTCAGGACTGGAGGGTGGGGGGGTGGGGGGTGAGGGAGCTGAGAAGAAAGTATAGAGATGAGAAGCCATGTTGACGCAGCACCATCCAGCTCATACCCAACACTTACCAGTCTCTGGAGTTCTTTGGTCCTTTGTATCATGAGGTCCAGTCTCGGCTCCAGCGTCGCTTGCTCCTGTAGTGCTTCTTGCCTTCGCTGCACCATTAGCTCCTTCTTCACCTCCAGAAGCTCTGCCTGTTTGAGCCGCTGTCGTAGACGCTCACACACACGGTCTACGTACCTACAAATTGAGAAAATGAAAGCAAGAGCCACTCATACCAAGATGCTCTTATCTACACGTACTTCTACTTCTTAAGCCAGCCACATATTGAGTTAATTCACACCCTCTGGAAATTACAATTTATCCAGAATGATCTCGCTAAAATTGTAGAAGGGCGAAGTGCATGAATGGTCAGTGCAAACAGATAGGAGCACGTGCCAGCACTCAGCGGAACTAAATACATTTCCTACCACAAAGATGCCTGGTCCCTGCAAATGACTTAAAAACCAGAACATTTCCCACTCTTTTGAATTCAAACACTTCATAGAAGTCATTTCAAATATGAACAGAGGACACATTCATTTGCTCCAGCCCCCCAATATAAAGCAGAGAGATTTTCTTGAGCGAAGGCCAGTTCAGGCAGTGTTGCGCTAAACATGTTCTTTTATTATTTCCAACTGCCCATTGTTTATATATAAGTACCAGTCTTTCTGGCTCAACATTCTACAATAACAGAAGCATTTGCAGGGTGAGCCTGGCACTGAAAACTTCTGACATTTTCAAGGTGTTCATCTGCATTGATCAGGTAATCAACTGCTCGAGAGGCATTTAAGATGGCTGTGCACATCATGGGCCGCGCATCCTTATCCAATCTGACTAAACAGGCAAATGTGAGCGAAAGCCATCACACTATGATATTTTGTTTCCCAAGTGCGAGTGCGCCATTCACACAATAAACTTCAGGTGAGATATACACTGATTATGTATGTAGTATGAGGGGCTCAGACTTGAGTAAGAGGTTTGGTTACATAGATATAACACAACAGGATTGCTAGCACACCAGACATCTGACGTACACACCCTATTGAACATATCACTTTAAACTTTCATCTGCATGGTTAGTATACAAGTTTAAGTTCAAGAAAAGGTTTATTGAACACATTATTATTATCATAAAAACAATACTTCATATATGAAGTTATTTGTTAATACATAAATACATGAAGGTGTAATAAAGAACAATAACGATATATAATACCCATTAAAATAGTAAAAGGATAATATAGAAGATGATATGAATACAAGCAAAGGTTCACAGAAATCGTAAATAACAGTACATGTCAAAAATACACAATTAAAATAAAAACTATATATATATATATATATTATAGAAAATGATAAATCAAACATAATTATAAATAAACAATAGGAGGTCAAGGAGGCTTGGTCACTTCTTGTTGTGAGGGAGCAGGTAAAGGAGTTTTCTTCACGGTATCGTCTAGAAATTGTGTGAGTGGGCCCCAAAGGTGAGAACGTTTAGTAGCAAGAGAGATAGGATGAACGAGTGCTGTATCGAGGCGATGATTGTGACATACAGCATACCACCAAGCTAAAGAGGACAATTTAGAGGAATCTTTCCAGTTTTTTGATATTTGCTGAAAAGCTACAGCTATTAACAAATCAATAAGTGGTAACCGGGATTGACTTGTTTTCCGGTCCGGTGTTAAACTACCTAGGAAAATGTTTGTAGGGGAGAGTGGAATTGTGGTGTGAAATATAGTGTTGATTTGGTGCCAGACCCGTTTCCAGAATATAATGTTGATTTGGTGCCAGACCTGTTTCCAGAAGTATACAAGTTAAACAGCGTGATTACTATATACCAAAATATGCAATCTGTGAAAAGGCGACTTGTCTTCCATGGCTCTCTGCCTCCCGCGCTAGATGTGCTTGATTGATCACAACGTTGACATATTCGCAGAGTAGCAGGCTGGCACATATAAACATTCATATAGTTAAAGGGGCACTGCAGGGTACCATATTGCCATAGGTATTGTGTATTAATAGGATATAGATTTATGGGTACTGTATTGTGTGAGTGTCTTGGCAGCAGCATTAGGACTCACAAGTGTTAACTGTGAGTGAACAACATGAGGGGGTTTTAAGACACCTAGCATTTAATTGCAGATGTAGAGAATTAAGAACATCAGCAATGTACAATAAGAAAAGTCATTTGTGAAAATGAGTGATTTCAGGTTTTTCATCAAATGTGGAAAGCTAGGGTTCAGGAACAGCAGTGAGATTTGCAGATTTTTGTAGACACACCAAGAAAAGTGTTTTTTAGAATGTGCGAGTTGTCAGATCAAGAAATTATTTGCTGTGCAACATGTTTCTACATGGACACACTGCTGCATTTCTGAGATCAGACCTGCTGCTTTTAGTAAGTCGCCTTAGTTTGAGGCTGGCTAGTGAAGCGCTTCCATAGTTACTCTCCACTTCTCTAGGGTCAACACTAATGGCTGAAGCTCATTATATATTGTATGCAACACATGCACAGCAGAGACACCAAGTGTCCAAAGTGAAAACTGTATTTTTCCTTTTTGGATCTAGATCTGTGGCACGCAAGATCCCATGTATTGTTACGAGTTACGACATCGTTTTAATTAGTGACTTTGTAGGGGAAAACCAGATCAATTTTAGATAGTTTGGTCATGCAGCTTTCTATTATAGCCAGACATTTTATTGGATGTGATATGTCTTTGCCTGTTGTTACTTTGAGGTACAGCTGAACGTGATTGGAGGATTGATAAATGGAGACGCTCAAGCTGCCAACCATGGCTCCAAGAGCTCTCTATCAAAGCTGAAAAGTACTGGACAGACAACTACAGTATTCCTAGCATCCATATAGCGGTTAGATTTAGAATGTTCGCTAGTAGGAAGGTGGGACCCAATGGTGCAGAAAGGCAGTGAAACAGCAATATCTTTCCTGTCACTGGCGATGATCCTGTAGTCGCTTGTTATGCTAGCTGCTCGAAGGCAGCGTAGAAGCAGGGGCAGCGCAGCCCTGTCGTCCATGATTCAGATGGACATACAGCCTCATCAGCTCTTTGTACAGTGATCATACTACAACCTGGACAGACTCAGAACTGATATTAACTGATGCAGGAGCACGATTTCGGTAACAGATGGTTGATTGGCAAAGTGTTCTGTAGTTAGCGATAAGGGAATGGTCCAAAATGGGTTTTTTGAGCAGGAGGTTACTGGCAGAGTTAAATATTCCTATTCAAAGAAGGGGTCATGGTCAAGCCAGAGCAGGGTGACTGTGCTGAAGGCCGTCTTTGATTCGAGTTGTGGATTTGGGGATTAGAGGTGTTCTAAAGAAAACTTCTCGAAGATAGCAGTGTTGAGGGATCTCGGAGTCTTGGACTCAGAACCAGTCACCCCTAGCGCTGTACTGTTCGGTATCATGTACACAGCACTTCATTCATCGGATGGGGATCATAAGGTGCTCCTATTTGAATTCTGTTCCTGGGCACACTTTTCAGAATGCATGGTTGAAAAGGATGTTGTCTGTAGATTGTTTTACAAGGAGGTGTTTCTTGAAGTGTGCTTGGATTGGCGACGTCCTAAAAATATGGGGCGGCGACATTGCTGTGCTTCAGTAGGAAGGGTCACATTGAACGGGAGAGCAGAAGCGGTTGTGAAGGCAGACACTTACCATGCTCCATAAAGGTCAGTGGGTTCCAACAAGTGATACACTATGTGGGCTACCCAGGAGTGACAAAGGCTGCTCTATGGGGGTAGGATAAGTGACCAGAGAAAGATAGATGGAGTCCACCTATGAGCGACACCAGCCCAAAACCTAAACACATGGTTAATCGAACAGATGCTAGAATATAGAGTCCACGCAGGCCCCACCCCCTGCAGGCCTGATTAAACTAGCAGAGAATATTATATGAACCCATGAGCAATAAAAGCCCAACCCCCTGGAGGCACTACGTTGAGTCCACCCAAGAGAGATAAAGGCCCCCAATCACTGGATGCATGCTTAAGTAACCTAAGAACACCACCGGAGTCCACCAAAGAGTGTTACACACCCTCACCACCAACCCCTGGAAGCACGGTTAAGCAGCCTGTGTATAGTGTAGTTGGTCCCCCCTCGAGCGATACAGGCCCCCTATCCCCGGAAGCATGGCTAAGCAATCACAGAATGCTATATGGAGTCCACTCAAGAGTGATATAGACGCCCAACCCTGGTAGGAGTCCTGGCAATCTCTATACCGTGTGTACAAGACAGCAAAATTGTCTTCACTGTGTTTGCATTTAGACAAATTACCAAGACTTATCAGAGCTAATTCATATCAGTATTAGTCATTGATTAGGTGCCCAGTTACCACCAGGTACACCGCCACATCCTCCTCACCTGGGGGAAGCGAGAATCATGAAGAGATGCTGCATCCTCAGGCCCGTCAAGCGTTCGATGAGATCCTTCACCAGGGAGGCCATGGCGGTTACACTCTCAGTCGTCTGACCTTGAAGGATATTGGGGGCAAGCTGGAACTGGCTGACGGACACTACATCGGCTTCTTCCTTCATCTCCGCGAGCCGCTGTGACAGGAAGACCTTGAGCTAAGAGAGAGTGAACATCAAGATTCGACAAATCACTCTCACCCACACTGCATCTCTTGATCCCATTCTTATTGTTAATTCTCAATTATACAGCACTCAACCTGACTGTACCAACCATCAAGAAGTCAGTCACTTGCCCCGTCAAGAACAGGAAACCGTCTATGGCTCTAGACGCGAACCACTTATGCGATCTACTTTTGGGGGGCTGTATATAACCAGACGTTAACCACTTATGCACAATTGAGTAGTGGAAGCTGTGTATGACCCCAGAAGTAAATCGTGTTGGCTTTTAACAAATAAAAAAGACCCAGGGATGGAGTAATTTTATAGTATTAGGACATCTTTGATTTTCTCAACTGAGACCAAAAGTATGTCCTCATTTCATTCTACAATCCACAATATAACCTTATATCTAATCTTGTCCAGATGACATCAGGTAAAAACCCAGAGAGGCAAGATGAACAGCAGAATAGAAAAAAGGAAGGTATGCAGCCTTCCGCGTACCATTCAGCAGCAGGACATTTCACAACCTGCACTCCACTGAAGCAGTAAAAAAAAAAAGAAAAGAAGTTTGGGGTGTGGGGTGGGCCACAAAGGAAACAAAAACTATCTGAGTCGCAGCCCGCTCTTTTCCAACAATGCAGCGGCGGTCTACGTGCTGCACCTGCCGAACTACACAGAGGGAAGCGGACAGCAGCACAAAAACACAAGCACTGGAAAAGTTAACAGATCTGGCTTTAGCAAGTGGAGCAAAGGGTGCTTTTTATTTTTTTGATTGCAAGCACATGCCCAAAAAAACAAGAAAAAATTCCTTCTTCTAAGCTTAGTTTCTATATGCTTGTGTTAAAAGTGTAAATACAATCCACTGAAGCACTAGTTTACTAATGACTTTGTATGATAAAGTTCTCTTTATTTCAATTTTTTATTGCAAACATACTCCTGCCTACATCTTCAGGCTGGCAGGGTGACACAGAAGATTCAAACAAATAACCACAAAAGCATTCGGCCCTCCACCCTTGCAAACCAACTATCCCTGCTCCACCCTTCAGTAACAGGCTTAGATGCACTGTAAACGCCAATAGCAACAGTGAAGGCACCCTCACTCAAACAAACCAAAATAAGCCAATGTAGTCCTTCAATGATCTTTATTTACAAGGGTTCCTCTGGTTTGTACTGAGATATTTTATACTCCTGCGACACTTAAAACACATTTTTTCCCTGAATACCGTTAGGAGTAGTGATACACAAGGTCTCCACCGCGTTTTGAACACTTTACCCTTATGCTCGAGTATCATAGAAATGTTTTCCATACAGATTATTTCCCACGCCTTGTGTAGCCATACCCTGTAGTCAGGTATCTTAGCCGTTGCCCATGCAGCCAGAATGACATGTTTTGCTGCACCCAATAACATCATAACTAGTTTGTCCCTTGGCGGCTTCAGTGGATAAGAAGACCGTCAGCCATTCCAAAAAGCATGTATGCTGGTCACAACCACTTATGTTCAGACATTGAATCAATGTCTTATTTTGTACGCTTAGGGCAGAGCCATCTCAGGTGTAAAAGCATGCCTGTCCCTTCGTTACCCCCAACACTCTAGATCTAGAATCACCCCATGCATGGAGTCTCTCTGGGGTGTGATACCAGTATGGTGCTATCCTCAGAAGCATTTCTTTAAGTGTTGCGCTGGGTGTAGAGACTTTCGCCCTCTGATATACAGAGTTTCATTCTTTCGCGGTCAAAGTTTGCACCAGCTCAGTCGCCCTCTTCGGTCCAGAGGTTTTCACCCATGCCACACGGCTCAGTAGGAATTTGTATATTTCAGATAGCATGCGTTTGCCCCCAGATTTGGCTATCAGAAATGTCTTGAAGGGCAACCGTGGGCAGTCCGCAGCTTTCTTAACTGAGCTTTACGCCACCCAGTGCCTAAATTGTAAATATCTGTGGCTTGCCCATTCTGTTGTGACTTTGTTTTTTAAATAGCAAGCCTTTGACATGTGCCGCACAATTTCTTTTTTCTTTTCTGAATGAGAGAAGAACAAATCACTAGCTAACCAATCTTGTGCAGCTATAATGTTAAAATGTCACTTAAAGGCTTTTGTAACAACTTTTTAAAAGTGGAGCAAAATAAATTGTCATCTAGCTGGGCACCAATACTGAAATCAAAATAAATAGCTGGTATTTAATGGTAATACAAATTGAAAACGTATTTTATGAATCACCTTTAGACAGATGTGAACAATGTGCACTGGCTTTGTGCAGTCACTGTGAGGGAAGGAAGTCGATGGGAAAAGCTCACTGACCCACTACCTCATGTTGCATGCTGACCAATTGATGAAGCCTACTGACCAAAAGCCCCGCTTAGGCTGTCTCAAAGACCAGACCCAAAAAGGTAAAATAACAACACAAAAAAGGCACTAGGCAGGGAACTCACACGCACCAAAAACCTGCGCAAACCAGGCAACTGTGAATGGCGTGTGGTAAAGTGTCCTAGAATAAGAAAATGAATAGAAAGAAGAAAAAAAAGGAAATGACAAGAAAATGAGTATTCCAAGGGCGAGTCCCTGTTTTGCAGCTATTTGAGACAGAGCTGCGCTCTCTTGTTTCTTTATATTGATGGGACACACATGGACTCCAGCCCCATAAAACATGGCGATCAGTTGAAAGTGGACTGCAGGATCCTGGTGCCATACTACTAAAGATCTCCCTGGGGTTTCTACTATACCCATGTTTGTGTCCTGTTGAAAGCACCGGAAGTGTTTCAATGTGCAGAAACGTAGCGCCCATCTTCGATTTAACTCAGTATTATGTGGGTGAGCTCACTACTTCTAATCTGTGAAGTTTGTTATCATGAATAAAGGCACGTGTGATGCCACTTCAAGTTTCAATGAGCTCACGGCAGTTGCTTAATGCAGCAAAGAGCTTGCTGCTGAATACAAAACACTTGTAGGTACAGTTTCAGCCAGAGACATAGTATTAAGGCAAAGGCAGCAACAACACGATCTGTAGGGACCGTGGAAGGAGGCGTAAGAGGGAGAGCCCGGGCCCTCACTTGTATATGTTCATGCACTTTGCTAGGTCTGATGTTGACGCTTTGGTAACCCCTGTTCAGAAGTACAGAAACAGTATGCTACTAAGGCTTGTGAGGTACCTTCTTTTTATCTCCTATTCCTCACTTCTTGTCTTTTCCATTTGTATTCCTCTTCAGTTTCTCTTACTTACGTCTATCGGCTTCAATCTCTTGGCTTCCATCTAACATCATCCGGACAAGAGATGGTACAAGGATATACTGTGGATTAAGTCAAGCCATGAGACACTTTTCAGTTTCTTCCTCGTTCAGGATATCAAAGACGTCCCAACACTACAAGATGTCTCCACCCCAGCTCATTTTGTATTTGTTGTGTGTATCATGGGGAATAAAATGGAGCGTATAGCATGTCCTCCTCTGAGATACACTTTAGCGTTTTAAAGCCTCTATCACATTCTAACCCGCAATCATCACTTACCTCCAAGAGCTCATCGATAAACTGACTGCGCGTCGCTGGGTTTTGCAGGATAGTCATAGCGTCAGGGCCACGAGCCACACCGTCTGGGTCTTCAAGCGGACAGGAGTATAGAAAGCATTGAGAGGGAAGAGGAGAGAGGAAGTAAGAGAAACATTGAACTAACAATATGAAAGTGAACTTCAGGTGGCCAACACACTGGCGATAGGCCAAACTCCGACCAACCCGCTGTCATCAGGAATGTGAAGTTTCATAAAACCTCAATGCTTATGACTGATTGAACCAGCAAATGTGTGTGTGATGTCAATCACCAGGGAAGCATACCACCCTGCTCTGGTCATCACTAGACGCACCAGCCATGTAGTTCGAATGCCACGGGCTCTAATAAAAGCAAGGGAATGGGGCCTCTCATCCCTTGGCTCGGTGAGAACAAGCATTGGCAAAGTCAATAGGTCTCAGCAATGCCCAAGCTATTGGCCTTGTCAATGCAAACCTCTTTCAGCTGTGTTGACTACCAGCACCCTTGCTGTTCAGCATGACTCAAAGTCATGCTGAACAGCAGATGTCCTGCTAGACAACATGGCTAAAAGACATTCACAGTGACAGGGCCAATAGCTCGGGCATTGCTGAGATCTATTGACTTTGCCAATGCATGTTCGGTGTTGACAGGATCTTGCTGAACAAATGTGGAAGTAATAATGAGAAAGATTTGAGGAGCTTTAAAGTGAAGTGAGGATGTGGCGTAATGGCCAGAGCAGCCAACAGGGAAATTATTGAACCAGGTTGGTCTCTCGGGGTTGGTCCTACAGTTTCTGGTTCTGGGCAAATCACTTACACTTCCCCCCTACCCACGACAAATAATGCGCCATCGCGTAATGCAACTGTTGATCACTTAAAGCGCTCCAATACCACTGGCTGGTGTTAGCACTACAACAAGATGGAGGACGCAGTGACGAGGAAGGTACTGTGGGATGGGTCAAGCAGGGAAGCAGGAGGGGATAAGGGGAGATGGGCAACCAGGAGAGGGCGGGAGGAAGAAACAACGAAGGGGTTAAACAATTTACCTTAATTGAACCAGGATCAGCGACAAAAATGAATGTGTCATGCTGAGCACTTAAAGTACTCCAATACCATCGGCTTGGGTTCTCGCTATGGCAAGACAGAGGACAGAGCAAGCGCTCTAATACCATCGGTACGAGAAAGAGTGGGAGTCCCAATAAACCCTTGGAGGCTTGGGCAACTACACCTATTTTTTCTTTGTGAATTATTCACTTGAGGATTTGTTTTCGGTTTGATCAGTTACAATTTCCTGTTATATATATTGTTAGGAATAGGTGTCCACATTAGTGACAATGAGATGTTTGTAACAACAAATGCTCTGTAAATCTCATTCACTATGTGCTGATTTATATTGACATATGCATTAGTTTTTTGTACCCTTTGAAAAGTTTCCTCATTATAAATGTACGTCTTGAAACATTTACAACCGTGTAAAATTATTTGTGGCAGATTTGTTCAAATTGAAATAAGTCAATTCAATTTTTAAAGAACAATGTGAGCTACTAGATAGCGCTTGCGACCATTGTTTCTCTATTAAATGTCAAATTGTGTGAAAGTAAGGAAATCCCTTGTAGCCAATACCATCGGATCATGCAAAAAAACATAATAAACAAGTGCCGTTTGCGTTTTAACAACTTTTTAAGATTTGCATTTGTTTAGGTACACGTGCATGCATTTTAGTGGTACCTGTGTATCTGTACAAGCGAGATGGTCTGAAAACACACGTACCAAAACAAAGAAAAAAATAGCTCAGCGAACTACGATCAGTGTATGGGAGGGTCAAACACAAGAAGAGGGCATGACGTATGGCATGAAATAAAATGAGTGACGCTGAAGTTTACCAATGGTAGGATATGGGAGGCCTGTAAGCCCAAAGATGGAACACATGTCTCTTCGAGACAGCGCATGTGCTGTCTAGCTGAGGAGCGTATGCGCTGTCTGGGCGAGACTTAAAAATAATAGATTTCACACAGGCGAAACCTACTGTCTTTGCCAATGGTTGTTGTGTTTAGAAACGGGGAGATTAAGTGATTTATCCGTAATCACAAAATGCGGATCTGAGGCCGAGGCTAAGAAGATGATATGGCGTCCTTTCGGGAGAGGATGTGGCGTAAGGACCAGAGCTGCTGACTATGAAGCTGGGAAACCCATGTTTGAGTTTCGGCATCAGCTCAACATCCTTGATTTTGGGCAAATCACTTAATCTTGCTGTGGTTCCAAAAATGAATGTGTCCTTGTGTAAATTAAGTGTTGTTAATGTAAAGTGCTCCAATACCCTCGGGTGGTGTTGGCGCTATATATAAAGCTTTAACGTGTGCTAGGGAATGAAAGTACTATATATAAAGCTGTAAAAAAAAGAAACCGGTGCTTATGTAAAGCACTTCAAGACCTTCGAGTTGTGTTGAAGCTACATAAAACCACACAAGAAAATTTGAAAAACAGTTTGCAGAGGAGGGGTCTGTGCAATGGAGTCAGTGGGGGCAAGCAGCAAAGAGCGGGACCGGCAACGAACAGCAAATGTGGGCAGCCACCGGGAGATTAAGTGATTTGCCCGTAATCACAAAATGTGGAACTGAGGCCGAGGCTATCTGGCATCCTCTTGGGAGAGGATGTGGTGTTTGGGCCAGAGCTGCCAACAATGGAGCTGGGAAACTGTGTTTGAGTTTCAACGTCAGCTTAACATCCTTAAATCTGGGCAAATCATTTAATCTCCCCGTGCCTACAAGAATGAATGTATCCTTGTGTAAAGGAACCAGTGCCAATTTAAAGTGCACCAACACCATCGGGTGGTGCTGGCACAATATAAAACTGCACAAAAAAATAGAAAGAATCCTAATATTAGGCCGATTTATAGTAGTGGACATGAGCAAATACATTGCCTCAGCAACCACATTAAAAAGACTACTTTTGCCATGGACACTGAGGGATAGGCAGACCTTGATGATGTCAAGACACAGCCTGGCTCCTTTGACGAGAATTCAAGTTAAGCAACAAGGGCACACAGAAACACTTCACAGGTGAATGTGGAAAAAGTAAGAAAGTGTCTAAACTGGAGACACCCTACGAAACGAGAAGCAACAAGATGAGACACGAACAGTTCAATCATTTCCCACTGGAGAAACGTGGCTATGGAATTATAGCACAAGGCACAGGTACTTTAGAAGTTCTGACATGCCCGGTGATAAAACATACCTTATTCACTTGAGCACTGATTTTCTAGCAATAAAGACTGTAGGAAGTAGGATCTGCTTCTTATGGTTACCCCAACTTTTTGCCCGGTGTTACACTGTTTTGACTAGTCTGACTGGGATCCAGCTAATCAGGACCACAGTGTATCTGCTTTCTCCTTGAAACATTATGCCATGTACTTTGGTACACTCGAGATTGGATACTAGGGTAGCCTTATAAGTCCCTAGTATATGGTACACATGTACCCAGGGCATAGGTACCCCAGAGGCCTCCCATGGGCTGATGCATGTATTATGCCACCCCTGAGAGGCAATGCAAAATGAAACTACAGGCCTGCCATTGCAGCCTGTGTAAGCTGGTGCTTGCACCACTTACTTTAGATAAAGGGTCAATATATCTATAGGTCACTACACTTAAAACTTATAAGTCACCCCTACAGCAGGTCTTAACAATCCTGAAGGCAGGGTGCTGGGTTTTACGTGAGAGGGTGCCCCTGCATGAGCAGAGCCCCTTTGTAGCCTTCGGAGACCATTCTCCCAGGTTGTCTGTGACTCAGCCAGACATTTAGGTAGAGGTTCATTATAACCTCACAGTAAATGCTATCTCGAAAACGGCTAAAACAAAACATGTTGTGTTTGGTATCAAACACCTTGGAATCATACCTTCACACCGGTAACCAGTGTGGAGGTATGTGAGAAAGTGTCATCTTTCTTACATGGTATGCCCCCACTTTTTGCTGAATGTACTTTAACTGAGTGTGCCCTGGACTCCTGCCAATCAGGTGCCCAGGGCCTATGTTCCTTCCCTTAAAACCTCAAACACAAACTGGCAAACCCTGGCCACATGTCAGCCCCTAGTAAATGGTACCCTAGGAACCCAGGGCCTTGTGACCAAGGAAGGCCTCTAAGGGCTGCAGCACTCATTGTGCCACCCTTAGAGGCTCTGTACCGTAACAATAACTAACCCCCCCCCTCCCCCTGGCAGGCTGAGTGTCTGGCTACAAGACAAAACAAAGAGTCGACATTACACACATCTCTGTGTTTCATGCCCACCACCTACACTGCCCTGGCATACATCAGCCACCCCTCTAGCTGGGTGCCCTATGCCAGTGGTGTGGGCACAAAAGCATGACCTCCCCTCTGTCCTGACCCTCCCCTAGGAGGGTCCCCCGAATCTGTCCAACCCTCTCCTGTGGGTACATAAGGGCTTACCTGGCTGTAAGACTTTGGATTGTACGTGGACAAGATTCTGCAACAAGAAACCACTAACCTTCGACCGTCTGGACACTCTGGACATCGACTGGGCCCGACTTAGTCTCCCTCTCCGTCCAAAGCATTGTCTGTGCCCTTGCACCATACAGTCTCCGAGCAGGACCTGTGGAGCACTAAGGACAACTGAAGAATCTCCCTTGGAGTGAAGGAGTCACTCCCCTGCATTCGCAGGCACCGTAACGCAACTGAAAGGTCTGCTGATACTGAGCTCCTGCAGACTCCAAAGGCTCCAGCAACACAGGACGTGGGTTCCGAACTTCATTGAGGTCGATCTGATCTCTCACCGAGTTTGAGGCCAGTAACCCTGGTGGGGACCGCATAACCCAAACCCCTGTGCACCGTGTTCTTTTGCAAGTGCATGTTCTGGCTGTCAATTACCGAGCTTGTGCAGTGGACTCCGTGTAGTCCTGACCCCGAGCAGTATTTCCACCAAAGAACTCTGACCTCCTCGCACAGAGTGCTCCGTGGGCTGGTACTTTGTGATCTTGCTAGAGGTCCAATTGCGATACATTCGCCCTGAGGGTCATATTGGGCTTTCCTGGTTGCTCCAGATGTGCCCTGACTCCCCATTGCTTGGTGAGTCCCCTGGACCTTGCTGGTCCACACCGTAACCTGCTTGACCTTCCTGTGTGGGTTGCTGTTGCCAAGGCTTATTGGTGCTCCAGCCAGACACTAGCCCCTCAGCACTCGACACTCTTCGTGAGACAGCTCGCATCCGGCTCCTGGTCGTCCTCGGCGTTTCTTGGACCTCGTGGCTGCTGAGTCAAGCGTCCCTTCTTTGCACCTGAAGCACCCGACATCGGTGGGCATTCGTCTACCGAGCCCCTGGTCACCCTGAAGTGACCCAGGCTCTGTCCCCTCTGCTTTCAGGCTCCTACCATCACAAATCTACCCTTGGATTCCTATGGACACTTTCTTCCTTCCCGGCAGCAGCTCATCTTCGCAGCCCTCCATTGAGAATTACAGCGCTTTCCGTCATCACTCCAGGCCTATGCACCCGGCTCCTCTGGGATAGGTAACTCGGGTACTACGGTATCCACAGGTGGGGAGGCTCTCCAACCTCTTAAGTTCCAAAGGGATCCTTCGAAGTCCACCGAGAAGGGTCCTTAAACTTTAAAGTTGTAACCACAACTTCCCAATCAAATTGTACGGAGCCCGCGGCTGTGTTAGCACACTGCACCCGTCCTCCTTGGGGTCCCTTTCTACTCACCTTGGCTGGTTCCTTGGGGTCCCAGCGATTCTACGTGTTCTAGACACTGGCTTGACTCCAGTCGTGGTTCTTATACCACTATTTTAGTATATGGTTTGGTCTCTCCCTGGAGCCCACTGTGTATTGTGCTACTTTCAATTGTTTCTTTGCTGAAGTATTGAGTGGTGTGTGTTGTATCATTGTGTAGAGGATACTAGAGAGTGTTATATAGATAAATACATATTTATATAACTACTGTGTGGTTCTCCTTTCATTTAGTTAATACTAACGGTGATATTCTGGTAAAACAAGCTGCTTTACATTCCTTCAAGATAAAGCCTGAAGGCTGCTCTCCACAACTACCACTAGGATAGCTTTCTAAAGGTTATCTTTGACCTCATACATCATAAGGGTCGTTTGGACTGGTGCAAGGTGCCCACTTTAATTAGTGGACAGCATATACCAGGCCAACTTCTCACAAGGACCATTGCCGAAAGATCACATACGGTGTAAATACGCACACATCTAGTACCCACACGGGGGCGTGGCTAACCGCCGAACATGGCGGCCACACATTAACAGAGCTCCCGGCCAGGACCCACATAATACTGAAATTACATGTGAAATCTGGGGGTAACACTGCTGAAATCGCACCTCCGATCAGCCGAAACCTCCTGGCATCGATCGACTGGTGAAGGAGCTTCACGGAGACCCGCGCCTGCTCCGAACTACGACTTGAGTCTCCCGCTAGTGCTACGTGGACCTGCTGCTACGAGGGTGCAGCTCCCTGGGAGTGTTCGGCCGGAGACCATGCGTCAACTACTTTGCTGATTTACCCTGCCTGGCTCCTGGAACACACTTACAGACCTGTGACCGCTCCGACAGTGAGTGCAACCCTGAGTGGCTGGGATGACACACTCTAACCTGCATGTTGGAGGGTTCCTGGACTTGTTCTCTGCAGCAGGAGGAAGTGCGACGCGACCCATCTCCTCGTGGGCGCTGGATCTCCTTTGTCCTCATGCTGAATGGGGGCCCTGACTAGGTCCTTGCTGCTGGAGGTGTCTGTTTGTGACCCGCTCCCTGACACCAGTGCCGGACTTGGAATCGGCGGTGAGCCGCCATTGCACAACGTTTTTACAGCGCCACTGCGACCCCTGGCTGCGGTGTGACTGGGGCCCTCCTGCTAATGCCGGCCTCCACATACTGGCGTGTGTAAGACGCGTCTACTACTGACACCAGCTGGCGCTCTATATCCACGCAGCTTTCCCTTTGTTCTACTAGTACTAGGTGAACGCTGGGCTCCTCCTGAGATCACGAGGACCCTATCAGCGGTGGATTGTATCGGAGCACTGTTGCCCGACTGTGCTGGGGACAGGGACAACATTCTTACTGACGTCCAGAGGCCCCCTTTTTAGCTCAAACTCTCAGTGGCTTGTGACTCCCTACCATGCGGCTTTGTGACTTGAGTAACAGATTATTGTGTATGACCTGATCGGTGCACCATCAACTAAAATACTCTATCCTGTATGTAACAGCAGAGTGTACTAAGATCTACCTGTGCAAAGTCGCAATTACGCCTACCTCCATAAAGTCAACCTACCTACTCGGAGACTGTATTGCACTACAAGAAATGGAGTGGTGACCTCACTGGTACTGGCAACACCTTAGGCGGCTGTTGCTCTGAACGCTTTATCCAACACACAACTGGTCCCCACGCGTAGCAATGGGGCGCACTAAAGGAAAGCAGACCGAGATCCCATCTGAAGACTTAACTGTCCAAGGGGACTCAGATTCATCGTCCCAGGCCCCATCATTCAGTTGTGTTCCCCCGACGGTGCTGACACCCACATAAGATAAGCTTGACCAAATTTTGCAGGAAATAAGGGAATCACGTCAGTCTATAGAACATCAAATTGGCACCCTCACCACTGGCTTTACTCTCTTACATGCGGACCATGATAAACTATCCGAGTCTGTCAAAAATAACAAACAAACATTACTAGACATAGTGCCACAACACAAAGAACATACCGAACAATAGACTCAAATGCACAAACAACTGACCACCCTCCTTGATAGAGTGGAAGATGCTGAAGGAAGGGCCCGACGTAATAACGTCCGAATTATAGGTTTTCCGGAACGCTCGGAGGGCACCAATGCGACCTAATTTGTGGAACAGTGGCTCTGGGTGCACGTCGCCCCAGAGGGGTTATCCTCTTTGTTCTGTGTAGAAAGAGCACACCGAATCCCCACGGGCAGGCCGGTAGCAGGAGATCCACCACGACCGCTAACAGCCTGTATTCTCAATTTTAGGGACCAAGACCTCCTGCTTCAGAGGGCTAGAGAGAATGCTCCGATACAATTTGAGAACAACCGGATCTCTTTACCCGGACTGTATTGTCCAAGTACAACGACAAAGGGCCTACTTCCAACCCTTAAAGCGAAAACTTCAAGCATTGGATCTCAAGTATGCTCTACTATTTCTAGCATGTTTGAAGATCATCTATAATCAAAAATCTCACTTTTTTTAATGTCCCGAAGCTGCCAAGGACTGGCTGGAGTCTACTCTCCCCTCTCAAATGCTGGACAAACTTGACCAACAACTACAGAAAACCTCTGTGCGATCTACGAAACCAAACACTCGCGGTAACAGATCACAGCGTAGGCCTCCCATGAAGAAACCACTGCCGGAACAGGCCTTACTGGAACGAGAGTCGGCATTGGCGAGGGCATCTTCTATACGTGGCACTACCCAAATAGCGACGTCGGGACACTCAGATGAAAATGTAATGTACTCTTGACTCTGAAAGCAATTAAATACTATTTCCGTCGATCACCCCACAAATAATGAAGGACCTGTTCGGCTGAAGGACATTGACACAGTACATGGAGAAGAGTGACGTTCGGAGTCAACCTATGTGATCTGAAGGGACGCAAGATGTTTTCAGAAGTGTGATTTCTTCTGTCATTTTCTTTCTTCTCCCCCAGAATTCACAGGCTATATAATTAATATGGGTCCTGCAACGTGAGTAGCTCTGAATGGAAATGTACCATCATGTTTCATGTGGGAACCACCCCCTCTGCAGTTTCCGCATCTTGTAACCGTTTGGAAACAGTTTGTTATGTATATGTTTGGATCGACGTAGTTCTCTTGATGGCCCTAGTATTGGGTTTAGTATTTAAAATAGTAGTATTGGGTCTCTGGCTCCTCCTCCCTACTGTTACAAAACTCCTTTCTCGTGCTCTCCTGGGACGTATCGTTGCATTTGTCCGCCTATTGATTGGATATGTTGAGTAGCTACAAGGTAATTACTTGGGATGGGTTCAGTTCACAAACGCCACCGGATATATGCTCAATTAAATAGAGGAAAAGTGCATACAGCCCTGCTTCAGGAAACCCATCTAACCAATTCTGAGGTACTTAAGATATGCAAAAAATGGAAAGGCCAAATTTATAATACGTCCTATTCATCATTTGCGAGAGGGGCACTTATTTGGGTTGGACATGGAATACCCTTCGTGCTGGGGGAACAGCGTGTAGATGTAGCAGGTTGTTATATATTAGTCTAAGGTATGCTAGATGGTGTACCAATTGTAATAGGTAGTGAATAAGCTCCAAATTATGAACAGCAGACTTATCTCACTGGCTTAAATACAGTGCTGTCGGACTGGGTTGCTTTTCTATGGATGCTGGGTGGTGACTACAACTCTGTATTAGATGTGTACCTAGATCACTCCCATCCCGCGGTCCGGGGTGCAGCCACCATCAAGCTAGCAGAATTCCTACAATCCTGGGTTGCGGGTTGGACGCTACAAGACATATGGCGTTTTCAAAATCCAACTAGTAGGGAATACTCCTTTCACTCTCCACCACATCAGTTACATACTAGATTGGATAGGATACTTTGCTTCACATCTCTGATATCCCAGATTCCCCAGTCTACATATCTAGGGGAAACACTACCAGATCATAACCCACTTGAGATTGTATTGAAATGGGGAAAGGTATCTACCCCGGTCCCGACGTGGAGACTGTGGCCACAGACTTTAGAAGATGCAGTGTTTCAGAATACGATGGGTACTACCATCACTAATTACTTTGCCGAGAACGAGGGTTCTGCGTCGTCCTGTCTAATTGAGTGGGATGCCTTTAAAACGATAATTAGGGGTACAGCCATAGGGGCAACTGTGGGAACCCGACAAGAAGTACATAAGTCACTTACTTCGGTCGAGGACTCTGAGTGTTCTAGAGCAAGAGGCTAACACCGACCCAACTAAACAAAAATATTTACAGGAAGCAAGAATTAAACATGCTGAACTCCATAAACAACTTCGCTTAATAGATTATAAGACATATACTCAATACAGTCATGTTGAGGTGAATAAATCCGGTGCTCTACTGTTACGTATCACACGTGACACTCCCCCTCCAGTCCCGATACCAGAAATACAACTTCTGGATGGCACCATTGTTCGCACTCAGGTGGAGATCAACCTGGCATTCAGTACTTATTATAAAACATTGTATACTGCTCCTAATACCACACCACTGAGCCACATAACTGATTTTTTACGAGTTCTCTCATTCCCTAAACTACCACCGGCAGCTAAAAAAAAATGCAAATTCCTATCACTAGATCCGAAATCAAAGCGACCATTAAAGAGCTCCCGAATGATAAAACGCCGGGACTAGATGGATTACCATCTGAATTCTACTCCACATATGTGTACAAATTAGCTCCAAGATTGGAAAAATTATACAAAGCAGCCTATGAGAGACGCTCTCTCCCGCTGACTACCATGCAGGCACTAGTCATATCCCTCCCCAAACCCAATAGCGATCCCGAGACATGTCAGGTTATCACCCTCTTTCCTTATTGCCCACTGAATATAAAATACTCAGCAAGGTAAGGTACTGGCAAGACGCCTACTTTCTTATCTTTCTCAATTGGTTCACCTTGATCAATGTTGTTTTGTACCCAGTCAAAATACTTCACTCAATATCAGGAGATTACATCATATATTAGAAGCAGCAGCCGAACTTTCTCGTGATGCGGGGTGTATTTCTCGGGATCTCCAACAAGGCGTTTAATACTCTCAACTGGGGGTATATGTTTGCAACCCCGAGACACTATGGAATACCGGAAGGATACCTCAAATGGGTTAAATTATTGTATACCGCCCCTACGGCACGTGTCCGGACAGAGTCTCACATATCTCACCCATATCCGGTAGAAAGGGGCACACGTCAAGGATGTCCCTTGTCGCTACTATTATTTGTTCTATCATTAGAACCCTTACTCATTAAACTGCACACACAGGCTACAGCTCTGGGGATCCGGATAGGCCAATCGACACATAGTATCGGCATATGACGCTCTTATAATCTTCCTGCAAGGCATGGCCTCGGAAATAGATCCCATTCCCTCCATAATTCAACAGTTTGAACGGGTCTCTGGTCTGGCAATAAATGCTCCTAAATCACATGCATATTTCATACAATATAGGGACAATCCGGAGCCTCTTAATTTTGGTGATCTTATTATCTCTGCGCCACACACCTTTAAATACTTGGGCATACAAATATATAGATCCCCACAAGATCTATTGGATGGCAATATTATGAAGACGATTAGATCCTTACGATCACAGGTCTCTTTCTGGACATCACTGCCCTTGTCGGTGATGGGTAGGGTTGCCATTTCCAAAATGGTGATGCTTCCCAAACTTTTATACTTTTTTACAAATTTACCGATCTTAATTCCTACATATATCTTTCGTACACTTGACACCCTTCTGATAGAACTTATCTGGGGAAATGGTGGCAGGAGGATGAGCCTTGCTAAATTACAATTGAGGCCCGAGGAGGGGGATTTAGGGGCCCCTGATTTTCGTGCATATTGCATGGCCAGCCAAGTGCAGTGGTGGTCTTATTGGTTGGCTGGGCGAAACATACATGAGATTGGCTACACGCCAGAACTTCTTCAACGAGGTATACTTCACACATTGCTTTTACCTAATACTAGGTTGCCCAACATGGTTCCCCCTTTACTCAAAACTGCTATATTGTTCCGGAAGCGGACACTACAATACACTAAGCGAACCCCCCCGTATTCTCCCAACATTCCTTTGTTGGGAATACCTGTGGCTAATGGACTGATCACTGCCCGTAAAATCCTACAATGGACACAGGAATGAGTGTCGACAGTCGGGGCACTGTTTATAGATAGGGCACTAGCAGATCATGAAAATTTCACGAGTGCACAAGGTGTCCCCCAGACATTTATTCTACATGCTGCCATCTCTCATTACATTAAAGGACACTGGTCCCCAGACGGAGTGGAGCCTTCTACTCATGAACTAATATACACGGTACATTTAATGGGCGAAGGAAGACATCCTACCCATTGGCTATATAAGGGCATCAGATCACACGCTAAAATATCACTCGACCCGATGCGTGAAAAATGGGTGGGCGACTTGGGCAGGAACTTCACGGACAAAGAACGGGCAACTGTTTTAGAATTTCCTAAAAAGGTATCTAGGAATGCTAAATTTAAGTATATACAGTGTATGATCGTACATAGGATGTACCTTACACCACACCGCCTTAATAGTATGTACCCAGAGGCTTGACTTTCCTGCCCTCGATGTCAGTAACCTGACGCAGGTGTCCTCCACATGCTTTGGGAGTGTCCACGCCTGAGAGGATACTGGCACAGCATAGGATACCTGATACAAGAACTGACAGGCACGACTGTCTGGACAACACCTGAGAGTTGCCTATTGGGGGTACACTCTTGCCCGAAAGGGATGAAAGTACACTATAGGTTTGCAGACATGACGATTCTTATAGCAAAGCGCGCAATTACTCTGAGATGGAAATCAACCCTTTCCCCTACATTACTTACCTGGCACACAGAAATGACCTGATGGGGCAGCGCAGAGAGTGCCATTATACGTAAAGAAGAATCTAGAGGTTTACGTAAAATACCCATATCAATGGAATGGGACCGGATGCTGGAATCATTAAAAGCTTTTGATCCATTGGAATGCCCAGTCTGCCAAAATGAAAACCTAATCTCTCCACTAACGCCTGATAATGCAAACGTACCCGTTTAGGATTATATGTTAAGAGACTCCGTAATGTTTCGATGACGATCAAGGATACATTGTCTAATCCTACAATTATGCGCGAGATTACTCACATCACTGCCACATACATTTAAGGGAGGAGACCATGGAAGCAGGGGGGGGGGGGACTTTTAGAAATAGAATAGTTTTGTTGCAATGTTTCATGAAGAAATAAATTATTTACTCGTGACTATATGTACACTGTAACCGTCATTTTGTATGGCATAAGATGTATACTTGGGACAATGCTGAAGCTTGTAATACTATACTGACGAAATGCCCATACATATGTATCTGTCATCAATCGATAATGTCATGTGTATCTTATTTGACTGTCGTTAAAACAATAAAAATTGTGTTAAAAAAAAATAATCTAGTTCCAACACACGCAGAAATAAAGAGAGACTACACATGTGCAAAGCAGCTGTGTACTCATGCTCCTATCAGCATGTAAGCTATATACTAACAGGACATTAAAAGGCAGAGCACCACCACTCACTAGAACGAAACAGACTACAATGGGGGTTTAAGGCAGGGATGGGGTCGGGGTGATTTGTGGATGGGGAAAGCACCAAGAGGTGCGAGGGAGCAAGCAGAGACGGAAGGGGGGAACAAAAAGCAGCAATGTAGGGAAAAGCAGTGTCGGGGGAGGGTGTGATCTGTGGATGGGGCAAGCACCAGGAGTCGCGAGGGATTACGCAGTGGCAGGAGGAAGGAGGTGGGGGAAACAAAAATCAGCAATGAAGAGAAAAGCAGGGACTGGGTGATCAGTGGATGGGGCACGCAGCAGGAGGTGCGAGGGAGCAAGCAGCAACAGAAGGGAAGAGGTGGGGGGAAACAAAAAGCAGCAATGATGGGAAAAGCAGTGATGAGGGAGGGGGTGATTTGTGGACAGGGCATAAATGCGCGTGGAAGGAGAGGGAGCTGGTAAATGCACAAGCACTGTGTAGAGTGTTGAAAAAGAAAGAAAAAAGTAGGTCCTAGAATGGGCGTAAAAACAGGAGCAGTGGATGATTACAAGTACTTTGTCCGTGCTATGGGGGAGGGCTAAACACAAGAAGAGGCATGACCGTGCATGCCAGGGACAAATGGTGACAGAGAATCTGAGGCAGACGATGGCGTGAGCAAATGGGGAGCCAGTGCGCAGGCTGAAGCCCACAGAATAAACACGTCTCTTCGAGACAGCTCATGCGCTGTCTAGCCGAGACCTAAAAAAGAAACGATAACTCGGGTGCAGAAGCCCTCACCCATTTACTTGGGTCCCGATCCCACTGTACCTGCTACACTATGGATTGAGCATTTGGAAATGCATATCAACTGAGTTTATTTATTTAAATATTTTTAAAAATATTTTAATATAGGAGACCATCTCGTTCTGCAGTTAAGATGCACATTACTTAATCTGGTTCTAAAGCTATTAGCCATTTTATTTGATAATAAAGACAT
This sequence comes from Triturus cristatus, assembly GCF_964204655.1. Taxonomy (NCBI): domain Eukaryota; kingdom Metazoa; phylum Chordata; class Amphibia; order Caudata; family Salamandridae; genus Triturus; species Triturus cristatus. The sequence continues at coordinate 1,869,411,967 of NC_140589.1, read as the reverse complement.
TCTGAGACACCCTTTCCCCCCTTACCACTAGATCTAAGATCATGAGAGGAACATTTGGTATTATTAAACTGTCATGTATGCTGCATGTGCAGGCCATGAAATATACCCACTTCATGTCTAAGTGAGAGCATCAGGTTGGCTGTCTGACTGACGTGCATCAAAGCCAGAGTACAGCTACAGTACACTCTCTCTTCCAGGTGTGCAACTGATAGTCCATGCAGCTGAATTTTCAATAATCTCAAGATACTGAGCCAATCTGTCAAGTACCTTTCATTTTTAAGCTCCTGTCTTTGACCTACTGTAGCACCAGCATCCTTTGTGGATCATCCATGCCACTTGACAGGCATAAGCAGATCACTGCTGACATAACAATCACACAGACCATGTTCTGAGAAAACCTGACTCAAATAGCTGCCAAGGTTTCAGATTGCTTATGACATTCAGTGACCATGAGTGACACTTTCTGGCGAGCAAAATCAAACAATGAAGAAACAAATATCCGAAATTACACGCATATGAGCAACAACAAACTAAGAAGACAGTAAAACTGCTGCTAAGCACCAGAAATGGAAGGGCACTGGGAGACTAGATTGTACCAAACAGGATTTGAGAGGCCATACGTCCTGCAAATGAGCCTCATGTTCCAGAACTCCCATGGCTACCAAGTTTTCAGATTGCTTTGTGGAAATGAGCCTTTTTCGGGCCTCACTGGTGGGGGGCGGGGGGGGGGTTCACCCTTATCTGTCCACTGGTTCCTAAACCAACAAAGAAGAGATTAATATCCTGATCCATTGCTAGGTGGGCATTTATATTTTAAACATTTCTTTTAGCGGGTATATATATAAGGTATAGGTAGGAGCACAAAGGAAACAGAGCATTGGGTCACATTAAATACAGAGGCAGCAGGAAAACAGGATCGCAACAAATATACATAGGGCTGATAATAACTTCCAGCCCCAGATGGAAAACAGTGTTCAAAACCAACCAGTCCAAGTCCATGTCCCTGAGTTCTGGAAACAATTTTTGTTTTGGGGGACCAGAAGGACCAAACGGGGCCATGGGAATTAGGACTAGGGGCCGCAAAGGGCTGCTCCTCCTCAAAAATGAGATGACCTAAGGGGTACATTGCTAACAAAAACTACTTGGGTAATTGAAGCCGCTGTACAACCAGCCAGAGGAGAGTCTTCTCTCTGGGTCCGTCTGAGCCTCACAGGCAGGCTCCTATCGTTCATCAAATGTTCACTTCTCCAACGGTGGAGCTGCACAACTTGCAACTCAGAAAAACAATCACGGCCCAGGCTGAAGAAGAAAACTTTCTTTCAGGATAAGGCAATCACCCTCCGGGGCAAATACCCTCAACGATCCTGTCCAGTGTCTCAGGCAGATAATTATACAGACCCTCCAGGATTTCGCGATTTCGCGGCTTCCCGCGAAATCGTCACTTTTGTAAAAATGCCGCGATTTTTACAAAAGTGCCCGCGAAATCGGCACTTTTGTAAAAATGCTGCAATTTTTACAAAAGCTCGAGCTCCGGAGTGGCGCTCGCATCTACAGCATCGGTACAGCAGAGCGCTCAAGACAACCACCAGCTACCTGGACGGAGATTACGGGTGAAAGGAAGGGGAAAGGTTGGGCTATGCCCCAGCAACGTCCTGTCAGTTCATTTGTGCTGGAGCTTCTGCGGGGATCAGCCGTTGGACTGGAGGTTTTCAGCCGCCGAGAGGGGTTACTGGGGATACTGGCATTGGTGAGGCTCTTCACCAGGTCAGAGAAATTCCCACTTTAGCGGAAGATGTACCGAAGCCTGAGGTAAGGGAGATAAAGCCCGGAAAGCAGCTGAGTGTGCCGCCTGTCATGCATAAGGTAAATGCCATAACTTGTTCACCTTTGCCTGACTAATATATGTGACAGCTAAAATGATACAGCCTGACCCCAAACTTCTGAGGCTACTTTAGATCTGGAGGGGGTTTGTTGGATAATTAAGTAATGGGTCCAAGTATGGTGGTGGAGTAAAGGTATAGATGCCCCCAAAATATAACTAAACCACAACGGAGGTCTAGAAAAGTTCGACAGTCACTGGCGCAAGCCTCGAGGATGGAGCATGAGACAATTGACTACAATCTTGAGACTAATGACTGTTACTTTTCGCTGTCCGATGAGACATGGTTAGCAGACGGGTCAGGCTCACTCACGGAATCTAGTGAAAACAACAGTATGCCTGATATAAGTGGTGTTGATTCAGCCATCACAGCGCGCAAAGTGACTAGTAAACGAGGATGACAAAATGCAGCCAGGGGAAAAGATCTGAAGTGGGATTATTCACCAACAGAGCAGTTGATTGGCATCTCGACTATCACTCCCCAAGACGCCCATAATACAATACCTCCTACTCTGGATACAACCCTTCAATGTATCTTGTCGCACTGTGAGAAACTCGGCAAGACAGCCGATGAATGCAAGCAGCCATGCGCTAAGTGCAAGGGGTAGTCGGAAAGGTGGCCAAGTCTTGTAAAGCCATTGGGGAACGCTCAGGCTAATCTCCACGCTGCTCTCATAACATGAGTGCAGCGCGGGGATTAGATGGGAGTCTGTCCGAGGGGCTGATGGGACCAGGGATGGAGAATTGCATTTCCAAAGGATAACAGCCTTCACCTGTGAGCTGCTTCCTCTGTTCCATATTCCAGGTTGCCTATTCAAAGTGGAATACTCTGCTAAAAGAGTTTCCATTGATTTAAGGCTGAAAATGAATGATTATGAGTAAAATAAAGTGCCGCAAAAATGCCGCTAAATTTCCATATTTGTGCCGCTAAATTTCCATATTTGTGCCGCTAAATTTGCGAATCCATGCCGCTATATCCTGGGGGGTCTGATTATATATGCAGAACTAATTCAATAAAACAGTATATGATCACCCAAACGTTCGGTATCAAAAATATGTGTAATTTTTATTTATACAAAAGAAAAAAAGGATAGGGGAAGAAGGATATTATCTTTAAATAAACAATCTTACAATTTATACAATGTTAGTGTGTCTAGTGCACATTTGTTTACATTAGATACATTGTTTTTATGTCATCCATTCCTTGTTTCCATAATACATTTATAGAAATATGAATCGTACACAAATCAATTGTTATAATACATTATAAAACAATCAGTTCTCGCATGGCTGTTGGGTATCTGGGTCCGACGCGCGTTTTGGCGATGAGCCTTCATCAGGAAGCCATGTAAACATTATGATTGAATCCACAACAGGTGCATATACAGAAAAAAGTATATATAGATATAAAACGGTTCTGCTAAAAATACGCTCAATGACAGGGTCAGAATAGCTATTAACACAAAAATTACAGCTAAAAATAGACTTGTCACAAGTAAGCAGAGAGACTTTAATGGGGCATGAAAAAAAGGAGAAAAGGTTGTGATGGACAGAGGTATGTAACAAAAGTAACCACCACCACGAGTCTTACAAGATGAAAGGGATAAGAATGAGAGACCAGGGCGAGAATAAAACCCAAAGGTAAAGGGCTACGGTGTAACTAAAAGTACAGACAAGAATTTTATTTGAGTGGTTTGAGAATTACATGCATTGCATGATCAAACAGAGAATGGATCAAATGAAAACCCAAATGGCAGGAAGGTGGAACAGTACAAATGTAGTAATAAGATTCAGTTACCTGGTATTGCCAAAGGGTTGATCTAACCAGGGTCGAACGGATTGATATAAAATATGATGGTTACGTACTTTGTAAACGACCGGTTGTAAAAACAGGAAAACGTTGAGGGCAAAGGTTATTATTGAGAACTGCCCAGGTTGTTACTACAACCTATCTATATTCTGCGACAAGATACTCTACTGTCTCATTCTCAGAATTTTTTATGGGTCGCTGATCATTTAGAAAAGATGGTGAAGGAAGAATCTATATGCCGTCCATGAGATTCTGAGTCCCGTAATGATAAAAAGTGCAAATATACAGATCTTCGGGTGGCATTGATATCCAAACTACAGAGGAAAGATACGCAAAAGGCAATTTAGATCAATGTGAATCAGACTAAAGATATAAACAGAAGGAGTACATACCTACATTATTCAGTTGCTGTGTTCACCACAGTCTATTTGTATTTCTTTTTAGAGATGGAGGTAATTTTACAATGTCGCGTACTGTGAAAAAGAATGGAGACTATATTTAGTCCTAGTCGCGTATGTTTGAGCATTTAAGGAAAACACTTACATCCATCGGTGAACTAGTTATCGAAGTAAAGCAGAATAATTGCTTGTGTGATTTTAGGTGCAAGTGGTAGATTGCGGACACAACCTCTCATTATGGTTACAGTCTAGCATACACTTCCGTCTAATACTGGGAATAATTAGATCTACATAGTGTGAAAATACGTACCAAAATGAGATATAATGAATGGTACGTGATATGAATACAAATATAAAGAAGATGGCCTAAGTCCTGTTGCTGTTACTGCCTAGGGATCATAGTAAGTTGGTAAGTGAAGGGGCGGGATCTTAAAAGCTTACCGCGATGTGAGAGCATCTGGTGCTCTTAAGGGTACTGTGAGGACTGTTCATGCAGGTACACGGTTCCCGGCGAAGATAGAGAACTCTAGTTTCTCAAATAGGCACCGCACCTCCTTCTCCCAGCAAACATCGACGGGTGATGACCGCCATGATCTGCAGCTGCTTGGTTTAAATACCAGAGTTTGAAAAAGACGCGCCAGAGAGTCTGTCTTCCGGAAATTGGGTTGCAGTCATGTGACCCTCTGTTGTATCAAAAAGGGTTGTAGCTACCGTGATAGACGATTGAAGGCCAAAACCACGGCCATCTTAGGACGATGTCTCGTAATGTCTCTATGTACATTTTAGACATTGAAAAAGATAGTTGTTTAAAACCAAACGAAAAAAAAAAACGAAAAATAAAAATAATCGGTGCTGGGTATAGGAGAAAGTGCATCTGTGTATTCACATGCTCCGCACTTCAATAGAGTTAATGTCTGTATAGTGCAAATAATTGCATAAATGGTTACATAGGCCTAAGAAGGAAATTGTGTAGATATTATGACATCTCGTGAGAAATTAACTACAGCAAAAGCCACCAGCTATGGGGCTATATCTGTTTATATTATCATGTATATTTAGGGAAGAATAGCTGAATTCGTATGGGACAAAATTAAGTAAAATTGTATTTTATCGCTTGATCCCATGGGATTTCATTGTTCATCCCGTTTTGTTAGGTGTTCAAAGAAAATATCCAGTATACCTCTCTACATTTACGTATACTTGTACTGATGTTACCTGTATTGGTTCATATTTTTTCCAGGATCAGCCATTGTATGTCCTCTGTGGTGTGTTGTGCTTCCATGCATTGTTTGCCCCCTCCACCTCAGAACTACCAACAGGGGCAGAACTCATAACCAGACATCACCAATATTGGCGAGATTGAAAGAAATTTCCATCTTTAACCCGAGTAGCCAGATTTTGGACCACTCCACTGAATCTCTTCTAACTAAAGGCCTCTCGTTTGTTCCCCACAGTAAAACCAAAAAGTTTGAAATCTTTCAAGGCCTAATGGTCTTCTTTAGAAAAATTTGAAAATCAGGAAGATCGGAACTGTCAATTGTCTATTACGGTAGCTACAACCCTTTTTGATACAACAGAGGGTCACATGACTGCAACCAATGTTCCCTCTAATTGTTTTCCTCTGTGCAGCGGTGGAGGGTCTCTGTGTGCTGCAACCATGGCTATGTGCGCCAGGAACCAGATTGCGCGTGCGTGCGGTGCCAAATGTCACTCATAAGGTTTACTTTAAAAAGTGAAAAGATGGTGCATTTTCACACATAAAGCGCGACAATAAGGGTCTTAAGGGCAGTTTGCAAATTGACATGAATTGGTTGCACAGGCAAGTACACTTCAAGTTTAGAAAAGCACAAGACTTCAATGGTGGTACCATCATAAGATTTTAATAAATATTCTTAACTGGAGCACTGTTCATTGGGTGGGGAAATGTGGAGAGCCTATACAATATCACATATAAACAATAAGGGAGAGGGCCATTCAGACACGTCAAGTGGCATCACTAGATGGGTGACAGAGTTGCTTCTCACGGCGATCCTTGCCATTTTTAACTTTCCCATTCAGGAGGTAGGCCTTTGTCCTCATCAGCATATCCAAATGCTTCTGCTCTAGTCTATTCCTCAATTTACTCTTGATAGTATTCATGAGGCCGAATCCTCGTTTACAATCTGCACTAGATGCTTGAAACGTTGTGCAGACATCAACAAGCTGGGACACCACACTATACTGAGCAGCATTGCGTACAGTGAAATTCACCATGTCTTGAAAGGTGGTAAATAACCCACCCTTTACATGTTCTGCCACCACATATTTATAGTCTCTGTATTGTCGAAAAACATCTTCTGGTGTTTCACAGTCACCCGGGACCAAGACATTTTTATACTTTTCAACAAGTCTTTGTATATTCTCAGTCCCAAAATCAAAATGTGATTGTGTTGCTATTGCCTGGATTTCAAAACTTGCCCATTCTTTCAGCTCATCTTCAGGGAACCTTTTTTGCATGTGCTCACAAAGAAGGGAAACAAAAGACAAAATAGGCCCACTGTCAAACTCTTGCCTTTCCTTGCACAACACCATCAGATCTCTTACATTGCTGCTCCAAAAGACAGTGTCCCCCAAATACTGTTGCTTAACTTGGCCAATCTTTGCTCTTGCATACTGTACAGCTTCAACAGTAGTCAAAGAACCTTTTTGGAATAGTTTGCACAAAGATGCAAATTCACTCAGAATGTCATTAAGTACTGCAAGTAAAACATGGTAGTTGGAGTTTGATAGCTTTTTGTAACAATATTTAGCAACTGGATCACTCTCCTCAACTTTCTCATGCTCAAAGTACTTAAGAACAGCCTCGTAATTACGAATTAGTGCACCAACAGCAAAATGCCTTGAAAGCCACCCGACTTCATTAAGTGGTCGAAAAGAGACCACTTCACATTCAGTGACCAATGCAATTTCATCCAGCTTGGACTTCCTTGCAGGAGATCTGGTGAACACAGTGTAGACAGTCCTCAATAATGTCTCCATAGGAGTGGCTTATAGGTTTATATGTGTCTGTATATGGTAGTGATATAGGTAGCCTATACCACTGTAAGGGGTGCAAGCACACCCTTACCCAGGCTGCAGTAGCAGACCTGTGGTGCCATTTTGGAGTGCTTCCCAGGGGTGGCATAATACATGCTTCAGCCCCTGGTAGGCCTCTGAGGTACCTATGCCCTAGAGACATAGTATACCATATACTAGGGACTTATAAGGCACTCCAGAATCCAATTAGATATGTACCTAATGTACATGGAAAGCATTTTAGAGAGGAATAGCTGGGCTGTGATCCTGATTAGCAGGGCCACAGCCAGACTAAGGTCGAAAAACAGTGAAACACCAGCAAAAAGTGGGGGTACCCATGTGAAGCAGATCCTACTCTCCTACATATGGCACATGTTCACACGGTAACAGGTCTGCATATTAAGCCTCTAGACCAGGGCTCTCCAATGTCAGTCCTGGAGTGCCGGATCCATGCCAGATTTTTAGCATATCCACATTTAGATAAATGTAGTTATGACAATCTGGCATGGATCAGGCCCTCCAGGACCGACACTGAAGAACCCTGCTCCAGACAAGTGTGTGCTGCTCTTCGCCAGGCGCCACTCACCAGGAGTCCCAGATTCCAGTACTGTTATCAGCTCGGCGGCGCCGTTCTCTGTGATGTTCCAATCTATGGCTCCAGTGGCCTGTAAGAGACAAAAAAGAGACATGAGGGTCAGTACACACCAATGGACAGCCTGGTCCAAACAATAACCTCCAAGTAACTGAGCCTTCGCCTTATGGCTCAGGCGCACTAACCACCTTTGGGCAGTCACACCCTCAGTTATAGACCTGGGCTCCCCTATCTTTAGATGACTGCATAATCAGGTGGAGAATTGGGTCCACTAGTCACGGTTAGAGCCTCGTGTCTTGAGCTGAAGACCTGGACCCACTAATTCTCACTAGGTAGCCACATCCTCAGCTGAAGACATGGACACACTAATCGCCTATAGAAAGTTGCATCCTTGGCAGGAGACCTGGGCCCACTAATCACCCCTAGGGACCTGCAGCCTCAGCTCACTAATCACCCCTAGGGACCTGCAGCCTCAGCTCACTAATCATCTCTATGGACCTGCACCCCCAGCTCGCTAATCATCTCTAGGGACCTTTACCCCAGCTTGCTAATCATCTCTATGGACCTGCAGCCTCAGCTCACTAATCATCTCTAGGGTCTTCACCCTCAGCCCCCTAATCATCTCTAGGGACCTTTACCCCAGCTCGCTAATCCTCTCTAGGGGCCTTTACCCCCAGCTCGCTAATCATCTCTAGGGACCTGCACCCCCAGCTTGCTAATCATCTCTAGGGACCTGTACCCTCAGCTCACTAATCATCTCTAGGGTCTTCACCCTCAGCCCCCTAATCATCTCTATGGACCTGCACCCCCAGCTCGCTATTCATCTCTAGGGACCTGTACCCTCAGCTCACTAATCATCTCTAGGGTCTTCACCCTCAGCCCCCTAATCATCTCTATGGACCTGCACCCTCAGCTCGCTAATCATCTCTAGGGACCTGCACCCTTAGCTCGCTAATCATCTCTAGGGTCTTCACCCTCAGCCCACTAATCATCTCTATGGACTTGCACCCTCAGCTCGCTAATCATCTCTAGGGACCTTTACCCCCAGCTCGCTAATCATCTCTAGGGACCTTTACCCCCAGCTCGCTAATCATCTCTAGGGACCTGCACCCCCAGATCGCTAATCATCTCTAGGGACCTGCACCCTCAGCTCGCTAATCATCTCTAGGGTCTTCACCCTCAGCTCACTAATCATCTCTAGGGACCTGCACCCTCAGCTCGCTAATCATCTCTAGGGACCTGCACCCTCAGCTCGCTAATCATCTCTAGGGTCTTCACCCTCAGCTCGCTAATCATCTCTAGGGACCTTCACCCTCAGCTCACTAACCATCTCTGGAGACCTGCACCCTCAGCTCACTAATCATCTCTAGGGTCCTTCACCCTCAGCTCATTAATCTCTAGGCGGCCGCACCCTCCATTGGGAAGCATAAACCCACTAATCACATTTAGGCAGTTGCACTCTCAGTATGAGACCTGGGAATGTGAGAAGTTGGCCTGGTATATGCTGGTCACTAGTTATAGTGGCCACCTTGCACCAGTCCAATTCGACTCTTATGGTAGATAGGTTTAAGACAACCTTTTAAAGAAAGCTATCCTAGTGGTAGCTATGGAGAGCAGCCTTCAGGCTAAGTCTGAGGAATGTAAAGCAGCTTGTTTTACCTTATAATCTCTTGAATTATCAAATGAAAAGACGCCACCCAGGTATATATATAAAATATATATGAATTTATTTCTAGATACACTCTACTAATCTCTTTATGAGATTAGAAGTCAGGAACATATGCACAAATCAATGTTTCACAACAAATTTAGCACTTATATGGCTGGGGCCCTAGGGGCGTACCAGACCATATACTAAAAAGAGGTATAAGAACGACTTGAGAAGGGAGAAGGCCTATGGTCTTCAGAAGTGCTGGGGCCTCACTAATTCACCCAAGGCAGGTAAGTAAAGGACCCACGGGAGACGCATGCAGTGTGAGAACACAGCCGCGGATCCCAATAGACTTCAATGGAGCAAGTTGCGGTAGAAATTTTAAAGTTTTAAGATACTTCGGGAGAGTCTACAAGCAAGTCACTTACAGGGTAAGTAGTTCTAGAGCCAACACGCACAGGAGCACCGGAGTACTCGAGTTACCTCACCCAGGGAAGCCGGGTGCATAGGTGTCTTTTGGTGTCGGGTCGCGGCGTCGTTTTCAATAGGAGCCAAAGAAGACTTGCTGCTTGTGAAGACAGGAGAAGTGTCCGGTGGAATCCAAGGCTGGATTCTGAAGAAAGAAGACCTGAAAGCAGAAGGGATAGTGTTCAAAGTCACTTGCCAGTGACCCGGGGCCAAGAAGATGGATGCCCACGGTAGTCGGGTGATTTCAGGTGATTCACGGGTGTCTTGACTCTTCAGCCACGAGGTCCAGGAGGCGTCGACGACGACCAGGAGCTGGATTCGGAGTGTCCCACGAAGTCTGCAGCTTACTGAGGTTTCGGCAACCGGACTGGAGCCAACAAGCCTTGGCAACAGCAAGTCTTGTGGAATGTGAAGAAAATCAGCGGTGCAGACCAGCAAGGTCTGAGGGACTCACCCAGCAAGGGTAAGTCAGGGCAGGCCTGGAGCAACCAGGGGAGCCCTTTGGTTCGATGAAGAAGTCTTCAGGGGACCCACAAGCCAACCGGCAAGGGATCGCGAAGACGCCTTGGGAGGATTCACTTCACAGGAGCCCACGGTCACTCGGGACGAGGTAGGCCTCTGATTTTCGGTGGAAATCCTGCTGGAGGCTTGGACCACACGTGGTCCAATGTACAAGTTCGTAGAACATCGTGAAAGGGTTGCACTCTACAATAGTGCACGGTACCCGGGTATTGTTGTTCCTCGTCACTCGTGGGGTCCACTCGCCTCAGGTTTGCTGGGGACTCACAATGGGCATCGAGAAGTCAGGAAATCCACTTCCAGGGCTGCAGGGACTTCGGACTCCGGCGGGAGCAGGAAAGTTTGCGACCGTTGATTCAAAGTTTTGGTGCCTGCCAAGCAGGGGAGTCACTCCTCGACTCCAAGGGAGATTCTTCAGTCTTCCAAAGGTAGTCGAACGTCGAAGGTCCAGGATTCTTCTTGTAGAGCGTCGTCCAGGGATGTCTAGTTTGCTATGGCAAGGTTTCCCGATCTTATACTAAAAGAAAGGGAGGGACTAGCTCTATGACCACTCCTCTGGGAGGGTCAGGGGAGTGGGTGGTTACACCCACTTCCCTTTGTCCAGTTTCGTGCCAGAGCAGGGGCTGGTAGCCCCTGAACCGGTTTGAGCTGGCATATGCACAGAGGAGCCTACTGCTCCCCCAGTGCAGGACTTCAAAGCACTCTAGGAGTGCACCCACCCAGCCCCAATACACTAAATCCTGTCTGGAATGTGGTTACACCTCCCTGTGACAGGATGCCTATTGTTGGGCCTCCTCCACTGCGAGTTTCGGTCAGCAGCAGGAGGGCAGCCCAGTGTCTGTGCTGGTGGCATCCATTTTGTGATGCCGGGGCTCTTTCAGGATTCTACAGTGTTTCCACAGTAGGTACATGTCTATCCCTCTAGAAGGGTGGGATCATACTCCCACACCAGTTACTAGTGTGGGGGTATGATTCCAAGGCGTTTGACACCAAACACGACATGTATTGATGCAGCCATCCCAAAGTTAGCATTTACCGCTAGGTTATAATGCACTTAAGAGTATATGGTTTAACCACATCCACAAACAGCTACAGAGAATAGATTCTGAGGACTGCCGGGGGGCCCTGCTCATGCAGAGGCACCCCCTCACATGTAAACCAAGCACCCTGCCCTCAGGATTGATAGGGCCTGCCTTAGGGGTGACTGGTTTATATGTGTGTGTAAGGTGAGATATAGGGAACCTATACCTCAGTGAAGAATGCCAACACTACCTCACCCAGGCTGCAGTAGCAGGCCTGTGGTGTCAGATTTAGTCTGCTTCCCAGGGGTGGCATAATACATGCTTCAGCCCCTGGTAGGCCTGTGAAGTACCTATGCCCTTGGTACCTAAGGTACCATATACTAGAGGCTCATAAGGTACCACAGTATCCAATCACTAGTACATCTCATATGCACTCCAAGTTGTTGAGAGAGAACAGAGAGGCTGGGGCCCTGATTAGCAGGGACCCAGCCAGACTATAGCCAGAAACCAGTGTAAACATCAGAAAAAAGTGGGGGCAACACAAGTGCAGATCCTACTCTCCTACACCTGGGCTCACTAATCATCTCTAGGGACCTGCACCGTCAGCTCAGTAATCATCTCCAGTGACCTGCACCCTCAGCTCACTAATCCTCTCTAGGGACCTGCACCCTCAGCTCACTAATCCTCTCTAGGTGGCCACCCCCTCAGTTGGGAGGCATAAAACCACTAATCACTTTTAGGCAGTTGCACCCTCAGTTGGAGAGCTGGGCTTATTAATCACCTCTAGGTACTTGCAACCTCAGCTCACTAGTCATCTCTAGGAGGCAGCACACTCAGCTGGAAACCTGGGCCCACTAATCCCCACTAGGATGTTGCGCTCTCAGCTGTCCACTATACACCTCTAAGTGGGTGGAATCCCAACTGGAGGCCCAGGCTCACTAATCATCTCTAGGCGGCTGCACCCACATCTGGAGACTTGGCCCCATAAAACACCTCTAGGCAGTCATGCGCTCATATGGAGACCCGGGCCTACCAAGCCATTCTAGGCGATATCACTCTCAGCCGGTGACCTTTTCCCACTAATCATTTCTATGTGGCCATGCCCCCAGCTAAATACATGGGTCACTGATCACCTCTTGGCCACTGCACCTTTAGCTGGAGACAGGGTCCTACTACCATCTCTAGGTGGCTGCACCCGGAGTTGGAGACCTAGACTCAGTAATCACCTCTGGGTAGTTGTGCCCTCTGCTGAATACCTCTGCGCTCTCCCCTCGAGTGCAGACCTCCGCGCACTCCCAGCGGCTGCCGACCTCCGCGCGCTCCCAGCGGCTGCAGACCTAAGCTAACCAGGAATGGCTTCATGGTTAACTGGGCAGCAGGTAATCGTGATTTCTAGCTAGGTCTGTAAATTACCAATAGGGCTGCTGCACAACCAATCACAGTGTTCTTGCCACCTTTCAGAGGTACTGCTTTGCTGCAACCAGTTGAGATTTTCGAAGGCATTATTTCTTAGAGCATACAGCCCTTTTCTTCTTCAGAGGCAGACAAACCCCAAAACAATACATCACATGATATTAGACACTGACTTGGTATTTCCTGTGTTCAGCCTGGATGGTGATGTTCAGAACTCATCGCCAGAGTTGCATCTTGGTCTTTGTGGAAGGACCTGACAGCATTAGATCATGACCAGGCAACCTGGACAGAGTGAGGAACCATCTAATGCTTTCATTACCTTCTCATCACAAGCAGGAAGTGAACAGTGAGGTCGTACTAGGCCGGAAGCAGCGTACAGAATACTTACGGGCCCAGACACTGTCGGGGACCACAGAAAAGAGTTACAGAGTATCACAATGCGTTAGGCCACCAGGGGGCAAATTTCCTGCCAAATTGAAAGACACCAAGTTTCAACGGTGCTCCTGCTGGTTGTGACTGGTGTAGGGCTTGCACTAATTTAATGTTTGGTACTTGTGAGAAAGTGGCTCTGCATATACTGTTCCCAAATAGGTAGTGTGTACAGAGTCCACAGTCCCCAGAGGTTTGGCAGAGGTTAAAGTTAGATATAACCTTACTCTCTAAAGTGGTAGCTTGGTCGAGCAATAAGGCAGTATCAGAGGACAGTGTAAAGCATTTGTTGTACACACTCAGTCAGCAAGTGGTCTCACACACTCAAGAACGGAACTCTGGGCCAATGGTTTATATAAAAAATATATGTTTGTTTTATTTTAGAACCAACAATAGGTATTAAAATATACTTTGTCAGAATGAGATGCTTTAGGTAAATACTTTTGAAATATGCAATTGACTTTTGTAAATACTGGTTACAGGTTGTTGCAATAGGCAACACAATTTCAAACACAATAATGCATTGAGTTCAAAAGAAGTTTTAAGTTATTTGCAATAGATTACTTTCAGGATTACTTTTGTAACTCCAGTACTGGATCCTAGATTCAGTCCCGGGACAGTTCTTAGAAACAAGTGATAAAAGCCGACTTAGTTACAGTTGTGATTTTTAGGCAATATTTTGCCATTTTAAAAGTTGACAGAAGAAATTTCATAGAAAAACAGTCAACCATTCCCTATGGGAGAAAATTCAAGTTGCAGGTATAATATGTTCTCGTTTCTTTTGTAATCCAGTACGGGGCTCCTAGACTCAGTACTGGGACCTCTATCTAAAACAGGTAAGTAAATAAGTTTTCACAGTTGGTACGATTTTTAAAGAACATTTGTAGTTTGCAAAAATCGACAGAAGAAATTTCACAGAAAAACAGTCAATGATTTCCTATGGAAGAAATTTGGGTTAATGGTAAGTATGGTTGTGAATATTCTTCAGGGTCAGTGCTGGGCACCAAGATCCAGCACTGGGATCTCTCCTAATAGCAGGTGAGTATTTTCGTTTTCGTTACTCGGTTGATTTTAGGTGAATATTTTACGTTTTGGAAACTCTACACTTAGAAGAAATTTCAGAAGAAACCAGTCAATGTTACCCTATGGAGGAAAATTGGGTTATCGGCTTTTGGGTAAGTACTCGACTGGCAGAGTTAAGGTTCTGGGCACATACTCAGGGGTCTCCCAGGGTCAGGTAGGTACAGTGGTTACACCCTCAGCGGCACAGGGGCAGCCACATGCAGAGTGAGTTAGGCCCAATGTTATCCTATGGGAGGCAGGGGGGCCTTGGTTGGTGGCTGCTGACTAGCAGGCCACGCGGCTGTGGGAGCTGGGCTCCTGGTCACTTGCTCAGGGCAAATGGGGAAGTAGATAGGTGCAGAGGTTACACTGCCAGGACCACTCGGGCGGCTGGGTGCAGGGTGCTTTTGAGCCTTCGGGCGCTCAATGGATTTCAATGGGAAAGCTCCTGGTTGAACAACGGCTGCAAGCTCGGGGAGGAAGATTCTTCAGGTGCCACCACCACTTCGAGAGGTAAGTTGGGTAGTTGGACGATAGGTAGGTACCCAGGAGTTGGGCACAGGGGGCCGCAGGTCACCGGGTGCAGGGGTGCCTTTTGGTGTCGGGAAATCTTACCCTCTGTTGATCGCGGTTGGGGGGGGGGGGGGGGTACCTGCTTCTGAGGTTGCAGGCGTCGTCAAGAGCGTCTAGGTGAGTCCTTGGGTGCCGGATTCGAGGTCACAGTCGCCGGGGGGGACGTCCTCAGGGTCTTTGTTCACTCCGGCACAGGCCAGGCTTGGTGGGTGCAGGGTTTGCGGTTCCGGGCTGATGCCAGGGGTTAGAAGCTGGTTTTGAGCAGAGCCTCTGCTCATGGGAGTCCAAGGTGCTTATTGTTGTTATTGTTAATTGTAGTTTGTAAAGCGCTTAATACCTGCAGGTCTCTAAGCGCTGAGAGCAGAACTACGGAAGTGCCAGGATGTGGATGTATCGCAAACAGGGTAGTCAGGTCCTCCAGGGTTTGTGAGGTTGCTGGCCACAAGAGGTGCCGGGATGTAGCAGGAGCAGGTTCGAGGGTCGACAGGCCGGTAGGGCTGGGGCCAAAGCAGTTGGTGTCTTCCTTTTCTTAGCAGCTGCACGGCAGGTCTTCTTTCTTCTTGCTATTCTTAGTTTTTCGGACTCTGGAATCTGAGGAAGGAAGGTTCAGGGTGCCCCTAAATACTAGATTTAGGGGCGTTACAGGTAGGTAAAGGGCAGGGACCAATGGGTCCCTGCCCTGGGGTGGGTACACCCCCTATCCTGCCACTCTCCTGTGGGAGGGGGGCAGTAGCCTAGTCCTGATTGGGCAGGGCCTTCCATCTTCAAGATGGCGAGTGCCCGGAGATGTGCTTCACCTCGCCTCCCCACCTGAGGGGTGGGGTTGGCAGGCTGGCACATCCCCTGTCCTTATTTGGGGTTTCCGGACAGTCTTCCCGCCAGGGGGGGGGGGGGAGGGGGGGAGGGGGGTGAAAACCGGTGGGGGCCTGGGGAAGCTCACAGAGGCGGCATGCCTTTGAAGCTTCCCCCTGTCCATCCTGGGGGAGGAGACCTAGCACCTCGCCCAGGATGTGCATTGTTGCAGGCCCAGGAGAGCGGGGGCTCTCCTACCCAGGGGTCCAGCAACATGTCTGCTGTGTGGCAGCCTAGGTAGCCTCCCAGACGGGACGTGGATTGTAGGTTAGGTTTCAGGGGGCATCTCTAAGATGCCCTCTGTGGTATTTTGTACATTAAATCCTACACTGGCATCAGTGCGGTTTTAATGTGCTGAGAAGTTTGATACCAAACTTCTCAGTCTTCAGTGTTGTCATCATGGTGCTGTGGAGTTCGTGTTTGACGAGCTGTCAGCACCATGTACTCTTAAATGGCAGCACTGCACTTACAGTGCCCAGGAATGGACCTGGGAACTGTAGGGGCACAGGGCTCATGCTCTTGTGCCCACACCACTGGCATAGGGCACCCAGCTAGAGGGGTGGCTGATGTATGCCAGGGCAGTGTAGGTAGTGGGCATGGCACACAGGGATGTGTGCCATGTCGACTCTGTTTTGTCTTGTACCCAGACACTCAGCCTGCAAGGGCAGTGTGTGTGTGTGTATGTTAGGGTACAGGGCCTCTAAGGGTGGCACAATGAGTGCTGCAGCCCTTAGAGGCCTTCCCTGGTCACAAGGCCCTGGGTACCTAGGGTACCATTTACCAGGGGCTGACATGTGGCCAGGGTTTGAGGATTTAAGGGAGGGAACATAGGCCCTGGGCACCTGATTGGCAGGAGTCCAGGGCACACTCAGTCAAAGTACATTCAGCATTTCAGCAAAAAGTGGGTGCATACCATACAAGAAAGATGGCACTTTCTCACAGTACTCATCACATTTGTAAGCAGCAACTACCTGTGGTAGGATAACGGTGCTGCAGCACCTTTACAAACAGCACTAACAAACCCCACCTGGGGAAGCACACCCAGTGAGATAGGCCACACACACACTTCCCCATTTCCTCCAACTCTGGAAATAAGCACTAAACGTCCACACTACTGGAGTACCACAAACACAGCTTGTTTTTGCCAGCATCAAATACAGGTGGTTACCCCGGGAGAAGCACCCACACCTGGTCCCTGAGGAATAACCCCCACCCCTGGAGAGCCCCTGAAAAGCAGCACCAACCTGTGACTATCCGGTTCCTCACACTCACCTCTGGGTCCTGCTCCAAGGAGATACCCCAGTCAATGTCATCATTCTGGGCCTCTTCGCCGACAGAGATGCCGTAATCGATTACTTCCGGAGCAGACACAGACTCGGTGCCGAAATTGCCCCAGTCAATCTGCAAAGGCAACGAGTGTTGTGGTCAAGTAATGCAGAAATATAGAACCTAGCAGCAGATGTGGATGTGCATTGTGCCCAATGTTCCTCGGACTTTTATAGTGCATGTCAATATCCTGCTATCTTGCCATGAGGCTGCATTTCAAGGACGCCTTTCAAGGTCGTGCCTGCAATATGAAGACTAGCCCGAAACTTCTAGCACCCCGCATTTTGTTTATTAACATGACCTCCTGTCAGTACCGGAATCCAAATCATTCTATGTGCGTTTCTGGTTTTCCTTTGATCTCATTGCATTTGATTCTGAGATCTGTGTTGTTTCAGGAAAACAAGAGCTGATGGTTGAACCTTGATTATTATCCATACGTGGTGCCCCAGAGAACTGACTAGGGTGGCAGGAGAGAGGCGGCAAAGCCCGGTCATTCAAGGAAACATTTCACACAATGCGGTTCTTTATTGCCAGGGTATCCGCTTCTTAAATGTACTTTTTAAATCTACCAACCAAGGCACTGTGCAGTTTGTTTCAAAATGTTTTCATTTGAGTGAATTTTAAGCTCATCTTTTCCTTACAAGAGAGATGTGTGATTTACAATAGGTGAAAGGGACAATGAAATATTATTTTCTTATTAATATATGTAGTATCATTTATTATAATTTTTGCTTTTATATAGCGGTCAAGCACTCAAAAAGGCTGCTTCGCAGCACAAATAAACACGAGTCATTACTTTTGATGTTCACCTGACATGTCGAGTCCTGGAATAGTTTAAAATATCAGCGACAGCATGAGAGAGCACATAGCTGCTTAAAGCAATCGGTTCATTCATGAAGCGGAGTTTGGTCACAGCGAAGCAAGCATGGGGAGGGGTATCTGCGGACAGAAGCTTACTTAGGAGCTATTAAGTCGCATGACATTTGCAGACTGCAGTTTTTCTAACTTCGCTGATTAAGCGTGCAATGTTTGTTAATTAACTTGCTGATCTGCTTTTGGTTGTGCGTGTTCCTGCACGCACGCACCATGACGTGAGAGGCAGGATGCACCAAAGGCAGCAAACACTAAGAATGTCCCTAATTGGTCATGACCTGCCCTAGTTTCCTCCAGACACTTTCCTGGGTGCACGAGAGCTGGAGAGACATCCATAGTCATGCTTTCCACCTACAGCAGTAGTTCATTTACTTGCACTGCGAGTGACTGTCTGGTACAGCAAAGTCCAGCATTGTCTCCACTTATCTAAACCCTTCCTTCCTATAGAATCCAGGCTGCTTCTACAGTTTCCCGCTGATCTGCTGATCGCTATTTTTACTGTTTTTGTCCATCGGCTTCTCTGACATCCAGCGTCTCTCCCAGCCTCTTGTATCATCTTTGGCCACTGATCGGCTAGACCTTGACTTTCAGTCTCCCTTTGATGCCCTCAATCCACTTCCCTGCAGCCCTAAATTAGAACTCCCTTCATGCACTCTGCTTTTGGTTTTCCAGGGTGGGGTGCAGCTTTCACGCAGCGGCTGAGGGGGCACCTGCCCCTGGATGAGTGGACTGCCCTTGTATGTGAGTGACCCCTTTCCTTCTATCTCAGTTGACATGCCTGTTTTAGAGAACCTGAGTCTATCGGCTACTCCTCTGCAGATCTCCTATGTCTGCAGACTTATCTTGCTTGTTATATGCTCAGACTTTAGGTTCACATTTCAGCATTTCTACTCTGGATCTCTGGCATGATTTATCTGATTTCTCTTTATACTCTGGTTTTTAGTCTCTTCATATCATCCATGGTTATTATCTCAGCTCAGTATGAGTATAAGACAGATCGCACAGTTGCTTCCACACACTGAAGGCCCTTGTATTTTCACACATACCTTACTCTGACCACACCTTTTACTCAAAACATTTGTGTGGTTGCTTAGAGCTAGCTCAGACTTCCGGTGTTCATGTGACCACCAGTTTCACTTTGGGAGGTTGTGTGTGTGGGGTTAGCTCCAGAATCAACTGAACATGCCTCGCCTCGTTGATGAGAGGCCCGGTTAAAGAGATTTGTGTCTTCAGATATGTATGTCACTGCACTTGTTTTAGAATCCTCGGTCTTTTGGGTGACGATGGCATTTTCTGTCCCTTTTTTATATAAGTTTACCAATATGGCTGGGTGAGTACCCGACTCTGCTCTTGTCCACCAGCTTTGAGGGAATATAGTCAGTCTGAAGATTAAGTATTGTGACTCACCCTACCTATCCTACCCTCCATCATGCCACCGACACCCCACACCCGTCTCCCCAAACTCTTCAGCAATTAGAGGTTTACCGCTTCTTCTCCAACTGGCTCCGCAACTTCCACTGTGTTTGTGGGTTCAATGGTGGTGGGTGGTGTCCTGGTTCGCCACTCGTACACCGTGGTGTCACCATATTCTTGGACATACCTCAGCAATGGAACCACTTCATCTGAGGGGCTGTGAGAGAGGGGTGAAAACGTATCAGAGGAAGGAGGTTACAAGAGAAAAAGTCCATAGTAGGAGTACATACAAAAGTTCGTTTTTTCTCTCTCTCCCTCCCTCCTCAATTTTGGGGTTTACACCAGTCTCCGGTTGTGTGAGAAGTGATTTTTTTGCAACTCACCCCATAAATAATATTGAAGGTCCTGTTATGGTGCCAGGTGTTGGTAGTTACATTCACCGCAGCTAACGGATTGATACTATTAGAATTGGGGTGAAGTAAATTTAGGATGAAGCTTCTACTGCTACCGCCGTGTTCGCAGCATCAATCCTTTTGCTTTATTGATCACGTGTTGGGGTATCCCGCGTGTCCTGCATACATGCCCTTTGCTCTTTTGCGTGCCATGGAATCTGGTGGAATGTGCTTGTGAATCAAAATGAGACCTTGCAGTGCCAGCTTAGATTTTTTCTCCCCCTCAGTGTGGGTGCTTTGACAGGGTCGATGAAATTGTCGGTGGAGCATTTGATCATGCTTTTACGCATCAGCAGGAATTATAAACATCGCTTCACTTTAGAGAGTGCCTCGATGAAGAAGTCATCTACATCCATCTGGGGTTCGACTTTGTGGTTGTCCACTGAGCATAGTATGACCCCAATGATAGGTGGTTGTATTGCTGGGCAGGGAGGATTCACAGGCCATCTAAGTCACCCGTGGGCAGTAGATCACATAACGGGTGAAGATGAGCTTGAGCATAAACTGTGAGTGATGCACTATCCATTGCCCTCTTTTTGGTATGTGGGTAAGCCCCAAGCTCTTCTGAAATTAACTCCTCCTTATGTGTGATGGCTTTCCATGTTGTGGGGTTGGTCAGTGTGAGGAAAGTGGTGTATTATATGGTGTGGGTGTGAGACTTTACTGTGCAATACAATCCCAGTACCATCTTGGGTCCTCACTCTTGTTTGTAAAACCTTTAGCTGAACTCTGGGCGGCTGTGGCTTTGAGCAGTCAGGCTTAGACAAAGGAAAAAGTGTAAAGCATTTAGAAGTACCAAAACAATGAAATAAGAAAATCACAAAAGGAATCTGAAGCCAATTTATAAAAATCAATCTTATTTTTATGATTTTTTAGACACCAAACCGAACAAAATCCACAGGAGAGTTCTGGCGATATAGATTTTTAAGGAAAACATAAATCACAGTAAAAACCCAACAAGCACTGGTAAGTATATAGCCTGGAAACTTTAAAAAAACTTTAAAAAAGTTATGCTTGGCTACTCCGGCCTGCTTTGGGCAACCAACTCCAGTAGGGAGGAAGAGGTCAAGGGGGTCAGTAAGGAGGTATAGGACAGTTACCTTGCCACCAAAACAGTCTACAGTCTAGTTCCAAGCTCTATGATCAGACCGCCAAAGACTTTATTGTAATGGATGTATGACGTAACAACGCGAGTCATTACAACGCGTACAGTTACATCGCGGTCGTTACCACGACTGCGATGTTACTACGCTATGCCATTACAACGCAAGTCTTTACATCGACTTGCGCTAGATGGCGTGCTAACATTAGAAAAGCGTAATTTACTATTCCAACTCCAGTACACTTAACAGTAGGGAAGGTGTTGGGATAGTAAACTACACTATTTGTAATGTTAGCACGCCATCTAGCGCAAGTCGATGTAAAGACTTGCGTTGTAATGGCATCGCGTGGTTACATCGCGTTCGTTGTAACGACCGCGATGTAACAGCATTGCGTTGTACTGAATGCGATGTAAACGATGTTTCCCTATTGTAATGGTTCGGATGCAAGGGATATAGGATGCTGAAGATGCTAATGATGCTGTGCAGTCAACAGGGGTCTTCCTAGCGTAACTCCTAGGTCCAACATCAACAGGGGTCGATGTCCCTCAAAGTCCTCTTTAATCCAACAGAAGTCCAATTGGCACTGGACGACTTGTCTCCGGCCACAGCAAAACCAGCAGTTGCCTTTGGTTAAGGCTAGTGTCCATCTGGGGAGACCAAACTGCACTCTGACGACTCTCCCAGGTCCAGTAGACTCGGGTGTAAATTTTCAGCATCAGCTTCCGGTTTCCCGGGCTGCACATCAGCAGTCAGTGGCACTCAATTGATTGTGGCTACTGACTTGCCAGAATGGACTTCTTCGTCCACTGTGGCCTTGGTGCTGTAACAGGAAGTCAGCCAACTGACTCTTGGAGTTCACCTCTTCTGCCTGGGGCTTGGGAGGGACTTTTCCATGAGCCAGGCACCACAAGCACAGTCCGATTCTTTGCCAGCCCAAGGGTCAGCAGGCACAGTCCAGCAGTTGGTGAAGTCTCTTACCAGTCCAGGAAACAGCAGGGCAGTCCTTCGGTCCTCTCTCCAATCCAGAGGTGGCCTGAGGTCTGAGTGCCAGGTGTGCAATCTTCATGATCAGAAAGCGCCCTCAGGGATGAAGCGGTTAGTAGCCAATAGGCTACTAGACCCCTCTCGGCCTGATGATGACTTCCTGCAATGTGTGGCAACTAGCTATCCTAGAGTGGACTATTCTGCCCACAGCCAAAATGGCTGGACCCTTCTCTCGCTGTGTGGAGCTCAGTAGTTCACCCTAGAGGTATGGTTACCTGTGGGCTACAACCGCACAGAAAAAACTGGTTTGGCTACTGGTCTCCCCTCTCTGTCCGAAGCAAGCCTGTCTACATTAACAAAAGAGCAACCCCTCTCGTGTGCATCCACCATTTACCCTTCAAAGGACACTTCCCTTTTGAAGCTCTCCTTTTGGGCTCACACCCTATGTGGCTTTGTGCCAGGGAGAGGTCAGACCTCTTCCAAAGGCAAGCTTCTATTGTTTCTGCTCCTTGGAGTCGTTCACACTTCTCCCCAGGAGGGCAGAAGGCTTTCGAGTGGCCAGCATCTCCAAATGGCCATTGGAAAACTTGGACAACAGAGTGGCAACTTTCTAAAAGTTGTATATACTTAAAAGTTACATTAAATTCGACTTGGCATTGCTGGGTGTAATGAAATGATTCATTTGATACCATGAAGTACCAACTTTAGTAGTACCATTCATAAGTTAGCACAACTGAGTGTCAGCTATAAAACTGTATTCACCAACGGTGTTACTAGCCTGCCCACAGTAAAAAACAACAATTTGGGTTTTTTACTGTCCTACTTAATAATAAACAGAACCCTGCCTTAGGACTCCATAGGCCTGCTGTAGGGCTGACATATATTAAACAGGGAGGTTTGGGCTTTGTGACTGGTTTAAATTGAAAAGTCGAGTTAGCAACTTAAAAGTTGCTCTTACAGGTTGCAGTGGCAGGTTGGGAGACATGTTTTCATTCTAACACTCAGGGTGGCACTATAAATGCTGCAGTCCCTGGTGGGCACTTTAACTTGCAGGTCCTGGGCACCCCTGTTACCATATACTAGGGACTTATAAATTAACTTCTACCAATTGGGTGCAAGCCAATTAAACATACATTTTGCAAGGGTCAGAGCATCGGCACTAAGGTCTGGTTAGCACACTTCAGTGCACTCTGAGTCGAAGAAACAGCAGAATCAGTTCAAAACTATGGGGGTGATCATGCAAATAAAAGGCATTTCCTTACAGACAGGACAAGGCCATTCAAGGATTCGGCTGGAGACTGGATTAATGTAAATCTTGCTCTGCAGTCAGACGGGTCTCCTTTGTCTTCAGCACTGAGTGGGTCGCTAAGAGCCAAGTTAGAGGCTGTCTTTGAAGTCAACTATGGTGTGGATCTGAGCTCCGAGACAGGCTCAGCTGGATTGAGTCAAGGCTCAGTGACTCAGCATCAAGGCTCAACCTATGGAGCTTGAGGAGTCACGAATGCCGAAAGTGTTCTTTTTTGGCTTTGAGTGTCCTGAGGCACAGGGGCTGGTGCCAATTATGGCGCTCTCTGGATGTGCCTTGCACTGAAGCAGAGGCTCCATTTGAGGTCAAGCCTCAGGGGGAAGATCTTTTGTGTGAGGTGTGTAAAATATTTGGGGCTCCATTCCCCATGGGTCTCTAGACTACTGGAGGATTAGAGTAAGCCCCTTTGACATCTTCAGTGCCCTGCCTGCATCCTATTATGCGCCCACGTTCTTTCCCCCTTGTGGTGAACAGTCGTTTTGCACTGAAAGGCTTTCCACACCAGGTGACCTCTTCATGGTCCCCAAGGAAGCTGAAGTCAGAAACCCCATTATGGTCCAACCCAAGAAACTTATCATAACGGAGAATGCATCATTTTAAAGACCGTGTTCTCCATACCCACTCCCTGCACAAGTCATTCACGTACAACCCGGTTCCAATCTCCCCGACACTTTACCACCGAAGCGGTCAACTAGCCTCATGTGTTGTAAGGTGTCTCAAGGTTGGTTCGTCTTCTTGGGTCATCAAAGATTTTCAGGTTCTGCTTTTTCCACTTGATGGAGGACATCAGCCATACACTAACATCATTACATGCCGGCACAGCACTTCCTCGGAGTTACAGGACAGCACTGCACTGGTTTCAGAGCATCCAGCCGCTGCCCGTGCAGGTAAGAGCGGTGGGGCCGGGGGGGTTTCGATATACGACCAAGAGGGGAAATTAATTATTTATTTAATTTACCCTTGTGGTAGTCAGTCAAATCACCCCAAATTCGGCCCCACAGCCCTTACCTGCATGGGCCACAGGTGTGAGCATAACACTATTATAGCCACAAAGAACTGCACTATCAAGACATACAAGGCAGGATTTGATGAACAAGTAGAAAAGATAATGATTGCATCAACAGTAAGATACAGGAGACTGTACTGCAGTAGAATTGAGATACACTTCTGTAACACAGAAATACAGGATGGCACTGACCCGGCATAGATGTAGCCCAGCACAGCGTTACAGTGAGGAACAGACTGGCACTGCACACACATTGAAATGCCACAGAGATACACCCCTTCCGCTTCCAGGCTCCTCCTGAGTAGAAGCCTTACCTGTCACATATGAATTGCACGCAAGCCTCATACAAGTCGATGGCACCAGAGAGCACACTGGTGGAATCCGCAATCTCCTTCAGGTGGGTTGGGAGGTCACTGACAAGGGACTGAAGCTCCCTCCGCATGTCATTCCCCTGGACAGAAAGGAACAGTCTGTGAACACTAACCCCTGCAGGAGCTTTCAGGCAAGAAAAGATGCTTGAATTAATGTTGCACATTCAGATGTCCCAATGAAAGGAAGCAGCAGGCTCCTAGAGGCAGAGGGTTGTCTGAGCAATAGTCACACTCATTGGACAGGAGGCAGGAAGCACATTTTGGCAGATGGGATAGCTTGCTTCAGATACAACAGTGTCGAGGAAGGAACACAGTGGGAACAAGTCTCACGGTAATGGTGGAGTCACACTCAGTTAAATAGGAAGTCAATATCCCGGACCCAAAAGGCTTTCACCTTTTGCGGAAGCATGAAACGAATGATCTGCAACCTGTGAGATGCACTAACCGGGATAGTGAAAGGCCTGTGTATGTGGAAATGGGACTTGTTCCTTATATTGATGGCAAGGGCTCTGGGTTGGTGGGGTTTTGTGCTCACCATGATGGTGAAAGGCAACTAGGGATAGAATGACGGGGTATGTTGCTCACTGTAATAGCAAAGAACTCCTGGAGTTCAAGGAGGAAGGGTCTATTATCACAGAGATGGGCCCATTGGATTAGGAAGGGGAGCATTGCTCACAGTCATGGTGATGGTGACAGATGCCTATAGTTGGAAGACAGGCTATATAGCTCACAGTAATGGTAAAGGGCCTCTGGGATTGGCAAAGAGATATACTCCTCACATTAAAGGTGCAGGGCTCGTACGGTTCGAGAGGTGTCTTTTACTCACGATGCTGAGGGAGGGCCCGCAGAGCTGGGGAAGAGAGGTATAATCCCTCACAAAAATGGTAAAGGGACCTAGTTTGGTAAAGGTACCTAGTTTGGTGCTCACACTATTGGTGAAGGGCCTCTAGAGTGGGAGAGAGGGGTAAATGGCTCTGAGAGTTGGTGAGGGGCCATCGAGTTGGGAATTTACTCACTATTTTCCTTAGTGATGGTGAAGGGCCCATGGGCTTGTGGAGAGGTATATGACCTACAGAGATGATGAAGGGTATATTTCCTGCAGTGATGGCCGAAGGCCACTAGAGATGGGGAAGAACACCTGGGGTTCGACGGTAGAAGTATAATCCTCACAGCGATGCCGAACGACCCACAGGGATTTAGAGGAAGAGTAGATTGCCTTCAATGACGGTGAAGGGTCCCTAGGGTTAGGGGAGGGGTATGCTGCCTACAATAATGGTGCAAAATAGTCATGGGGTAGGAGTATATTGCTCATGGGTGATGGGGAAGAACCCCTGAGGTTGAAGTGTGAGAGTATAATGCTCCCATAGATAGTGAAAGGCCCCTAAGGGTAAAGAGTCTCAGGATTTGGGACAGGTGTATATTGCATACAGTGATGGTAAAGTGTCACTGGAGTTGAGAGAGAGATACAACGCATGAAGTAATGGTGAAGGCTCTTGGGGTTTGGGACAGGGGTTTACTGACTACAGTGATGATGAAGGGTCTCAGGGTCTGGGACAGGGGTATACCGCATACAGTGAGGATGAAGGGTCTCAGGGTCTGGGACAGGGGTATACCGCATACAGTGAGGATGAAGGGTCTCAGGGTCTGGGACAGGGGTATACCGCATTCAGTGAGGATGAAGGGTCTCAGGGTCTGGGACAGGGGTATACCGCATACAGTGAGGATGAAGGGTCTCAGGGTCTGGGACAGGGGTATACCGCATTCAGTGAGGATGAAGGGTCTCAGGGTCTGGGACAGGGGTATACCGCATACAGTGAGGATGAAGGGTCTCAGGGTCTGGGACAGGGGTATACCGCATTCAGTGAGGATGAAGGGTCTCAGGGTCTGGGACGGGGGTATACCGCATACAGTGAGGATGAAGGGTCTGGGACAGGGGTATACCGCATACAGTGAGGATGAAGGGTCTCAGGGTCTGGGACAGGGGTATACTGCATACAGTGAGGATGGAGGGTCTCAGGGTCTCAGACAGGGGTATACTGCATACAGTGATGATGAAGGGTCTCAGGGTCTGGGACAGGGGTATACCGCATACAGTGAGGATGAAGGGTCTCAGGGTCTGGGACAGGGGTATACCGCATACAGTGAGGATGAAGGGTCTCAGGGTCTGGGACAGGGGTATACCGCATACAAGGAGGATGAAGGGCCTCAGGGTCTGGGACAGGGGTATACCGCATACAGTGATGATGAAGGGTCTGGGACAGGGGTATACCGCATACAGTGAGGATGAAGGGTCTCAGGGTCTGGGACAGGGGTATACTGCATACAGTGAGGATGGAGGGTCTCAGGGTCTCAGACAGGGGTATACTGCATACAGTGATGATGAAGGGTCTCAGGGTCTGGGACAGGGGTATACCGCATACAGTGAGGATGAAGGGTCTCAGGGTCTGGGACAGGGGTATACCGCATTCAGTGAGGATGAAGGGTCTCAGGGTCTGGGACGGGGGTATACCGCATACAGTGAGGATGAAGGGTCTGGGACAGGGGTATACCGCATACAGTGAGGATGAAGGGTCTCAGGGTCTGGGACAGGGGTATACTGCATACAGTGAGGATGGAGGGTCTCAGGGTCTCAGACAGGGGTATACTGCATACAGTGATGATGAAGGGTCTCAGGGTCTGGGACAGGGGTATACCGCATACAGTGAGGATGAAGGGTCTCAGGGTCTGGGACAGGGGTATACCGCATACAAGGAGGATGAAGGGCCTCAGGGTCTGGGACAGGGGTATACCGCATACAGTGAGGATGAAGTGTTCCTGGGGTACTGGGGGAAGGATTATAATGCGGCCAGGGATGATGGAGGCCTGGCAGCATGCGCAATTGGAGGGCAAACCATGCTCACAGGGATGCCGTACTGCTTGCAGGAGGTGTGGAAGCGCTCCCTCATGTCAGCGGCCCCCAGCAGCTGCTCCTCCTCCCTTCTGCTGAACTCCTGCTGCAGCTGCTGGCACTTCCCAATCTGCTTCTTCAGTGATGGGATCTCATAACTCACATTGCGCACCAGCAGGCTTGCCACCTCCGCTGGTGATGCAAGGTCGAAAAGGGTGGCATAAATGGAGGGCCAGGTGAGGGGGAGGAAAAAACAGAAGATAACAGATTAATGAAAGGGATCAAAATACATGCCTAGCAAGAAGGGACAGTCCAGAGAGGATACTAGCACACAGAGGGTAGTAATGAATGGGTCTTCCCCTCCATCTCTGAATCAGCTGCAGGGCACAGGCAAGTGGAAATCAGAGCCCAGACATGTCCAAGGAGGCTGACTTACCAAGGTAGGTGTTCTCGCGCTCATACAAGGACACAATTTCTTGCCAGTCCTGGGGGGAAGCAACCAGAGACAGGTGGGTGAGAAGATTTGTGAACCACACAAACAACAAACTGATGAACCAAAGAAACAATGTATAAGCTAGTCAAAGGTCACGGAGTGATGCACAGAGCAGGTGTGAACAGCCGGGTAACCCCATTTTTTGTAGTTTTCATCCTTTGATATTTTTGCATTTTCCGATATCGGACTATCCATTAGGAATGGATTTTGAAGAGCTCTTGTTCACACATCCATATGCTATTATAATTCATTGAAGTTCTTCTATACTCTCACTGCTGCTCCTGTTAACTCAATTGGCACAGCTGGCAAATGTAAAGCGGCCTGCACAGCATCACCTAGACCCTGGCACGGTCTCATGTTCTTTATACAATACTTAACCTCACAATTCTATAAAGACCAACCCGGACTAATGTGGATTTGTTACTGGCCATCACCATTTGTTCTGTTTTTGTAAATAAAATTATTGTTTTATCACCATTTTACCCAGATATTGTTGGCCCAATGACTGATCCATTACTACCTCATGTCCGTTCTCTCCTAATTCACGACTGACTAAAAGATTCCCATTGTTGCCTCTCTTACTTTCTTTCAAATGAACTTCCCTTTACTTTCTATCCTCTGCACGCCTCCTATGAGCACGGCCTACTCCAAGTCACATCCATTTTCAGCTTAATCCCGATTACTGTATTTCTGCAAACTGCTCACACCTCAGCTCAAACCTCTCCTTTAAAAGGTTATACCCCTGCAACCTGCAACCTAACAGAACCTAATCTCCTGTAGCACATCTGTTAATACCGCCAACTATTTACATGGATTGGCATACCCCTCCCACTAAACATTACACCTAACTTTCATTAATTTAATATACCATATAGAAACTGGTGCAAATGCGGACTGGTTTCCTTAACAGCACAAGACTAACTCCAATAACCACCAGAAACAAGCATTAGCATAGCCAATAGGTCTTGCCTTTGGGACCTTATAAGTGTTTAGCCATGCAACAGTTGCATAACTAAATACTTATAAAGGTCCCAAAAGCGAGACCTATTGGCTATGCCAAGCGGCCGTGCGGCCGTGAAAGTGATCGCGGTAAAGCGCGGCGCACGCGCCCGCGCACATGCACTGTAGCTCTAGGCTGGCCTGGTAGCACTTTTTGGAGCCCTCTCAATAAGTCTCGCCAGACCAGCGCATGCGCTGGGTCAGGCGAGACCTAAAAAGTAACCTTGGTTTCCAGAGCAGTATGCTGCCCTTCAGAAAGTGCTTCAAAGCCTCATAAGGGGTGGAAAGCACTATATAAATGCAATTACAATAGTATATAATCTTCCTAGCCCATACTAATATAATAACTCAGAGGCCAGGCAGCAGATTGTAGTTCATATATACTGCATAAAAATGTCCTTCTGCTGCTGGATACTGTACCGCTCTCATAAGACAAATCGGCTAAGGATCATGTCCACCACTCAGTACTGTACCAATTCACATCAATAAACCAGCCACTACCAACTGAGCAGACCTGGAATAACTGAAGAGATCTACTACATGCCACTGGACAACAGAGGACTTTAATTTAGTTTAACAATGGAGGTCCCAACAAGCGACATACTACGATGCTTCTTGACATCCCACAACAATCAGATGTAATGACATTACAAAAGTCCATCCCAGAAGATCTATGTCTCTACTATGTCTTCCTCCAAACTATGTATGCTCAGGACCACAAACTTTAAACAAAATATCCACGAATGGTCATTCCAGTACAGTAGCCAACTAAGTGGACCATGATCATAAGAAATACAAAAAAGGGACCTGCTGAGCTGTTCAAAGCTGCCAGCATACTGAAAACCATAAACTGCTTTACACTTCTGCATCCATCACACTGCTAAGCGCTGCATCCTGTAACAGGACAACTGCACCTTGGTGGTCATTGTGTACGAAATACAAACACTTTGCATATAGCATCAAAACAAAGACAACACACTTCCAACCACACCCCCTACATGCTGTAGCAGGCTACTCGTGTAGGCAAGTGCTTCAGCACCTCACACAAGGGTTGTAAACATTATATCAAGGTTGCAATACAAACCAATCAGAGCACAAAAAATGAACTTGCCCACTCGCTATGGCAAGCCAGATTTAATACGGGCAAGCTATTTTTAGGACCTACTCGCCCGTTCTGACGAGCTGACAACAGGTGTTCTGCTTGCTCACAAAGTGAATGAGCAATAAAGATGGCTTTAAATATTGATCTCTTGTCACATTTTCTCGGCTTTTAGAGACAGAGGTCAAAAGTGAGTTTGTCTTCCTACACTTACTTTTCTGACTATGACTGAATTTAGAGGATTTTGTAAACTAAACTGTGTGACAATCACGCTGGAAAAGCATGTGAAATGCAAAGCAGTAAGATTTCGGGCTTTTTTTCTAACACAACACTGAAATAGCTAATAAGTGAACTGTTCAAACATTTCAAATGTATTTCACTAGTTCTAAAGACACATTTTTGTAATTCTGTGGTGAAAAGAAAAATATTTCTATAGGATCTAAACAAATCAGTACATTTTACTTGGTGATGTGCAAATTTTAAATAATTTTGCTGAAACCCAATTTTCAAGCATTGTTTATGCCCTATAAAGTTTTATGAGTAAAACTAGGTGTTAGTGGGAATGTTTTGTGGCCATTTCAATAGAAAATGTGCTATATGTAAATGACAGTGCACTACCACATCCTGCTTTCTGTAATATATTTATGAAAAGTGAGTTTTTAATCATGAACTGGAAAATATTCCTTCTCCTGCCCAGATGACAACGTAAATAAAAAGAGGTTTTTGTACTGCAGAAATAGAGAACTTGAATATTTGTAGGTGTTTTATGGGATAATGAAAAAAAAAGGCTGCTTCACAAGACAAAATATTTGCCTAGGATCCCACAATATGAGACCATTTCGTGGGTCAAGTACATTACAGTTAGGTCAAGTAGATTATTCAAGTTACTAGACCTGCAGGTCTAGCAACATTTTTATGATTCTTCGAGCCCTGACAATACAATTTCCAGTTTTTCAGTAACCCCACCACATATATTGTCCTTTCCAATACAGTTGTGATTTCATTAATTAATACAGTTTATTTATATAATTGCCATCATACTTGATTGAGGTCCTTTTAATGACCCCCACAGCTTTTCATCCAATTTACTCTTTTCATTATTTTCTTGTGCTGTAGATATCTTTAGTTTTCCTGTTATTTATAAATGGTCCTGCATTTAAATACGTTTAGTATAAGAGATTACCGTTAAGCCATTAATTGACTTTCTACCATCTTATTTCATTAGCAGATTACTGCAGGCTTATTACTGTGTGTGCTTGGAATATTTTCTCTACCACTTAAAAGCACCATTTACGATACCCTCTGCCTAGAAGAGGTCTATTTGACACTACTAGGTAAAATACTACTAGATTAGTTTAACAATTAAGATTACCCAACAGTCGTTAAGTACTAATAATTAGTCAATCCATACCACAGCAAATGTTACCTTTGCTTATCTACACCCTTTGGAGTCATACTTTTACTCTATTACCTCTTATTCTGTCTGAATTATTACGGTATTACCTTAAACCCATTAGATGTTGTCCTCATCTGTTCCTTACCAAATACCCTTTACACATAGCTTACATAACTTATCTTTGCCACAATGCCACAGGTTTCCTATTCAACTAACCCATTCCATTCCAACTTTAAATAACTTGAGAATGTTATCCTTTAATAAACATAATACCCTTCGCTTTTAGGTTAATAACAAACGTGTCCCTACATCTACTACTCCTTTTATCTTCTATGAGCATGTTCGTTATGATAAATCTTGCTAGCCCATCTTGTCACTTCTCCACAATGTTTTTTTCCTCTGCAGGCTTGTTTTACTTTGGTGACTCAACATCCAACTTGGTACCTCTGTCACAGTTCAGTACTTAATGAGGTAAATATCTTATAGTTCTCTTTAGATATGTACCTCAGGTTCCATTCTCAACCTACTTTCTACTCTCTTACAGCCTTGAAAAAGTTCCTCAGGCAACAAAACATGCAATAGCTGTTTCTTGCCCCTGGTCATTTACCAAGTCTGTTCAATTTTTTCATATCATCTAAACAAACCTTTCAACTTTGCGCAACAGAAGCAACAAGCAATACTTCCAAACATAACATACGATACATGGAACTTTTCTTCACCAAGTCCTACCCATGGGGCCGGTGTTAGCACTGGAGGCACCCAGTTCGACAATCTTTTTTGGTGCCCCCTCCTCTTACGATTCCCTCACTACCCCTGGCAAAAGTGCCAGTCATCTCTCCATAGCCCCTCTCTCACATACATTTTATTTATTTTAAAGCGCTGGTAAAGGCTGGCTGTACTAATCCACTCAGCTATCTACATAAAATACAGATCTGTTCTTTGCAGCAGGCATATTAACCCTCTGCGCAACTTTATGGCGAGTTAAAACTGTCACTAGACAAAACTCCGATTTCTCGCTCTAGCAGGAACATTAATCACAAGAGTTATCTTGACGTTTTTCTTGCTGCCTGAAAGCTAGATGCACAAAGAACTCTGCAGCAGGTGCTTTTAAATTGTAGGAAATTGCTAATACAGTGCTCCCCATGAGGCCAGTGTTCCCCCTCCAGGTCAGCGGCCAGTGCAGCTGCACCGCCCTAAAGCAGGCCCTGCCTACCCATCGGATTGAAGGAGTTTAAGTTTATATTTTTGTTTCATGGTCTAATAGACTAGAGCATTCTCAGGCAAAAATTAAACAACACAAAGCCACTGAATTCAGGACGATTATAATGTAGTTTGTGGACTACGTCACATAATACACTTTGATTGCTACTTTATCTAATGCAGGACAGACACTCACCTTCATACGCTGGGAGGAGTAGCGGCCAAACATATTCTTGGAGGAGGCCTCTGTCCCTTTCAGGATTTCCACAATGCGCAAGCAATGGAAGTAGTGAATGTCTAAAAATAAAAGAGAATGACAAGGTCAGACCCAGCTCTGTTCCTACATCAAGAAAGGGGTCACAGTTCCCAAAGTACTCTCAACCAAGATTTCAATGTATGACATGCCCTTACTAATTGAGAGCAATGACTCAAACCCCTAATTCATGACCACTTCCTGGGTAAAGACCTCCGCCGTGAGAGTGAGGGAATGGCATTAACTGTACAGAGATCAACCAGCCCAATAGAGGACCTCTTGCAGTGGGGCGGTTATCATGCCCCGAGTATTTAGACTTCCCTCTATTTTCCCCATAGCGCATCCGTATCTGCCTAACACCGGGCATCCATTGCATGACCCCAACACTGCCGAGGAGAAGGGGGCAGGCCTCCTCATTTCTGCCCTGCAGGAGGCTCCCAGATATGCCCTGAAGAGGGCATCCACCCCAGCGCGCTATTACTCTAGAAATGCAGAGCGATGCTTCATGCTTTCTGCTGTGCAGAGGTCCTTCGTCCGTGCTGCTGACAGACGCCAGCCATGACCTAGTTATGGCATCGCGAGGGATCATTAGCCTCCCTCTCTTTTAGTATGGATGTCCCCGGTTCATCGTGGCTGCTGCACTTTAAAACTGTGTAAGGCTTAGCATAAATTACTATGTTCTAGCGAGCACGGCGATCCCTTCTTTACTAGGTTCAAAGTGTCACTGAAAGTAGTATCAGTATACAGTTCACAAGCTCACCCACAGTGCTTTCCAGACAGCAAAAGAGACAAAAATAAAGAGAACCATTAATTGCCTTGCCCTCACGTAATTTCTGCCAGCCCTGACTTGAGGAAGCAAGGCTCTGGATTAGAACTAACCCCATGGTAGCACCCTTAACGGGTGCCCCGTTTTATCCACGCTTTAGTACCCTGTGTGCTGTTGTGCTCACTGTGCGTCTTTAACTAGTGTTTGAAACCAGATATACTGTATTTGTATTGCTGTTTTGCTGGTACAGTAGGGGAGGGGTCTTAATTGAGCAAACTCGCCACTGTGTCTAAGATTACCTACACTATCAACAGTCCACAAAAAAGGAAGACCTAGTGAGTAGTCACAGGTAAGCACCTAGAGCTGCTGTGGCTAAAGTTTGGTTCTGCCATGGAGCAGCTCAGGGAATGCCCGGGAGGGGCCCAGTCAACCTTAAAGTAGATCTTACCTGGTGATTAGCACGCTCTACATAACATCTTATGATGCACTGTGCATGGTAAGCAAATTCCAAGTAACAAAGCAGAAGTTCCCTAAGACGACTTGAGCTGACTTTGAGGGGCTTATGTGCACCCTTGGACAAAGTATATTACTTGTTCTGCCCTGCTGTAAGCCTAGCCCCATCTTGGATTCATCCAAGCCCTTGGCTTGATGGACCCATTTGACCACAGTTCGGAGAATCTGGGGTTGCATTGAAAGAGGTGGTCATGGTCAGCCTCTGAGATGGCCTAAGCATTCTCGATCACCGATCATGCAGCACTCACAGGACCCGGCCAGCAGCTGTTCGATCTCCTCGTTCTCCGGCATATCCTGGATTGCGGCATTGATCTTCTCCCGAATCGTCAACACCTGGGTCTGCCATTTCAGGGCACAGTGACGTCTATCGACCAACCAATCTGTGGATAGACAAGATGCATGAGTAGCCAAGATTGCCTGACATGCTTTCTCCTTGCAGACTACACGAGAACCATAAAACGGAATAAAGAACTACTAAGCACCAAAAGGTGGCACAGAGAAGGGGTTACCGAGAGCATAGAGAACACAAGGTAGTGGGAACGGGAGAGAGAATGTAAGAAGGAAGGTGCAGGTGCGTAGGGGAGAAACCAACTACAGCCAGAAGAGCCAAAATGACAAACAAAACAGGCCAAAAGAGGGTGGTGCAGAGACCGACACACACCATAGAGAACCCAAGTTAGAGAGACTGAACATGTGCATTGTGCACCTACAGGAATGAGATTTGCTGAATCCAAAAAAGACGATACAGCACCCAGAACAGCAGTGAGGTGGGGGGGGGGGTAGGGTACTGTCTGCCCCTAACGCTCCAAACAGAGAGACCGCAGCAAAGAGATAAAGGTAGCTGCTAGGCATCAGCTGGACCACTTTCATCAAGAACTCTGAGCAAAGTCCTTTACTAATGTGAGGACCAGACAATACCACAGTATAGGTCTTCCAGACAAACCTGCACAGACACCTGACGCGTAGTTAGGTCTGCATCATATTCAAACATCAGATATTCACATTTAGGCAGGCACCAGCACAGCCATCTCTGACCAGGCACACAACAAACCCCTCCGGTAAAGCCTGCAACAATGCAAACTACTCTCAAACAAGCCTACTACACCAGCAACCGGCCTCCAACCATGCCAGCATCAAGACTAGTCACCCACAATCAATACTAGGCATTTGCAGCCAAATCTACAACAAAGCCAGTCACACCTCCAGTCGGGCCTGCATTAACACCAGACAATGCACCACGCCTTCACAAGCACTACTCACCTCCAGGAGGAATCCCTCAAAAAACACATTTATAACTAGGCCTACACAAACACCGGAACCCTTGGATAAAGCTGGTACTAACAGGCAAATCTGTTCAGGCCTACACAACCATACACAACCATCTGACCAATGAACGTCCAGCATTTATAACCGCAGCAAATAAAACTGACACAATCAGAGCACAAGTGACCATCTCATAAGTCACTGGAGGGGATCTGCCCACTTCATAGCTTCTCCTCAAATACGCAGCACTACATATTCCTAGGATTACCTAGCAGCTTGCCGGTCTGGATATCAATTGGCAGCGTCTGATGATCCTGTTAAAAACAAAATGCAGCAAGAAATCATATAGGAGGGAAAAGGAGAATTTGTGTTACAATTTTGCATACGAGAACGCAAGTCTAAGGCAGAGAACTCTGGTTGTGACAAAAGCACCCACTTGTTAACTGCTCATTGTGAGAAGTTGGCCTGGTATATGCTGTTCACTAGTTAAAGTGGACACCTTGCACCAGTACAATTCGACTCTTATGGTAGATAGGTTTAAGACAACCTTTTAAAGAAAGCTATCCTAGTGGTAGCTGTGGAGAGCAGCCTTCAGGCCTAGTCTTTAGAGGAATGTAAAGCAGCTTGTTTTACCTTATAATCTCTTGAATTACTAAATGAAAGGACACCACACAGGTATATATATAAAATATATATGTATTTATTACTAGACACACTACTAATCTCTTTATGAGATTAGAAGTCAAGGACATATGCACAAATCAACATTTCACAACAAAAAAGCACAAATATGGCTGGGGCCCTAGGGCCGTACCAGACCATATACTAAAAAAGAGACTTAGAGATAACGACTTGCAAGGGGACAACGCCTTGGGCCTTCAGAAGTGCTGGGGCCTCACTAATCCACCCAAGGCAGGTAAGTAAAGGACCCACGGGAGACGCATGCAGTGTGAGAACACAGCCGCGGATCCCAATTGACTTCAATGGAGCAAGTCGCGGTTGGAATTTTAGAGTTTTAGGATACTTCGGGAAAGTCTATAAGCAAGTCACTTACAGGGTAAGTAGTTCTAGAGCCAACACACACAGGAGCACCGTAGTGCCGGAGTTACCTCACCCAGGGAAGCCGGGTGCATAGGTGTCTTTTGGTGTCGGGTCGCGGCGTCGTTTTCAATGGGAGCCAAAGAAGACTTGCTGCTTGTGAAGACAGGAGAAGTGTCCGGTGGAATCCAAGCCTGGATTCAGAAGAAGGAAGACCTGAAAGCAGAGGGGACAGTGTTCTAAGTCACTTGGCAGTGACCCGGGGCAAGGAAGCTGGACGCCCACAGTCGTCAGGTGTTTTCAGGTGATCACGGGTGTCTTGACTCTTCAGCCACAAAGGTCCAGGAGGCGTCGACAATGACCAGGAGCTGGATTTGGCGTGTCCCACGAAGTCTGCAGCTTACTGCGGTGTCGGCGACCAGATTGGAGCAAACAAGCCTTGGCAACAGCAAGTCTCGTGGAAAGTGTAAAAAGCCAGCGGTGCAGACAAGCAAGGTCTGAGGGACTCACTCAGCGAAGGTAAGTCAGGGCAGGCCTGGAGCAACCAGGGGAGCCCTATGGTTTTGTAGAAAGGTCTTCTGGGGACCCACAAGCCAACCGGCAAGGGATCACAAAGACTCCTCGGGAGGATTCACTCAACAGGGGCCCACGGTCACTCGGCGCGGGGTAGGCCTCTGATCTTCGGTGGAAATCCTGCTGGAGGCTTGGACCACACGTGGCCCAAAGCACACGTTTGTAGAACGTCGTGAAGGGGTTGCACTCGAAAATAGTGCATGGTACCCAGGGATTGCGGTTCCTCGTCACTAAGGGATCCACTTGCCTCAGCGTCGATGGGGACTCACGATGGCCTTGGAGAAGTCAGGAAATCCTCTTCCTGGGCTGCTGGGACTTCGGACTCTGGCGGGAAAGTTTGCGACAGTTAATTGCAAAGTTTGGTGCCTGCCAAGCAGGGAAGTCACTCCTTGACTCCACAGGAGATTCTTCAGTCATCCAGAGGTAGTGGAACGTCGAAGGTCCACTATTCTTCTTCAGAGCGTCGTCCCGGGATATCTAGTTTGCAATGGCAAAGGCTCCCTAACTTATACTAGAAAGAAGGGAGGGACTAGCTCTATGACACCACCTATGGGAGGGTCAGGGGAGTGGGTGGGTGTCCAGTTTCGCGCCAGAGCAGGGGCGGGTAGCCCCTTTACCGGTTTGAGCTGGCGTATGCACAGAGGAGCCTACTGCTCCCCCAGTGCAGGACTTCAAAGCACTCTAGGAGTGCACCCACCCAGCCCCAATACACTAAGCCCTGTCTGGGAGGTGACCACACCTCCCTGTGACAGGATGCCTATTGTTGGGTTCTCCTCCACTGCGAGTTTCGGTCATCAGCAGGAGGGCAGACACTCCGTGACTGGTGGCATCCATTTTGTGATGCCAGGGCTCTTCAGGATTCTACCGTGTTTCCACAGTATGTACATGTCTATCCCTCTAGAAGGGTGGGATCATACTCCCACATAAGAGGCTGGGGCCCCGATTAGCAGGGTCCCAGCCAGACTATAGCCAGAAACCAGTGTAAACATCAGAAAAACAGTGGGGGCAACATAAGGTGCAGATCCTACTCTCCTACAGTCATGTTCCACAGAGTGCACTGGCAGCTGAGACACCAGCTGAGAGCACCTGAAAGATGCACTGCCTTTTAGTAATCCTAAAAGAGCGAAGGTTAGGTTTTTGAGTGCTTCCCTGAGTCTTAAGGGTTTTCTGTCTGTATGTTTTCCTTATCACTTAGAGTGGTAATGTCATTGTAAGCATGACAGTTATGTTCAAGAGCGAACACTTTTTTTGTTAATTCCTATTTTTCTTCGGATTTTGAGTTGTGAGATCCTTCACTCCATTTACATTTAGCGCTATGAAGAACTTCAGTGGCCATGTCCTTCGTATACAAATACTAATGCACAGATAAAGAAACGGAAATACTACAACAGAACCCATCTCGATGACGTTCAGACAAAACTTTGACCCAAGACTGCTTCGTCCAGATTTCTGGGGTATATTGTTATTACTAGTAAGGAAACAGATGCAAAAAAGATTAAACAAACCACAGTTATTAAAACTCCGGTCTTCTTCTACTAAAGCAACACTGTATAATATAGTGCCCCGACTCTGATAACTAAGGGCTATCCTCCCACGCGCTGCAGAACAGAACATTTTCGAATGGTAAAACTTCAGCTCTACCTTCACACAAAGGTTGCGGGGGAGGGTCTTCCTTGACATACTGCACGTAGACTGAAAGTCACGAAAAGAAATATTACATAAAGGCACTCGCCTTTTATTAGTGCAATGTGCACGGATAATACAGACTCACATTTCAGCCAATGCACGGCGCGTGATTAAAAAGATGCATACGTGTTATTATTCTACATAATGGACATACCTTAACAAGCGTTGATAGCGTCAATATGTTTGCTTCTTGTGAAGTGCATGCACATACAAGAATTACCAGAGAGACGTTCTGACACTGCAAAACACAGACACAAATGCTCGCAGAGTAACAGACATGCATGCACAGACAGCAACATACGTAGTAGGCACTCAACATGTACATATAAAGACACATGGATACAACTGGATGAATGAGTGCACAGCAGCAGACAAAATTTACGGCTGCATAGGTTGACTGATCACAAGATTCATCATTGTGGGTGGATACATGGATGATCAAACAGGTGTGGGTGCACATTCGGGGAATTAGTTAGCCAATGAAAGAAAAATGTGTTTACATACAATTTGCAAAAACGTAGTTGAAAAGGAAAATGGAAAAGATCAATGGCTGCAAACTTCACATTGACACATACTGACAGAGTGCAAGTAAAAGAAAATGCAGTGGTTACATGCGAGTGAGTTTGTTGTATATGTAGAGGGATTGTGAAATAAAGGAAATATAAGGAGTTACATACAGGTGAGAGTGATATGAGAAGAACGATACGCAGAGAGCGGTTTACAGAAAGATGTGGAGAGAAAAGGGGCATAAATGTCAAAGAAACACTGCAGGGGAACGTGAAGGGAAGAACGGGCGTGACTAAGACACTCTTGTGACTACTACCCATTCCTCAGACCTCAATAATGTTCAATTTATAGTCACATATTTTCCAGAATTGAAACATTTTCAGCTCTAAAGATTCACAACAAATCCACTGTTATTCATCTGATACTGCTAGCAAGCACTGTCAAAGTCAACAGGTGTGGCTTGTCTTAGGTGCATGTACGTTACTGTGTCCGGATGCAATAAAGAAAGCGCAAAGAGAAGCGCCAAGTTACTGTATGGCTTGTACATCATGGAAAGCACACGATTATAGTTTACATATTTTAAGCCATGCCCTTCAATATATAGGTCATGACCCTTTTAGAGACACCCCACTTCTTTCATACCACCTAAAGTCTTGGCAAAATGGTTCCTGCTTTTAGACTGGAGCTGCAGAAGTGCTCACTCTGATATCAGCGGACTCTAATAATGTCGGGTGCTGCTCGGCACTTGTCACTGTAGATCTGGTTATAGTCTTGTTGTGATACAGCCTGCT
Organism: Triturus cristatus; assembly: GCF_964204655.1. Lineage (NCBI taxonomy): Eukaryota > Metazoa > Chordata > Amphibia > Caudata > Salamandridae > Triturus > Triturus cristatus. The sequence continues at coordinate 1,869,371,947 of NC_140589.1, read as the reverse complement.
GTGTGTGGGATTTCATTAAGATCGCTAAACGTGCAACTCTAACTTATGATAAGTGACAATTGAGATCTCTACCTCAGCAGTAATCAAAAGGCCTACAATATTTTTTGGAGAACAAATACCTTACACATGCAAAGCATTTGAATAAGGACTACTAAGGATAAAGTAAACCTAATAAAAGAGTCTCCTCTTCCGGGAGTTCCAAAATAGAAGTCCCGGATTTGCCAGCTATCCAGTGTCCATCGGGACATTTTTTTGCACATGTAACATATGCCCTGGCTATTGACGGGAGGCAAGTGTTCGTGTTTGGTCTAGTGGGATTAGATAGCAATGTGTGTAACCGGGAAGAGACTGTGTATCAACACTCACATTCATTGTGTTTTCTATATTGGTAAGTACAGTTACGTAGGTAAATAGAGCAGAACTACATATCCCAAGATACTAAGCGCGGAAATCAACCACGACTTCCCGTACAAAGGCACAGACATACAGGGCTCTGAACAGTTTGGGCTGGAGTGGGAGAGTACGAGAACCGCGTGGTAAACTGTAATTCCGCGTAAGTATTAGCACAAACTTAACCCCAAAACTTCAGGTACCGACCTGCATCATAACCGGAACCACCGCAAAATTGCAGTCTTTTCAATAGCATCCGCCGGAGGCCAAGCGGTAAGCTGATTGGCCAACGTGGACGTGTATCGAGGAGACGAGGAGCGTGTGACGTTCGACATGATGATACACACATAGCGGTCGTCACCAGCTTCGTCCAATCACAAAATCTAAACTATTTCTAACCAATAGCGTCGTTTCATTCTTTGACCAGTCAGAATGTGCAGTGTCAGCGCTTAATCGCTTATATCTTCCTGTTCCACTTCCAACTTGTAACCTTAATTACGTAGTTTATGTAATCGTCCATCCTGATTTCCAGCGATCGCCCCATCAAGAAAATGACCTTTTCTGGTTTTATGCATCTCCGATAGCGAGTTTCAGTAATCTGAGACAAAATCACCCAACTTTCCAAGAGGAAACGCAGTGTAAACTCTTGTTTACACTGCTTGTTACGGAGCGGGGTGTCAGTGGAGTGTATACATAGAAATGTCAGCGTGCTTCTGGGATGGCACACTACACGAGATCGCTGGCGGTATGAAAACAAAGGGAAGGGAGTTCTAAAAGGAGCATGGCTTAAGAAGCAGAACTAAGTTAAAAGGAGCATGGCTTATGAAGCAGAACTAAGAATCTTTTCCAAGAGGCACGACCTATGTAAATACGGGTGTGACTTTTTAACATAAAGCATAAATATAAATAAGTCCAGCAATTGCATCAAGAATGTTTAATTCCATTAACGACTCAGACAAGATTTATGTTTTGTTGCTGCAAAATAAAAAAAACATTCTAGCATTTGCTACAAGAATTTTCAATTTTATTAAGGACATGGAGGTGAGGATTGTGCTTATTTTACTTTAATCAATCAATCAATCAATACATTTATAGAGCGCGCTACTCACCCGTGAGGGTCTCAAGGCGCTGAAGGGAGGGGGGGTGCTGCTACTGCTCGAATAGCCAGGTCTTGAGGTGTTTCCTGAAGGTGAGATGGTCCTGGGTCATTCGTAGGTGTGCGGGGAGGGAGTTCCATGTCTTGGCTGCCAGGTAGGAGAACGATCTTCCTCCGGTGGTGGTTCTGCGAATCCGTGGGACGGCGGCGAGGCTGGCGGAGCGGAGCTGGCGGGTGGGAGTGTAGAATGAGAGGCGGTTGTTGAGGTATTCGGGGCCCATGTCGTGGAGCGCTTTGTGTGCGTGGGTGAGGAGCCTGAGCGTGATCCTCTTGCTGACGGGGAGCCAGTGCAGGTTTCTCAGGTGGGCGGATATGTGGCTGTGGCGAGGGATGTCGAGGATGAGTCTTGCGGAGGCGTTCTGTATGCGTTGAAGTCGTTTCTGAAGTTTGGCTGTGGTTCCTGCGTATAGGGCGTTCCCGTAGTCCAGTGGGCTGGTGACGAGGGCCTGGGTGACCGTCTTTCTGGTTTTGGTGGAGATTTTTCGGAGCATGCGCAGGGTGTTGAAGCATGAGGACGAGACGGCGTTGACTTGCTTGGCCATCGTGAGGGAGGAGTCCAGGATGAAACCCAGGTTGCGTGCGTGGTCCGTGGGTGTCAGTGCGGTGCCCAGCGCTGTGGGCCACCAGGAGTCGTCCCAGGCGGATGGGGATTGTCCGAGGATGAGGACCTCCGTCTTGTCTGAGTTCAGCTTCAGACGACTGAGCTTCATCCATTCTGCGACGTCTTTCATTCCTTCCTGGAGGTTGGTTTTGGCGGTGGCTGGGTCTTTGGTGAGGGAGAGTATCAGCTGGGTGTCGTCGGCGTAGGAGATGATGTTGATGCTGTGTTTGCGTGCGATGGTGGCGAGGGGGCTCATGTAGATATTGAAGAGGGTTGGGCTGAGCGAGGAGTCTTGGGGTATGCCGCAGATGATCTCGGTGGCCGCGGAGCAGAAGGGAGGGAGGCGGACTCTCTGGGTTCTGTCGGAGAGGAACGAGGTGATCCAGTCCAGGGCCTTTCCTTGGATCCCAGTGTTGTAGAGGCGGGTTATTAGGGTGCGGTGGAAGACGGTATCAAAGGCTGCCGAGAGGTCCAGGAGGATGAGGGCGGTTGTTTCTCCGTTGTCCATCAGGGTCCTGATGTCGTCGGTGGCTGCGATGAGGGCGGTCTCAGTGCTGTGGTTGACTCGAAATCCGGACTGCGATGGGTCGAGCGAGTTGTTTGTCTCGAGAAATGCAGTCAGCTGTTTATTGACGGTCTTCTCGATGACTTTGGCCGGGAAGGGAAGAAGAGAGATGGGGCGGAAGTTCTTGAGGTCTTTGGGGTCCGCTGTGGGTTTCTTCAATTTTTCAGCAGCCAATCATTTGTATTGTATTGGCATTTATAAGGCGCATAAATCACCCGTAGGTTTCAAAGCGCCCGCAGAAACTCCAGTGATGAACACTAATCAGACACAATTAGAATAACCAGGTTTTCAGAAGTTTGTTGATGCTGTGTATATAAAACTTATTAAAAACACTAAGGGGCAGAGTTACAAGTCCCTTGTGCCGCCATTGCGTCAAATAGTTTGACGCAACCGTGGTGCAAACAATGCGACCAATTTACAACGCGACGCATCTAGGGAGATGCGCCATGTTGTAAATCCCTGCGTCACTTTATACCTGCGCCGGGTATAATGTATGCAGGCTAGGCATTCCCACGCAAAAAACAATGTAGAACTGATGCCGTGAAATTTACAACATTTCACTGCGTCACTCTACGCCTTCACTACGTCAAAATCCCTACGCCTGCTTGGACCAGGAGTAAGGAATGACGCAGGGCTTTTTGTATGGGACTCACCTATCTGTTGTGGCACATTGCTGGAGTTGCTTCACTTTCATGAGCAACTCCAGCAATGCGTTACTTTTGTGCCAACAGATGTGTCAGTATTTCTGGCGCATCTGTTAATTCTTGCGCCATGGGGCACTGTATTGTAAATACAGCAGATCCATGGTGGCACAAGGACATTTGGCACTGGCGCAAGGAAACTGATGCATCTATGCAGATGCATCAGTTCCTTGTAAATCTGCCGCTACATTTCCCATGACAACTTCATAGTCTCATGATCATCCATAGAGTCCCAGCCCTATGTAACCCTCTTACAGCAATACAGCTTCCTCTTGGCTCTAGTCCAAGGAAAAACAGTTAAACAGTCCAAGATCCTGCAACAACAGGATCATTAACAAACTGAGACCATCACCATCAACCCCAACGGGAGCCTAACTTAAAGATCTTGCCTTTGTGGTACCCGAAGTCCTACGACTAACAACAGGAAACGATCATCCGAAAGCAAACTCCGAAAACAGCGAGGCAAATGTGCAACATTTTGGAATGCCATCGAAAGACAAATCACTACTTCACATTTCCTAGCAAGGAAGTAAAAACACCAAAGCCGTAAACACTGGTCCCACAAAGGGCATATTGTAACTAATAACTGGGAGGTAAAACAATTACATTTCAAACAATTCATCCCAATAAATATGTATGCAAATAATTGTATGCAGATAAAGAAAATAAACGGGTGGGATAATCCTCGCCTCCATGAATTAAATATTCTTGTTCATGCTGGAATTTTTTTATTTTATGTCAGGACCGGAGGCTCAGATTATGCTTATTTAAAGCTGAGTCACCACCACGGAAGCAATTTCAACAATATGTTTATAATAAAAATACTTAAATGTAGATTCCGCTGACCAATCTGCCCCTTATAGAATATCATTCCAACTGGAACCCAAAGCAAACAATTTGGAAGCCATAGCCCCTCAAGCTGAGTGGGCACCATACACAGGTAACAATACACGCCTCACTAATACACCATTGCATCCATCTTGCAAGAGTGGCAGATGCCACCAGACGAAAAGGCTTCTGCAAAGCAATTAACAATTGACCTCCCATATCTTACGAAATAAAAGCAGTACTCCCTTCATAGACTTTCAGACATTGCACTACGCAAAGCTTAGAATTATACCGAAAAGCTGGGTAAGATACTGACATGGAATTTGTTAGAAATGGGTGTCTCTAGTTTGCAATGGTTTGCACCGTTGTCCAAGTAGGGACCCTTCTTCCTAGTCAGGGTAAGGGGATACACTTCTAAAATAGCCCCTGCTCACCCCCTTGGTAGCTTGGCACGAGCAGACAGGCTTATCTCAGAGGCAGTGTGTAAAGCATTTGTGCATCTTTGCAGTAATACAGTGAAAACACTACAAATGGACACCACACCAGTTTAGAAAAAGACGTAATCTGTATCTAAATTAAACAAAATCAAAATGACAAAAATCCCCAATACAGTACTGAAAATATGACTTTCAAAAGGTAGAAACAGGTCTATTCAAAGCAAATTGCAGATGCGACACTCTTCACACAAAGTACCTTGGATGCGTCAGAAACACAAGCAAAAAGGGTTGCAGGGAAGGTGATGCGTTGGTTCCTTACACGCAGGGAAGGTGATGCGTCGGTTCCTTGCTCCCAGGGAGGTGATGCGTCGGTTCCTTACTGCTGTGCAGGTGAGGTGATACTTCGGTTTCTTACTGCATGGGGAGGTGATGCATCGGTTTCTTACTGCGTCCCCCAACGATGCGACAGACCTGGTGCCTCGATGCGATGTGTGACGATCCAAGGGAGGATGCATTGTTTCTTGCAGCCGCACAGCAGGACCTGCGTCGGAATCGGTACGGTGATCTCCGACTTCGAGGATAGGTGCACTCAATGCGGCGTGCAGCTACTTCTCGAGCCTCGGGCAGGCTCTGCGTCGGTTTCTTCGGCGATGCGTCAGAAACAGGTGCAGATGCGTTGCGCTTCTCCTCATTGCGTTACTTTTCCAGCTCCCAACAGCAGGAACAACCTCCAGAGGCCCAGAAAGCAGCAGGCACCTCTTGGCAGGTCAGAAGTGTCAGCAAGGGAGTTCAGGGGAGCTGGGGTGAAGTCTTTGTATCCCTGAGACTTCAACAACAGGAGGTAAGCTCTACTTCATGTCCTTGGAGATCTTCCTCAAGCAGGGGATACAGCACACAGCAAAGTCCTTGTCCTTTCCTTGGCAGAAGTAGCCACTTCAGGCCAACCCCAGACAGCACACAACAAAGGGGCAGTACTTCTCCTCAGTTTCTCCAGCTCTTCTCCTCGGCAAAGGTCCCTCTTTAATTCCAGAACTGATCAAAACACACAAACCTAGCAGAGGCACACAGGATAGCTAAGCAAGAAAATGCCTACTTTCTAACTGGTATTTTCAAACACAGAATTTAAAAATCATCCCCACTAAAAGATGCAGCTTTACATTCTGAGTTCAGGCATACTAAACTATTTTCCTATCTTTTTTATTTTTTTATTTGTTCTTTTTGGCATTTTACAACACACAGTATTATACCACAAAGTAATGTGCAATAATCCCCAATATTCCAAGTACAAATCAGTCCATTGAAGCAGAGTACGACTATGTGAGGACAACCTCATACATTCTGGAAACATCAGAAAAAGCATTACAAATATTGTGGTGTATATCAACTTCAATGCCACAAATTCAAAAAAGCTTCTTTAAACTAGAACAATAACCCCCCCCGTATATCCGTCCAGTCCCTTCGAGCAAAATGATTCATGACGGTAAGTATACTATCTAGGTAGCCTACGCCACCTATTGATGTACTGTCCCCTCCAGATCAGGGCTAGCAATACACACTGTACCTTGAGGTGTGTCTGGCCGATCTGCTGGTTCGGAAGTCCAGGGTCCCCCTGGAGGACTATTATCACGCCATGCCTCACCGTCCTATCTTTTTCTGCCCTATCATCTCTTCTCACAAATTTCATTCTGATGAGCTCCGCCATTGCCCACTCCTTCATATCCCTTAGCCAGTCAGTGTAAGTCGGTGTTTGGGGTTGCATCCACTCTATAACTACTCGCCGTTTAGCCAACACCAATCCCAGAGTTACAAATTTCCTACTCAGTGCCTTTTTCTTTGGTTTGGGTAGTAGGCCTAAGAGCACCTTTCAGAAATGGGATCTCTGGTTGGCTAAGGCTTGCGCCAAAGCCAGGCAGAGACCACCACTCTAAGTCAGGGCTGGGGAGTTACACGCCAAAGATAACCCCTGCTCACCCCCTTGGTAGCTTGGCACGAGCAGTCAGGCTTATCCCGGAGGCAATGTGTAAAGCATTTGCGCGCGCACACAGCAACAACACCCTAGGCCCACCACAAAAGAAACTCCACACAAGGTTATATATAAAAAATAGCCTTTGTATTATAATAAACACATTAGATGATAATCACATAATTTACACTGTGCCAACTGGCACTGGGCAGAATTTTACAGGGGACTATTTACACAAGACAGGGCCACATGGACCGCTGTCAGAATTAGCACAAATCACAAATTGTAAATGTAGAACATATACCAACTGTAACACAAATTATAACTGTAGAGCACAACCAGTAACTACTGGCGCAATAATGACCTCAGCCTTATCACAATAGAATCAGGTATAAAATCTATCCTGTATACATCACAGGACCATAAACACATTATGCACGGTATCACATTAGGCGCCAAACGCATTGTACGCCAACCTCATCAGCATAAACACATTATGCACTTCTCTCACAAGTCTAAACACATTAGACCCTAACCTCCTAAGCATAACTACCTTAGGGAATAATTCTCATTAGCATAAACCATCATATGCGAACCAACCTCATAATCATGAATCACATTTAGGGGTATCAACACAGGGTGCGCAAATCATTCTACACACGGTACATTTCCTAACACCCAAAGCATTAGTATATAGATCACAATAGCACCTAAATCACATTAGGGCCTGGCGCCATAAAATCTCAACAGCCCCCCTGGCCAACCGGCCATCTCAAACAGGGGCTCAAATGTCCTGTGTCGAAACAGTCAGGGCGCGCTGCCTATGCAGCGAAGGTCAAGGTGCGCACTTTAGCGCAGACCTAAACGTTGCAGCTGGCACTAAGTGCTGCGCAGCTGTGCAGGAAAAAATGGGGGCGAAGGAGTGCGTCCCACTCCTAAAGTCAGCATGTCCCCTAAAGAATTGTGCACCTAAACGTTGCAGCTGCCCACTACTTGCTGGGCAGCTGTGAATCAGATAAGGCCTGGTACCACTGTGCCTTTAGAACAAATATGCAGAGCATTGGAGCCACACGGGGCTCTGTAAATAATCATGCCCCCTTGGAGCGCACTGGTTCCTGAAATACTCATGCGCCAATTAGAAGAAAAAAAGAAAGAACTTGCCCCCAGCGTTGGAGCCACCAAGGCTCAGGAAACAACATGGCCCCCAAAAGGAACTCAGCGCGGGCACCTCGGGCCCCAGGACGAACACTGCTCCCAGGGAGCACAAGTAATCTGCTCCCACCCCAGCCTCCACTCACCGGGATGCGCTGGGTCTCTGTTGGACTCCCTGCTCTCTTCGCAGGCGAAGTCTCCTCTCAGTCCCTTGCCGGCTCAGGCGATATGGCACCTCTTCACCCGGGCCCCCTCCTGGGACCCGGGACTCTGCATGGAGCTTGCGAGGCTCCCAACACACAAGGCAGCACGCGGGGCTCCTCTCGTCACCACGGGAGCCCCGCCGACGATACCGCCTCCTCTTCCCTCGGCACAGTCCAGCGTGGGGTGGGCTCCCGCCTGGACTCTCCCATTGCTTCCCTTCACCAGCGGCGTGCGCGGGACTTCCCGAGAAACCGGAAGTCCCGCCCACCGTCAGGCAATACGTTGCCTGACTTCCTGGTTGGAAGCAGTGTTTTCGTAAACAGGCAAATCGCGGGGTGGGCACCCGCGACGTAAAAGAAATAAACGGGATGGGCACCCGCGACGTAAATAAAGAAATCAGAAAGGCGGCCATGACGCGGGGTGGCACCCGCTCGATTACGGCAATGTGGGGGGAATCCCTACACTGGGGATTCCCTCCGGAGCGATGGGCAGCTTGACGCTGCGAGGCTCTAGCACTCCCCTCTCCTAGGGGAATTGAAAGAAAGCGCACACGAGGCGCTATATGCAGTCCCAGTCCTCAAGGCCATGGAATATAAAAAACAAAGCGGTCACAGGACGCAAGGAGCCCTAGCTCCAAAATCACAAGTCCTCAGCAATCAAAAATAATAAGTCCTTAGGAATGAAGATCAAGGACAGTCTCCCAGCAATCCTCAGGCCAGGCAGGAGGGTCCAAAAGAAGTCCTCCAGCATCCAGGGCATCCAGGGGCTGGGCAGGGCCCAGGGAGGCAAGCCTTCCCCTGGGCCCCAGCAGCAGCACGCCCCTGGTAGATTCAAGTCAGAACACAAGAACATTTTCATGGGGTCACAGCCCCTCTTTTATACACAAAATCCTTTGTCTCCAAAGGTGCAGGGAAGGGGCGAACCAGATGCAACTAGTTCCTGAGCACTTTGTTTTGCTCAGCCTCTCTCCCTATTCACAGGACAGGCCAGGGACATCAGACGCACCACAGGGGGGTGGAGCCAGCATTGTGGAGGGAAAGCCCAGCCCTATTCAGGTCCCAGGTGTACTCCTCCCTGCCATCAACATGCAGATCTCTCCATTCACCACCGGGGCAGACCCATCCTGACTCCTGGAGCCAGGCACACCAGCCAATCACAAGCCAGACAGTCACTTCACATTTATTACACAGACATGCTAGCTTCTAGAAGTGGCACTTCTACGCTAGACACAGTAACGCCGCACACATCATTGCGCAGCATTCAATCTCACGAGTTCGCACATACCAAACTCGGCCCTGCACTCCTCTCACATCAGGACTTAACACGGTCACTCAGATCCCCCATGCATTCCTATGAGAGGGCAGGTCAGTCTCACTAAAACATACACAGAGCGCACGCACTTTCCACTGGGACACAGTGTAAAAGCGCCTAGAGGCCTAAAACCACTAATACAACATAGGAAAAAGGCTAGGATAAATGCAAAAAGTTCTAGGGGTGAACTTGCCAGAAGGGCCAAGTCGAAATGCACCTGTCTAATCTCTTGTGGTATAACCCACCCTGCAGCCCCTCCAGACGTGTCAAAACACTGTCATGTGTAAAAAGTCCGCCCCCCCCAGCAGCGCATCTGGGGCAAGCATCCATTCAGTGTGGGTATATCGCTTGGAGAGTGCGCGGGGTCAGATACACCTGATGTATGACATTGTAGTGAAGTAATTTACATCTTGCATTTGCATTTACCTTATGAACCCCTTCATGGACTTTCCCCCATTCCGCCACTGTCAGGGGGGAGGGCAACAGTAAGTCCCACTTGTGTTGTAGTCCCAATGGCTCTTGCGGGATGTCTATTATAAGAGTATGCTGTTCCCCAAGGATGGACAACAAGAGTGGAGGCCAAAGGAGGGAGGACCTCTTTTTACGGAACTAGAGTCCTCACACACCCAGCAAGCTAGGTGTCATGCTTAATCATATGGACTCGCTCCTCGTCGGGTCGGCGGTGCAATACCCGACGGGCACCCATAAAGGGGCTCTTTAGCGGAGATCTTCTGTTCCTTGCCGTATGGTGCCGTGGGTGTGAGGGCCCTAGGGGACTGTGTAGATGTGACGTGAGTGAGTGATGTTTAAAAAAGGTTGGATAATCCAAAAAACATATGTATTGGGGTGGTTTTCCACCTTATCAAAAGAATAGAAGAGTGGCTGCTCGCTGGCTCAATGGTCCAGTGGAGCAATGCTCAGCTCTAAGAGGGTGGTCGACATGTTTCACGCAATACGTTCAATAATGATACACTGCATTTCATCAGGACCTATGTGACAAAAACTATCTACACAAGGTGGTGGGCGGAAGAGTTCCTACCTACCACTATTCTTGGGTGCGAGCACGAAGTCCCGCCAAACCTAGTAGTAACCTAAACAGGGATGACATAAAAACAAAATGACTAGAAATAGTGGTCTAGCAAATGAATATTGTCATCCTCACAGCCCCACACAAGTGTCCATTAGGTCAGTGCATTGTGAGTGTGTAATGCACCCATTATTAAAAAACAAAGCTTAAAGGAGAGAATGACTGAATGAAAACGGCATTAAAAAGGGAGAGAATCGTATCCATAGTGGTTTCGCTCACCTATCTAGATAATAGCGCTTGCTTCATAAGGTTTTCTCCGCTCCTAACACCTAAATTGGTGGTGTCCTGCAGAGTGGGAGATAAAGCAAAGCGTAGTGACTGTCGTCACCAGAAGACCAGCTATGGTGGAGTAAGCCTAAAACAGGTCCCAAACAGGTAATCAGGCGTCCGATAGATCACCCATACTCTAGCGCAACAAACGCGTGTGCCTACTGGCCTCCGTGGATCAACACGTGGCCCATGGTCGAGACGATGGGCGCACCCCCATCAGCAGCGCTGTTGGGGTGACCCATCCAGAACCAGCCATTGCCGCTGCCTCCCCACGTAGTCATGCAGACCATGCCACTAAATGCGCCAGCAGCCCGGGAAGGTACTGGGCGTGAAAAACCAAGTGCGATAGGACCCATTCAGTCCCCACAACAACACCGCCAATACACCATTACATGTTGCTCAGCCCGCTCACTCCTGTCCTGGAAGGACGCGTGCTGGAGATTTACCCCGCGCTGAGCCAAGAAACCGGATCGTTGGATTGCCGGTACAACAAAGGTTATATACAAGGCTAGCTCATTACCTACGGCCAACGGGGGTGGGGAGCCGGCGTAGCGTCACGTCGAGTCATGTGGTGGCTCCGGCGTCCCAAGCGTGTAATACCTATTGGCTCTGGCAATGTGGCGGCCATCTAAGAGTGAGTAAGCTTGGTGTCAAGCGCTAATACTTGCCGGTGGCAAGTGATAAATCGTGAAGTCCGCATCAGTGGGACACAAGACAGGCGGTCATGAAATAAAGGAGACATTATTCCAATTTTATGCGGGTGCATATAGGACAAGAGGATGGCCTCACAAATAGTAAGGTGTAATCAGCATAGAACATGGCCACACTCATTTAGAGACAACGTAATACATAAAAAGCACAACATTAGTCTAATATTCCGGATAATGGGGTCCCAGTGATAATAGGGCGGTATGTTATGTGTACATGTGTAAATAATGTATCAGAACACATAATCTCTGTGGTTACAGTATGGAACCCACGATGTAAATAAGTAATGTAGCCAGTCTGTTTAGAGGGGAGGATAAACCAAACTCGTTGTCATCCCAACGGGAATCAAAGTATGGAATCACAGGATTCTAAAAGACAGGCACAAGTTATCTCCTAGTCACAGCAGCCCAAGGTATGTTATCATTAAGGCCAAGTGAGTCCCTAGATAGGCGGTGTAACCATCTCTGCTCGATTCTGAAAAGGGCCTGGTGTGTGATTTTAGGGTGTGCCTCAAGTATCACCCATTTCAAAGAATCTGCCAAGTGGTTGAGGTCCTTGCAATGTGTGTATAATTTGGTGGTGGTTCTCATACATCACACGTTACTCTTGTGTTCAGTGATGCGTAACGTTATCGGCCTCATTGTCATCCCCACATACTTTTTCTCACAGGGACATGTGATCATATATATACATCTAGGTGTATTGCAGTTAATGTGTCTCATGAGCCGCCACGTGAAAGTGTCAGTGAGCATGATCTCTCTGACGGAGCTCGTCTGATCACAGACCGAGCACATCCCACAAGGATGGTGCCCGGTGGTAGGTCCCACCGAGTCCTCTGGACCCCTTGTTCCTTCATTTTGGGCCTAGTATGTATTAAGAGGTCTTTAAGGTTTTGTGTGCGCTTGAAGGCAAACCTCGGTTGTGGGAGGCTCAGGTCCCCTGTGTTCACTATACCCCAATGTTTATTGATGATTTTTTTGATTAGTAAGGAATTGGTTGTGAAAGAAGTGACACAAGTAAGGACCTCCGTTTGTTCTTTAGTTGAGACCTGAAGCAGTGCCTCTATTGGGTTGTTCATAGCCCTCTTATAGGAATTCCTAACTTGGTGTCCCGGTTAGCCTCTCTCTCTCAGGTTGTGTTGTAAGCACTGGGCCTCTGTTTTGTAGTCAGCCAAGGTACTACAATTTATCCTAATACGGAGGAACTACCCAAAAGGTAGATTATTCCTGAGGGCCCTGGGGTGGTGACTATTGTATAGGAGGAGACTGTTCCTGTCTGTGGCCTTCTTGTACAGGGTCGTACTCAAACCTTGCGGGACGTCCTCTCATAACGCTCGGTAGAGGTGCGCTATAAGGAGTCGCCCCTGTGCCATTTATAACATTGTCACTAGTATATAAGTGGTAGGGGGGATCGGAGGGAAAGTTCTGCCACAACTCCCGGGCTACTGTTGAAATTTTGGCATATTGCAGGAAATCTGCCGCTCCCAGGTCAAACTCAGCTCATGCTTCTGCTTGTGTTATAAATTGTCCATCCCTATAAAGGTCTCCCAGAAGTAGACAACCCCCCTCCTTCCAACGTCTGATCGACAGTCGGAAATTGCAGCGAAGGGTCTTATTTCCCACAGGGGTATGTCCGGCGCGTATGGTGTGTGACTGACTACTCGGCGAACTGTTCTCTCCCAGAGATTAGCTACATGGCGTATTATGTATAGGTAGCCTTCAAGAACCGCTCCTCCCATCATTAAAAGTCTATTTTCCCATCTTGTTCCCACGGGCAGTTATACTTATAAAATGTTATAAGTAAACTCCCCATTCCATCCTATGTGACAGATAGCCTTTCAATAGTGAAAAATGAAATTGGCAGTATTTCACTATCAGGACATGCCACACACATCAGGGCATGTCCTACCTTTCACATACAACTCACCCAGCCCTCAGGGGTAACATGGGCCTACCTCAGGGGTAACTCACATGTAAGAAAAGGGAAGGTTAGGGCCTGGCAAGTGGGTGCACTTGCCAGGTCAACATGGCAATATCAACTGCACACAGACACTAGTGGCAGGTCTGAGTTACATTTACCGGCTGCTTATGTGGGTGTCATATTCAGTGCTGCAGTCCCACTAGCAGCATTTGATTTACAGGCCCTGGACACACCCAACGACTGTACTAGGGACTGAGTAGTAAATCAAATATGCAAATCATGGACTCACCAATCCATTACAACAATTTACAGGGAGCGCTTGCACTTTGACACTGAACAGCAGTGGCAAAGTGCCCAAATCAGCAAAAACAAAGTCCAACACACAGCAAAATAAGAGGAGGCAAAGGCAAAAATAAAGGGGAAACCCACGCCAATGATGCCAGGTCTAATAGAATTACATTTGGTCTGTCGAGAAATCGAGAAGGTAACACCCTCAGGAGAAAAAACGATCCCCGCCAGATATTTATTGTCTGGCCAAGAATCTAAAAATCTCAGGACTATATTGACGTCCCATAAAACAGTATCTAGGATGAGTGGGTTTACCATTCGAATACCTCTTTTGGGTTTTCGCCTACTGGTTTACCATCAATGGGTAAATAACCTGCCGAAATAGTAGACCTAAAGTTCATCACTGCTCGATAGGCAATGCTAGCGGAGGGCAAGGAGGACAAAATGTTTATGATAAAACTATAATCCGCTCCAACAGAATTTGAACCCTGTTCACGGTACTAGCAACACTATTGTCTCCAAGTGGATGCATATCGTTTGTGTATGCTTGAGGGCCAGACTTGACCGATCAAAGCATTAGCTTCCTGTGAAAGTCCCGGGAGAGTCCATCTCTCCTGGAAAATCTCCATGCCGTTAGAGAGGTGTTCCGACTGGATTAGTGGGTGTAGAAGGCCCACTGGATCCAGAAGAAGATTCCAATAGAAAGGAATCAGAATCGGACAGGCACAGGCCATTTCCAGAATTACCGGAAACTACGCCTGTGCTCACCAAACTGGAGTCACTAAGATCAGCTCCTCTCCTTGGCATTTCAACTTTTCCAAAACCCTGGGACTCATCATGAATGGGGGAAAGGCATAGTCCAGGAAGGGAGACCAGTCTTGAAGAAATGCATCTGTGGCCTGGGCTGCCGGAAGGCAGCTGAAAAAATTCAGGATCTGCTGGTTAAGGTGAGATGCAAAAAGGTCCACCAAACATGGTCCCCAAGAACAGTGAAGCGCATGGAATACTTTTGAGTGGAGTCTCCAGTCGCTGAAGTCCAGAAGATTACACAACTGCCATTCCGCACTGGTATTGCTTTGCTACTCCACTACCACCAATATCAAATGTTGGAGACAAAAATGCCAAAAATCTTTGGCTATTTCCATAAGGAGGCTGGATTTTGTCCCAACCGGTTTGTTCACATAACGCACAGCTGAGATGTTGTCCATATGAAGAAGCATGCAACAAATAGACTTTTCTGGGGCGAGGCTCCGAATCACAAACAAAGCCGTGAGAAGCTCCAATCAATTGATGTGGAGATCCAGCTCTGCTTTGGACCAATGACCCCTGTTGAAATGGAACTGCAACAATAACCCCAACCCCACCGGCTGGCATCGGACTCAATTATCATCTCTGGAGTCGAGGCAAAAATCATCCTGCCATTCCAGGCCTCTGTATGATCCACCCAGCACAACATCTCCGCCCTCGCCTCCTCTGAAATAAGAATCTGTTCTGAGTAACTGAGGCCCTTTCGGAGATGCTGAATTTTGAGTCTCTGAAGGGTGTGATAGTGAAGGGGACTGGGGAATATGGCCTGAATCGATGAGGCTAACAGGCCCACAATGCAAGCTAAGGACCTCAAGGATACAGTCTACCTGCTCAGCGTCCACGTCAATTCTTTATTGATATTTCCAACTTTCTAGAGAGGCAGGATTAGTTGGGACAGGAGTGAGCCTAAGTGAAAACCCAAGAACTCCAATTGTTGAGAGGGAGTCAGGATCGACGTCTGAGCGTTTATGATGAAGCTGAGATCCTAGATGAGGAGAATTGTCCACTCCAAGTGGGTTAGGGACCATTGAGGGCATTGAGCCATGGTAATGATGTTGTATAGATAGATGATCAGACGAACACCTCAGGCTCTCAGGGATTCCACCACCGGTCTCATGACCTTTGTGAAGCACCAAGGGCCGAAGTAGAGACCAAAAGGGAGGGCTTTGTAATCGTAACAATAACTTTGCGGGAGCAACTGAAGAAATCGTCGATTAAGTGGCAAACTGGGGATGGTTAGATAGGAGTCTTTTAAATCCATCCCCAGACCATCCAATCTATCTCTTTAAGAATTTCCCTTAGGAGATGGATACGTTCCATCTGGAAATAATGGTAAACGAACCAACCATTGAAATCCCTCAGATCCAGCACCTAGCGGGAACCGCCTCCTTTCTTTTCCAGTGAGAAAATGCAACGGAGAAACCCGTTTGGCTGGGTAAATGACACCTCTATGGAGCCTTTCTGCCGTAGAGCTTAAACCTTGGAGGAGATGAAGTTTTTCTCTTGTTGGTAAAAATACACTGTGGTGGGAGAGGTCTGCATCAGAAAGTTATAGAACTCTAACCTGTAACCTTGAGCGGCCTCTTGTGTTATACTCTGCCATTTGTGCAGGAATAACCTGGTCCTGCCCCCCCAGCAACTCCTCTGAAAGTGGAATTATGCTCACCTGTGGAACCAGACTCCTGGGAAGAGCCTTGTGACACTCTATCGTCCCTTCTGGAAACGATTCCTCTTGGCTTGGGGCGGGAGAGTAGAAGTTGGAATTGTTGAAGGAATCTTGGTATCCACCTCTGTCTTGTTGATAAAAGCCTCGCTGCAGGCCTTGTTGATAATCATGTCCAAATGTTGCCCCCAGAAGCCTCCACCCTGCGAAAAGGTGGGCAGGATAACTTTTTGAGTGACCCATGAGCCTTATCCAATTTACTGAAAGTTGCTACAAACTTCGACAATTCCTTTAGAAAGGGGTTTCCAAACGACCGAATTTGGGCTATGGGACCTGAACCCAAAGACACAAGCTTGGTGAGGTTCGGGTTGAGTTTGAGGAGGATGGACCGGCGTAGTTCGCTGGATATGGCGTAGTTTGCATTTCCCAGTTGGCAAATAGCTCTTTGGGGCAAGTCGACCAAGACAGGTTAGTGGGATTTGTTTACTCCTTGGCGTGGTAACCTAGTTAAAGTATTTTGGTTAGAGGACCTGATACATCTAGTAGCTTATCTTGGCACCGCACCAAGCCCGATCAATACCTTTGTTCGAATCCTTAGAATATTTTTTCAGGTAAGTACTTTGGGTCGGAGCCCCCTCAGGTGTGTTAGTGACCTTGCCTGGAAGGTCTGGTTTGGAGCACTCGGATCGCAGCCGTGCTCTGACATCCTTGTCAAACCCTTGTCAGATATGGGATTGAACATAATACGCCATTTCTTGTGGTGGGAGCCACACAGTAGACTTCGGGTGGATGATCTCATTAGGTTCAAAGATGAGCACCTTAGCTTGGTGTGTTATGTGTGGCATGTTTTGCGTTTACGCTTACTAGGGGCTAGTTCATCTCCTTGATCTGAGAAGAAGTAGAGCTGGAGTCATCCTGCCACAGGTCGGGAACTGTGGGTACAGGTGGACCGCTATAATCGTGCTCTTTCTCCCGAGAATTCGCAGACTACCCAAAATTTGCAGTGTGGGGGCCCTTAGGGTTTTCGCACTGGCCTTGGTCTGCAAGGCCGATTGATCACCTCCAGTTCGCAAAGGGGGCATTGGAAGCCAACCTTGCTGTTGAGCATACCCATTGAGCATACCCACATAGATGTCGCTTTAGAGATACAATGGCCCTCACCAGGGCTTTGTTCACAGAATACTGTACTCCAGTGTAAAGCGCATCCACCAGGTCCTGCTCCAAAGACCCACCAGGGTCATCATAATAATAGCCCTCCATATTATAATCATAATACTCAGCCATCCTTAAAATCTGCCCACTAGAGATAGAAGAGCCTAAGGGGAGAGAATAGGACCAAAGGGCAGGAGGATAAGGTCAATCCACTAATTAGGAGAAACTCAGGAGGAGTAAGCTGATCGCACCCCAACTGCATGTCAAGCCTAACCACGTTGTGTGGTTGTAAAACAGTTAAAATGTGGAGGGAGGACCTGCTACAAAACTCCAGGCAGAGCCTATGAATATCTACCAACCCTGGGGGAGAAAGTCAACCCACCAAGGTGTAAGTGGGGAGCCAAAAACGAAGGCCTGAGGCAAGAGAAAGGGAAGCATCTCACTGCATCCACAAACTGGCTGCTAAAGCTAGAATCAAGCAATGTGGCCACCACGTATGTGCGCGGTTTGCCCAATCATTTACACAGAAAGAGGACTGCGCTACAGTCAGTCGCGCGTCCTCTTTCCCCTTCTCCCTCTAAACACAGTAACAAAGGCGGGGCAGCACTCCGCCCTGCTGGGAGGATAAACTCTCCTGTTTCACCAGTGCGGATCCCTCAACACAACGCACAAGTGACCTGCAACGCACCCAGTGCATTAGCAGCAATATCAAACAAGCATTGGCATAGCCAATAGGTCTCGCCTTTGGGACCTTATAAGTGTTTAGCCATGCAACAGTTGATGTTGTTGTAGCAAGGATATTGTGCTGCATAACTAAATACTTATAAGGTCCCAAAAGCGAGACCTATTGGCTATGCCAATGCTTTTTGTGTGTGGAGCACATTGAACGCGACCCGACGCCTCAGGCAGCACCCACTGCATCCGGGGGCACCCAGGGTGCGACGAGAGCAGACACCTACAGGAGGGAGATGTCCAGGAGGAAGCAACGGAAGCCCCAGCAGGTCATCTCTGACTGCGAGACCTCCACCGGCTTGGAGAATGGTGAGGTGGAGCAAAACGCTGTAGGGGCGCACGAGGGGCGCCATGTGGGAGGTAGGGAGGTGGAGAGGATGGGTGAAAGAGCAGTGGAGGTATTTGTTACAGTGGAGGAAGCCTTTGACGTGCACCCCCCCCCATTAATTAAAAACTCGCACTCACAAAAAGATATGGGACAGGTAGGGTGGGAGCGAAAAGTTGTTACTTAGAGACCGTAAGAAGCAACATTGATCAAAGGCTTTGTAGAGTGAGAAGGAGGTCTGAAAGCTTGTGAAGCCAGGACAGTGACATCAAGACGAAAACTGATGGCGCTGGAAGAAAGAGGAAAGCAGGCAGACTTAGTGTGACTGAATCACACTGAAGCCAGTGAGTACAAGAGGTAGACTGCAACCTGGAGAGACGGATCAGAGTGGCAATGGAAGAAAGAGACAGAGAGTGACACTCGGAGAACAGCACAAAGTGACACCGAGAAAAGTAGACTGCAAGAGGAACAAATGCACTCAGTGAGGTAGAGTTACTCCGAGGGCGGCTGGGGTAAAGAGACAGAAGAGAGAGCCAGTACAAAGAGAAACAGGGACTCCGAGAGAAAGACATGTGGGGACACCGAAAAAGTCAAAGAGTGACACAGAGAAAGAGACAAAAATAGACATCCCCCGAGGGCAGAGGGGCGCAGGCAAATACACTTGTGCTTGTGCTGGCATCCGCCTTGCGGGAGCGAGCAGCGGCAGCACGAGAGACATATGTTGCCAATTACCACGCGCGCCTCTGCTTGCGCCCGCAAGATGGATGCCAGCACAAGCACGAGTGTGTGGAAAAGGAGCGGACTGATGGCTAAAGGCCTTCCTAGAGCAGCGCAAGCGCGCTGCCTAGGCGAGACCTAAAAATGAAACAACCACTGTAAACAGGAACAGTATTTCAACAGTAGAAATCGCACGGTACATGTGAAAAAAGATCACAATAGTCAATTCAAGATAACAGTAATAAATCAAATGCCCAATAATAGAGGAATGCACTTAACAGGCTGCAAAGCAGCAAAGAAAGAGGAAGCTGTATTGCTGCAAGAGGGCTATATAGGGGTGGGACTCTATGGTTGACTATGTGACTAGAAGTTGGTCATAGGAAATGTAGTGTTTGAAAAAGTTTTATATGATTGACTGATGAAAAATTGAAGAGTAAAGAAAGAGAAGCATAATTAGAGCCTCTGGTCCTGATATAGAATTTACAACAGCCAATGAGAACAGTTAATACATCAAACTACATTTTGTATAAGCTTAGTAACAAATCAGTGCATCCATATTCCTTTAACAGTCAGAGATGTCATGTTACGTCACCCTTGAGGGTATCCAGGCAATTGAGCAAGTGTGTAGGTCAAGTGAGAGTGGCTGTGAGTCAGCTGGAAGGGATCTGTAGGTTTAGTTGAACAGCCAGGTCTTCAGCTTCTTGTGGAAGTCTAGTAGTGAGGAAGAGGTTCTGATGTTTAGGGGAGGTCATTCCAGATGTTGGCGGGGATATAGAGAAAAGAGCGATCTCCAGTTCTGCTTCTGTGGATATGTGGGATATGTGCGCGAGAGTGAGAGAGACAGAGATCACAGTTGTTTGGTGAGTTGGTAGAAGTGTAGGTGGTGGTTTAGGTAGGCAGGTCCAAGGTTGTGTTGGGCCTTGAATGTGTGGGCGAGTAACTTGAATTGGCAGCGGATGGGGAGCCAGTAGAGCTCTCGGAGGTGAGGAGAGATGTGGCTGCGGCGACGGAGGTGAAGGATGGCAGCATTCGGAGTGGTCTAGAGTCCATGATAGAGGTGGGTTGGGATTCCGGCCTAGCATGAGTTGCGATAGTGCAGCCTGCAAGTGATGAGGGCTTGAGTTATAGTGCACCTGGTGGTTTGGGGTAGCCACTTGAAGATCTTGCTTAGCACTCATAGAATGAGGAAGCAAGATGTGGTGACGGCATTTACCTGGGGTGCCATGGTGAGTTTGGTGTCCATGATAAGTCCTAGGTTTCTGGCTTGATTCGATGGGATTGGCGTGGGTCCTAGTTCGGCTGGTCACCAAGAGGAGTCCTAGGGTGAGCTATTGTTTCCGAAGATCAGTACTTCCGTTTTGTCTGTGTTAAGCTTTAGGAAGTTCAGTTTCATCCAGTCTGCCTTGCTGGTCATGCTGTTTATGAATTTGTTTCTGGTGGTGTTGGTTTTATCTGTAAGGGATAGGATGAGCTGTGTGCCATCAACGTAGGATATGATGTCGATTCCCTGGGCCCTGATGTTGCCTACGAGGGTTGCCATCGAGCTGTTGAAGAGGGTCGGACTTAGTGATTATCCCTGTGGACACTGCAGATACATTGGTAGGAGCTTGACCATCTGTGTTCTGATTGTAAGGAAGGAGGCTAGCCACTTTAGAGCTGGTCCTTGTATTTTTGTGTAGTGCAGCCTTGAGATGAGGGTGTGGTGAGAGACGGTGTCAAAGGCTGTGGAAATATCGAGCAGGATGAGAGTTGTGGTGTGTACCTGCCCAAGGATGGTTCGGATGTCATCAATGGCCACAATGAGGGAGGATTGTGTGCTGTGTTTGTTGCAAACATGCTGTCCAGCAGTTGGTGATAATCTAGGTGGCTGGAAAATTGCTAGTTGATCACCTTCACCATGACTTTGGCGTGGAAGGGAAGCAGTGAGATGGGTCGGCCAATGGATATTTCAGGAAGGCGTTGACTTCTGTGTGCTTCCAGTAGACCAGGAAGGTTGTGCATTTGATGGAAGTGTTGATGGACGTGAGCACGTGGTTGATTGCGAATTCTCCTAAGTTGTAGATGTTTTGGGGGCGTTGGTCTGTGGGGACTACTGAATAGTTGGATTTCATGATTAGGGCAGTGTCTTCGATGGTGAGTGGGTTCTAGTTAGTTAGTGGTTTGTCCCTGCATGTGGTGGTGGGCAGTTGGTTAATGATGTCTTCTGGGTTGAGCTGAGGGTTGAAGTTGTTGTAGATCTTTGTGATTTTTTTGTGGAAGAAGTTGTAGAGGTTGCTACAGAGTTCTTGCGATGGTGTGATGGGGCTGATTGTGGCTGTGGGGTTGGAAAATTCTTTGACGATGGTAAAGAGCTCTTTGCAGTTGTTGAAGCTCTTTTCTATTCTCAGTGCTAGGGTTTTTCTTCTTGTTTCTCTGATTTGTAGGTGGTAGTGTCCAAGTGTAGTCTTGTATGTGTTTCTGGCAGTGGTGTCCAGGCTGGTTTTCCATTTTCTTTCTAGTCGTTTGAAGTAGTATTTGGATTCTCAAATACCGTTGGTGTACCAGTTGGCTTGCTTGTTGTATCTCCATTGTTAGGTGTGCTTGACGGGTGCTAGGACGTCAGTATAGCCTGATATCCATACGTTTAAAGTAGCTATGTCGTCGTCTTGATCGTTGGTGGGGTTTGGGTGGTTGGTCTCAAGGATGTTGGTCGAGTCTGCTTCAGTTATTTTATTCCCTCTGTGTCTGGTGGTGCTGGGTATAGTCGGAGTGGTGTGCTGATTGAGTGATCCATCCAGGTGAACAGAGTAGTTTGGCTGAATCTGATCTTGTTGCTGGAGGTGAATATGGGGACCATGGTGTGGCCAGCATTGTGCGTTGGGCCCTGGAGAAACTGTGCGAGTCTGACGTTGAGGGTTTTGAGCAGGGATGCAGAGTTCAGATCCAAGCTGGAAGTTGAAGTCACCAAGGAGGATGAAGTCTTTTGAGCTGATGGGGATAGGAGCCACAAAGTCAGTGATGTGGTTGCAAAAAGTGGTGCGCGATCTGGGGATCTCTATATGCAAGGGTTTCTTTAATGTTGTTTTTTCAGTTTGTGTGAAGTGCATGTGTTCTATGAATGGTGTGTTTTTGTCTGCAGAAGAGATGTAGTGAATCGAATCGTTGTGGATGATGGAGAGACCTCCTCCTGGCTTATGGGGTATGTCTTGGAACTTTATCTTGTAGCCATGGTCCCTCCTCTTTATTTTCCCAGTCAGACAAATGTCCCCAACACTTAACTTGTCACTTTAACTTAAACTTCAAATAGAATGTAAGAGTCACAGCGCTTAAATTGTGCACCGATATTCTTTAACATCCAGAACACCACCAGTTCATAAAACATTCCGAAAAGAACCTCTTCCAGGAAATCTCTGGTCGCTGACTTCATCCATCACACACACATTTCAGGAACTCGAATCTTGCCTCCAGTCCGGCGTCAAACACGACCCTTTAAACCCCAAGGATGACCATTACTCCTATTTTTGATTGTTTTCTGAAAAGACAAGGAGTGAAGTCGCCTCTGTCCACAAATATAAAACTTCAACAGCAGCGAGGGTCAATTACAGCAAATTTAGTCCACAGGCATACAATGGTAATAGTTACATAACACTGAATGATTTTAACAGTTAAAACATATTGGTAGGAAAATCATTGCTTCTATCTCCTGAATAGCATTGAAAATTATTGATGGCATCGCTAGAAAATGTTTCTTTTTGTAGCAGGACGAGAGGCTCAGATTAGGCTTATTCATACAGCTTTTTCACCACCACATTAGCAATCAGCTTATAATAAAACATTTTGAAAATAGAATCAGAGGACCAATCTGCAGTCTTCATAACATCTTTCAACTCAAAACCAGTAGAAACGTCTTTGATGCTAACGCAACTCTGACAGAATGTGCCTCAAATTTACAATTCCCGCCTCCGTCATAACCGTTTGACCCATCCTCCCAAAGGGGTTGATGTTACCGGCTTAAGTGGTTTTTGCAAAGCAATCAACAGTTGCTCTTTAGAATTCCATCCAAACTCTCTAGTACAATCCTTGTATGTTTTTAAACATTGTACTATGCCAAGCTTGGGCTTATTATGAAAACTCAGATAAGACACACGTTCGGAAAAAGTTTTATTGCATCTAGAAATATTAAAAAAAAACACTTGAGGAGAACATACTGTGCCTGTTAAGTCCAGAGCTCTCAATAGAGCCCATCTACTTCCTAGCCCTATCAGATGCCCAGTAAATATTATGCCCTTGAAAGGATCTGCTACAGAGGATGGTTACCCCATTGATTTTTGCAGTGTGTGAAGAGAATTGTGTCAGAAATAACATGGAATTAATTTTGGGCCAATCAGACTTAAACAGGCGTGTCTCCTGGAAAAGGCAAATATGTGTCTGGCTCTCCTTCAATAGGCTAATGATAAGCTTAACCTTAACTGGGGCATTACGCCTCTTTACATTAAGGCCAGCTAGCTACTTTCACCTTACTCATGGTATAAGTGCAGCTTGTATGTTAGTCTTTACAACCAAAGGTGGTGTTTTTCTATTTGTTCTCCTCTTCTTGTCTATGGTAACCCACTTCACTTGTGCACACCTTTCCATTTATATTTCTGCGATGCTCACTGGCCAGGTGTCCTTTACCAGACTCCATGCATGTTCCTCTCCCTCTTGGATGCCCTAAAGTCAATATTAGTTCACTTAATCTTACTCCCTCAATATCACCACTTCTTAAATCCCTCCCTGATCTCTTACAGTGAAGTCCAAACAAACAGAATTGCATCTTCTTCCTCTTGGTCTCGGTTGTGGTCATCTTGAGTTTGTATCGATGGTATGGACCACACAATCCGTCATCCACAAGCATGGATGCCTATTGGCAGTCTCCCTGTCGATCCCCTGGAGGCCTTTTCTAATTCGTAGAGCTTCTGTTGTCACTTCGGTCGTCGCCTTCTTCCTGCCCTTCTTCATTCAGAGCATATGTTAGTCCCAAAATTTCTGGACTTTTTCTTGGAGACCAAATTTACCCTTTTCAATTTAATTTTTCTGAAGGGGTTGAGCCCTCATTTGAAGTGTTGCACTGTCTTTTATTACTCTCTGGAAAAACGTTTTCGGGCTGCGGATTTACTTCTGCCGAACTTATGTCTTCTATGATTCCCAGTATTCGTTGAGCCTCTTCAAGATATGTAGTGTAGTGCTTCATGTTGTTTAATGTGAAAATAAGGTGGAATAGGTCTCGCCATTGATAGTATAACATGCTTACCTTGCTTGGCCAAGTAGTCACTGATTTTTCTATGTTCTCCCCTTCTCTTGAGTGTTGTGGGAGCTGAATCATGGTAAAGCTTATATTTTGGTCCGCCATATTCTACAAATACTTTAGATCTTGTGAGTGACATAATTTCCTCCTTTTCTTAAGAGAAATAAACTCAAGTGAATATGTCTGGAGGAGCTTCCCTGCGAGGACCCAATG
This sequence comes from Triturus cristatus, assembly GCF_964204655.1. Lineage (NCBI taxonomy): Eukaryota > Metazoa > Chordata > Amphibia > Caudata > Salamandridae > Triturus > Triturus cristatus. Next base: position 1,869,347,494 of record NC_140589.1, on the reverse strand, counting down.
CTGCAACTGTGCAAGTCCCATCAAAGCAGGCTGGTGGGTCTTCTGGTCAGCCTTTGATCTGGTGGATCAATTGCTGTACACAGCTTCAAAATCTCACCCTTCTGCCTGATTAAGGAGGCCCCTGCCATGAATGTTTGTCCACCAGGAACGGTTCTCTAGGTCTTCTTGTTTGAGAAGGATTAACATTATATTGTTCTTCCAGGATCAGCACCCTACTCCTGATTAGGCGTATTTCTTCCAAACTTTCATAAAGACTATTCTTCATATTGTTGACTCTCGTTCCCAGCTCTGTACCATCCTGTTGGATTAGATACTCCTTCAGCCTCTCCCCCGATTGTGCCAATCTCATCTTTGATTCCATTAAGAAAATGCTGAAGAAATTCCTGAAAGATGGGTGTCGATGACCTTTGTTTAGTGCCTCTTTCGGGGATGACCAAGTAGATTCCTGAGACCTATCATTTTTGTCAGCTATGCTACCTTTAAGCCAATAGCACCTCTTGAGTGGTCTTGACGACCTCTGCCAGCATGATCCTGGATGCCAGCTCTAACAGACACTGGGCTCTCCACCCTTGTGGAACGCTGGTGACTCAATGGGGACTGAATTGAAAGGGAACCCTATTTCCTTCTTTTCTTTTTGGCCCTCTAATAGGCCTGGTCCCCAACATCCAAGGGCACTATCTCAAGTCTGTTGCGTTCGGCCTCTTTCTCGCTATCCCATTGGGGCCTGCTGCTCCCTCTTCCTTGTCTATTTGTTATGTTATATTATACAGATTCCACTTCTTACAGGACGTAAGCCTGAACTCCCTCGTAGTACCACTGGAACCAGCTCATGGCCAGGGAAGTCATCCTCCAAGCTCCTTGATGAAGCAGTAGTCCCTCCTGGGTGCTGGGTCTAGCGAGAGGGGCAAGTTAGCCAAGTCCTCTTAAACAAGGGGTCACTACCCCAAAGCTGTTCACTTCAGCCAAGAACTTAATGACCGAAGTTCTCATGAAGATGGGGTACTTGCCAGGCACACCCTCCCCACCTCTGCTAGAGACAGGGAGGGCCCACAATTCGATGCAGGCCCGCATCGTCTCTACAATCCCCTCTGAGTGGATCCCTGTGTCCCACCAAGCAAATCAGACTATGCCGGAGCAGTCTATTCAGCGCCTCCGAGATCCCCAGTTAAATGACGGATGTCTGGTCTCCCCGCCTACCAGCTCCTGTAAGGACCACACTGAATACCCTGAATGACAGCAGCCTCCCTCAGACAAGAGGCAAGTGAAGGGTTAGGAAAGTTGGCCCAAGCATGCCACAAACCCCACTGTTGCACCGCCCCCACTCCACTAACCCTGTCACAAAGATAGGAGCCAGCTGTTGCCAAGTTCATCTGCCACGCATTTTCTAGGAACTCTGCTGATCCTCCACAGCCTGGTAATGCCACAGGCTCCTGGCATTATGGGTTTGTTATCCTCTGGGGCAACAAGGGGCGCTAGATAAAAGCAAATATAGTGTCCCCTTCTTTTTCTATTATACACTAATTGGTTGTAGAACCATCTGAAAGACCTAAATCAGGATATCCTAAAATATGTAATCAGTATAAACCTGTTCTTTTCATGCAGGTGATCCTGTACTTATGTCAAAGGCAGCAATTGGATTACAAAGGTTATTGGAGGGATACTTTAAGTTTATGGATGACTTAGACCTAATAAAATGAGATCTAGATTTTGCTGTACAAAACCATATAATATGAAAAGTTACTGCCTTCGGTTTTCTTGCTGTCATTTGTAATGGCTTGGACAAGTGGGCTCAGTTGATGTGTAGTTCAAAACGTCTATACTTATAGACTCAAACTGCTTTTTTACATTTTGCATCCAAACTGGACAACAAACCAGTGAAGTGTATGATTGGCATTTAAAACTGTAAATGCATTTCTAAGGTTGGTTGTGGTGCTGGATGTGGAGCTATGTTGATGTAACGTATCTGCAAGTGGTTGAAAACAATTATTGTAAGAAACTACTGGGCATAGCGCAAGAGAATGACACCTTTGCTTGTCACGAAGAGCTGGGTCACACACACACACACACACATATATATATATATATATCAAAAAGAAACGCACGCTCTTACAGCAGCGTCGAACAGGCCACACCAACTGCTTCCAACAGATCCTTTTATTTCAGTAAAAGCCAGACAGGCATTACGCGTTTCGAGTCCAATTACTCTTAATCATATGCCACTTGCTGCTATTTGATGTTTAAAAATGGTGACCAGACAAAAGTAAAGTAAACTTGATGAAGGCCGCTCGAGGCTGAAACGCGTTGTTTACAGCTTAATAAAAAGTACCTAAAAGCACGGATGGTTGTGCTGCCTTCTTCCTGATCTTGTGGAAGTGAACCCCTTTTTGATATATATATATTACCTACTGGCGGTCGCCAGTAGGTAGTTATAGTTAGGACCCCTTTTCCATAGGAAATCCGCAACATTCTATTTTGAATAACTTTGGCGCCGGTCGACGAATCCTCGTGAATTTTTCAAAATAGGTGGGGCGCTACGCTCCGCTCCTACCCTGAAAGTCTCGGGGGGATTCGTCAAGCGGGGGCTGAGAAAAAAGGGGGGTCCCAAAACGCGTTTTCCCCATGCATTTTTCCATAGGACCTTTAGACAGGGCTACAGCCCGAACGGCTGAACAGAATTACTAGAAATTTGGCAGAGAGGTAGTCACCAGGTCAAGGAAGTGCCTTTTGTAGGTTTGGTGTAAATCTGTTCAGTAGATTATGAGAAAATAGCCTTTAAATCAATATATATATATCTAAGCGCGCTCCGTGCGCGCTGGGTGCGCGCACCTCGCCGTGCGCGAGCGCAATTCTGATTGGTTGTTAGATCTTAGTAAACATTCGAATCGGTGGAAATCAGGAAGCGGCGGCCGCCATTTTGTCTATCGCATAAAGAGGGGGTGATAAACAAAGGGGGAGAACTTGAAAAGGGGGCAGAGTGGGTAGAAATAGACCCAGTAGGCATTGTAAGGGGGTCAAAGTAGGACCTTGTAGGGCAAAAAAAAAGATTAATATTTTGTTAAAAAATATCGCCGAGTGCGCGCACCCAGCGCGCACCCGAAAAAAACCTTAATAAAACAAATTAAAAAAAAATCGCATTTAAGTGTTTAGATATAAGGTGGCTCTAAAAAGAGCCCTTGTGTTTATTGTTTGTTTTTTGGTACCTACAAGTAAGTACCGATGCAGAGTCTGAGGTTCAAGAGGAAGACTCTGTTGCCTTCATCAGTGAAGTGCACACCATCTCTTCTATAAATGTCTTGCATGTCGTAACGCAAGTTGTTGTGGTAAATGGAACCCATACCATAGTCTCTGAGGAAAGCAGAAATAGATTTGTTGACGTGCTTCCTTGCTTTGTCAATCTGCGGACAAAATTGGTTGGACCAGTTCCACTTTTGCCTTTGGCATATGTTAGAATATACAAAGGCAGTTTGTGGAAAAAGCAACATCAATTGCACAAAGGTGTCCTTAATAAGCATTTCCAGACCTACCCCAGTTAAAGTGCCTAGATCATTACCACCACAGTGCACAATAATAAGGTTAGGCTGTGGGAGATGTTGAAAGGTTTTCACCAAAGGCATTAATTGGTGCCACTTTAACCCTCTCTGACCAATCCATTTGATGTCTACATTTGGCAAAGCAAGGTCTCTCACCGTACCTCTTTTCTCTGCAAATTTTTCACTCCAGAAGACATAGCTGTGTCCTACAATCCACACTGTGAACATCTTCAAAGGAGAACTGGATGCACTCAGGAGGTGTAATTCAGTAGAATGGTAAAAAGAAATGAAAGACAGTTTGGAAATGGAGGCATACATATTTTTTTATAAAAAAAAAAGAACTGATTGGCTGTTTCATACCATTCTACACTAAAAACTAGGCTGTATGTGTAAAATAATAGAAGCATGTTTTGTATTGGTACAGAAAAATGTGTTACCAAAGAACAGTACTATGGATTTGCTGTAAGGTTTGAAAAGTCAAGCACTCTTGCTCTGTGGAATTGAAACATTGTGTGGCGAACTTCTGACCTAACTCCACACAGCAGTGTTCCATGAGCTGTTGCTATGGTAGCAGGCAGAAGTCAAGTTGGGGGAAGGGTACTAGGCAGAAGTCCAGTAGGGGGAAGGGTACTTTTGGAAAAGGGTTGGTTTTCAACCAATAGAAATGTGTGATTACATTTGAAAAAAAGGGGGAAGCAGTGAGATTTGAAATTAACATGTATATGTGTGGAAAAATAGAGGGAAACTTTGCCATTATCTGGTTCTGCTGAGAGGAGAGAGGTGTAGAGAACAGAGATCCTGGCTCTGATAATCTGCTGTTTGAGTGCCACATTTCTTTCACAACTAACTAATTTTAAAGGTGAGTTTAGAGTTTGAGAGGAGATGTATATGGTAAATTAAGAAATGAATAATAAAAATGTAATTCTTATTGTTGAAGTTGTGTTTATTATTTTCTGTTTTGGGAGAAATTTAAATGTGAGGAACATGTAAAATAATATGGACTATGTTTTCACGATAAATTAAGGTGTATTGGTCTGGACATGGGCTTTTTAAAAAATCTGAAAAGTGGATTCATAATGTGTCAGTCTGTAAAAGTGAATATTACTTGTCAAAAAAAAGAGCAGTAAGTGTGCTTTCAAATTGGCAAAGAAATTTCGTTTTGTGACTAATGTGAAAACATGACTCTGTGTGCAAAGAGGAATTACAGGCAGAGATTTATTGCGTTTTGCTCTGGTGATTTCACAGTTGCATTAGTAGGAAAAAGGGGGAACCATTTTTTGGTGCAGAAGCAGACTCTTAGCACACACCCAGCTCCTTTCCATGTATAATCATGCACAGTATTTACAAGCGAGTGGGGTTTTGAGGTTTCAGTCTGTAATGCAAATACATTCAGCATCACTAAGGCTGGTTGCCCTTGCTGGAGTGTAGGCAGTCACCCAGCATACACATGGTGGTGGTCTGAAAAAGCAGTTTGGACATGTGCATTTAAAAAAAATCTGAAAAGTGGATTCATAATGTGTCAGTCTGTAAAAGTGATTTTCACTTGCCAACAAAAAAGAGCAGTAAGTGTGCATTCAAATTGGCAAAGAAATTTCGTTTTGTGACTAATGTGAAAACATGACTCTGTGTGCAAATAGGAATTACAGGCAGAGATTTGTTGCGTTTTGCTCTGGTGATTTCACAGTTGCATTAGTAGGAAAAAGGGGGAGCGATTTTTTTGGTGCAGAAGCAGACTCTTAGCACACACCCACCTCCTTTCCATGTATAATCATGCACAGTATTTACAAGCGAGTGGGGTTTTGAGGTTTCAGTCTGTAATGCAAATACATTCAGCATCACTAAGGCTGGTTGCCCTTGCTGGAGTGTACTCAGTCACCCAGGATACACATGGTGGTGGTCTGAAAAAGCAGTCTGGACATGTGCATTTAAAAAAAATCTGAAAAGTGGATTCATAATGTGTCAGTCTGTAAAAGTGATTTTCACTTGCCAACAAAAAACAGCAGTAAGTGTGCATTCAAATTGGCAAATAAATTTCGTTTTGTGACTAATGTGAAAACATGACTCTGTGTGCAAATAGGAATTACAGGCAGAGATTTGTTGCGTTTTGCTCTGGTGATTTCACAGTTGCATTAGTAGGAAAAAGGGGGAGCGATTTTTTTGGTGCAGAAGCAGACTCTTAGCACACACCCACCTCCTTTCCATGTATAATCATGCACAGTATTTACAAGCGAGTGGGGTTTTGAGGTTTCAGTCTGTAATGCAAATACATTCAGCATCACTAAGGCTGGTTGCCCTTGCTGGAGTGTACTCAGTCACCCAGGTTACACATGGTTTGTGGTCTGAAAAAGCAGTCTGGACATGTGCATTTAAAAAAAATCTGAAAAGTGGATTCATAATGTGTCAGTCTGTAAAAGTGATTTTCACTTGCCAACAAAAAAGAGCAGTAAGCGTGCATTCAAATTGGCAAAGAAATTTCGTTTTGTGACTAATGTGAAAACATGACTCTGTGTGCAAATAGGAATTACAGGCAGAGATTTGTTGCGTTTTGCTCTGGTGATTTCACAGTTGCATTAGTAGGAAAAAGGGGGAGCGATTTTTTTGGTGCAGAAGCAGACTCTTAGCACACACCCACCGCCTTTCCATGTATAATCATGCACAGTATTTACAAGCGAGTGGGGTTTTGAGGTTTCAGTCTGTAATGCAAATACATTCAGCATCACTAAGGCTGGTTGCCCTTGCTGGAGTGTAGGCAGTCACCCAGGTTACACATGGTTTGTGGTCTGAAAAAGCAGTCTGGACATGGGCTTTTAAAAAAATCTGAAAAGTGGATTCATAATGTGTCAGTCTGTAAAAGTGATTTTCACTTGCCAACAAAAAAGAGCAGTAAGTGTGCATTCAAATTGGCAAAGAAATTTCGTTTTGTGACTAATGTGAAAACATGACTCTGTGTGCAAATAGGAATTACAGGCAGAGATTTGTTGCGTTTTGCTCTGGTGATTTCACAGTTGCATTAGTAGGAAAAAGGGGGAGCGATTTTTTTGGTGCAGAAGCAGACTCTTAGCACACACCCACCTCCTTTCCATGTATAATCATGCACAGTATTTACAAGCGAGTGGGGTTTTGAGGTTTCAGTCTGTAATGCAAATACATTCAGCATCACTAAGGCTGGTTGCCCTTGCTGGAGTGTACACAGTCACCCAGGTTACACATGGTTTGTGGTCTGAAAAAGCAGTCTGGACATGTGCATTTAAAAAAATCTGAAAAGTGTATTCATAATGTGTCAGTCTGTAAAAGTGATTTTCACTTGCCAACAAATAAGAGCAGTAAGTGTGCATTCAAATTGGCAAAGAAATTTCGTTTTGTGACTAATGTGAAAACATGACTCTGTGTGCAAATAGGAATTACAGGCAGAGATTTATTGCGTTTTGCTCTGGTGATTTCACAGTTGCATTAGTAGGAAAAAGGGGGAGCGATTTTTTTGGTGCAGAAGCAGACTCTTAGCACACACCCACCTCCTTTCCATGTATAATCATGCACAGTATTTACAAGCGAGTGGGGTTTTGAGGTTTCAGTCTGTAATGCAAATACATTCAGCATCACTAAGGCTGGTTGCCCTTGCTGGAGTGTACTCAGTCACCCAGGATACACATGGTGGTGGTCTGAAAAAGCAGTTTGGACATGTGCATTTCAAAAAATCTGAAAAGTGGATTCATAATGTGTCAGTCTGTAAAAGTGATTTTCACTTGCCAACAAAAAAGAGCAGTAAGTGTGCATTCAAATTGGCAAAGAAATTTCGTTTTGTGACTAATGTGAAAACATGACTCTGTGTGCAAATAGGAATTACAGGCAGAGATTTGTTGCGTTTTGCTCTGGTGATTTCACAGTTGCATTAGTAGGAAAAAGGGGGAGCGATTTTTTTGGTGCAGAAGCAGACTCTTAGCACACACCCACCTCCTTTCCATGTATAATCATGCACAGTATTTACAAGCGAGTGGGGTTTTGAGGTTTCAGTCTGTAATGCAAATACATTCAGCATCACTAAGGCTGGTTGCCCTTGCTGGAGTGTAGGCAGTCACCCAGGTTACACATGGTTTGTGGTCTGAAAAAGCAGTCTGGACATGGGCTTTTAAAAAAATCTGAAAAGTGGATTCATAATGTGTCAGTCTGTAAAAGTGATTTTCACTTGCCAAAAAAAAAGAGCAGTAAGTGTGTTTTCAAATTGGCAAAGAAATTATGTTTTGTGACTATTGTGAAAAGAAATGTAGTAATATATTTAAATAAAATAAAGGAATTTTTTTTTAGTTTTTTTCAGGTATTGCTGAAGAGCAGTTAACAAAATTTAAGATGCCTACAAAATCCAGAGTTCAAAAAACGCACAAAAAAAACCTATATTTGAAGACAACTAGAGGACCAAAGTTAGTAGAAGATGCTCATGTTGGGAAAAAGGAAAAATCTTCTGGTAAGCAGAAAAAACAATTTCTAAAAAATATATTGAAAAGAATGAAAAATGTACAAAATGTCTGTACTGGAAAGAATGTTTTGAAAAGGAAAAGAGAGGAAAAAATTGAGAATTTAGTTAATGCAAATATACCTTCTGCAACTGAAAAGATTTATATAAATAGAAAAACAGCGTTTAAAGAGATACGTAGAAAAATGTTTCAGAGAAGAGTTATGTCCAATTTGATGAAGGATGTGAAGAAATATAAGAAAAAGACAAAGTTTTATAAAAGAAAAAAAGAAATTGAAGTCATTGCAGCAAAGGCATTAGAATTAAAAAGGAAACTATTCATTTTAATTTTGAATAGGATGCGTACATTAGACAAAATGGTTAATGTACTGAAATCACATAGCAAAAGGAAAAGAGTAGTGAACAGAACAAACTTTTGTAAAGTGTTTTTAGGAAAGTGGATGCATAGTTCAAGTAGTGAACCTTTTTTTAATGAAGAGAGCTATTTTCAAAGTAATAGTTTGCTGCATGCAGTTGACACCAGAGGTCGTGGTTACGAAGTGACAAATGGTTGCATAATGGAGAAGGAGATAATGGTTCCAAGAGATGAGGTACAAGTGATGGCGGATGAGGCTATGGGGAGACGTCCTAAAGCCCCAGTGTACACTTGGAATTGTAGTAGTATTTGCACTGTGCGTCAGGAATCTATTGACAAATTTCGTGAGTTTCTAAGAGAATATAGTAAAAAAAGTATAAAACAGAAGATTAAGGTGCTTCAAAGTCTGGATCCATGCAGAGTGAGAGAGAATACTGGTTTGCAGGGTCATTCTCTGGCTTGTCTATCTAGAAAAGTGTGTAATAGTGTTTTCCATCATTTTAGGATGCTGGCTGTTCATCATACTGAAATGAGAAAGTTTGTGAGACGGTTGTATTTTGCAAAAAGTCCAGCAATAAAGTTAAATGAATTGAATAGGGCTCTGGTCCGAGGAACGGTATCAGATGTAGAGAAGGTTGTTGATGAAATTCAGTTTTGTTACTTTGGTCCTGAACAAAACAGTGCAGAGAAGGACACAGTAAATGAGGAAGAAGTGGAAGAGAATGTAGAACCCTCTGTAAGTAACACATTTAATGATCACATAACAAAATTTGCAATAATCTCTAATGAAAGACCAAATTTTACTTGTATTTGTTGCCGCAGAACTCATTATAGAAAACAAACTAGGAATGTTGATCTCTACAGAAAGAGTGAAAATGAAGATAATTATAAGTGGAAGGATTTTGCCACATATATATTTCTTGAAAATTGTTTTGATATGGGTGAAGATCAGCGTATTTGTAAATACTGTTACAACAAGTTAGAGGAAAATAGAATGCCGACCAGAGCTGTACATAATAATTTAGAATTGGATGCTATTCCTGCTGAACTTTCTGAATTAAATACATATGAGTCTATACTCATTCAATGTGTTCATCCGTTCCAGACCATAGTACGTATGGAGCCCAAAACTGGTAAATTACCTCCTTCAGATTTACTGAGAGGTTTAAAAGGTAGAGTGGTGTATTTGCCCTTGGATTTGAAAAAAAATATGGAAACTATTGATGCGGATACTGTTGTAAATTAAAGCAGCATGTGATTAAGCATTTACTGAAAACATTAATGCTTTCCCTTTAGATCATGTTTTCTTCGTTATGTTGACCGAAGTCCGGACTCCATTTTGTATTGACCTGCTGCCACGTGTTCGCCATGAGGAGAGTCCGACCTCTGTGTTAGTTGCTCTTGTAATCTGCCTAGTAACAGTTTATAAATAGCTCTCTTGTCCATCTGGCGCATGCCCAGACTTGACCACATCTGTTATAATTAGCCTTGCTTGACCATGTGTTTTCGCGGGCTCAAGGAGTGTGTTAGCTCCGCCCATGTATTGATTCAGTATCGAGAATGACCATAAATGGTAATGTTCTTCGGCCTCATGTTGTATCCACCCACTTATGAGCCCCTCTGTTGTGTATAAAAGGGGACCATGTACGAATGTTCTTTGTGCTACTCCATGCAATACTGAAGAGTGTTGTGTGGATTGTAGGACCACCCTTAAGGGTTAATAAACGTTGTTTCTGTACTTTGCAGTTTCCGTGCCAACTTCCTTATAGATTCCGTTACAGAAGGGCGAACCCTTGTGCCTTGCGGGCCTAGCTGGGGCCTGTATTCATCAATTGGCGCCCGTCACGTGGGGCTCATCGGTGACTCGGATGCCCGAAGGACTGGTCGCGACGAAGGTGAGGAGTTTGGCCGGGGACGTGATCACTGCCAGTGGCGTCTTAGCCCTGGCATCCCGAGGTTTTTCTTCCTTCCCTTCCGAGCTGACCATCTGGGTGGCGCCGGTCCTCGACTGAGACCTCTTCTGTCGGTCCTGCCGTGAGAGCCGTTTGGGCGATTGTGGAGCTTGGCAGTTGGAACCTGGACTCTTGATTGGTAAGAACCGTTGTACGGTACTTGCTCCGAGTTTTTGACGCCTGGGTTGGCTATTTGAGTTTGATTGATGATGACTAGTCATATTTTGAATTTGTCTTAGTGAAAATATATGCGTTGCAACACATATAGGCAGGTAATGTGGAGAAATTTCTCCGGAGCTGTGTAAACTTTGAACGGCGCAACGATTAAGTGCCATTTTTCTTTATAATATTGCATATTTTGCATTATTGCTAGCATGCCTGCTTTTAGCGCACTCCGTAAGTGGTGCTGCTGTTTTGGAAACCGGTTGAACCTCGAGGAATCTGCTCCAGCTCCCCCAGAGGGGACTCCTAATAGGGATATGTATGTGAAGCATGGTCTTTCTTCCATAATGTACAGCACGTTATGGAGGAAATACACGAAGAAGGATCCTGAGTTGCGATGGCCTTTGTATGGATCGTTTGATATACGTAAGATTGAGTATGTGGAACAGTGTATGTGTAAGCGACGTGCTCGTCAGGATATGTTTGAGTGTGTGCGATTATGGGTGAAGGAAGTGCGTGAGCGAGAGAAGCGTGAGAAAGCGCTGTTTGATAAAGAACAGCGGAAGAATGATCATGTGCGAGCCCAGGAAGCGAAGCGTCGGGAAGACAAAGAACAGACAGAGAGACAAGAGAAAGAGCGTAGGCTACAAGTTTCGGGTCAATATGCTGTTCGGCAGCCACTTTATCCTGTCCTTAATAATCTTGATGATGATTTTTATTTGCTAGATCGCTCTCCGCCCCCTTATGTTGGTGCGTCTGCTCCACGGCCGCAAGACTCTGACCCAGCTTCGGGTAAAGTAGACACACGGTCCATGCTGTCGGCCGAGCAAATGGCTGAGCTTCGGACAATTTCCTTCCGTGCGCTTAAGGGCAAGGTATCCGTGGAGGACTTATTTCAAACTTGGCTGCCGTGGCAAGAGAGAGATAAAGTGTATTTTCTGGGTCATTTCGCAGATGAAGTGATTACTGCTTATCGAAAATATTCTCATGTCCTTGAGCCTGACGAAGTGTCTTCGGACGCTAGAGCAATACGTAACGGTGTTTTTTCTCCCTCTAAGGCTCCTGAGGCGGCTCGGCGGCTGTTCGCCTTGCGGGACGAGGTGCTGGCCCTTCGAGAGAAAGCGCGTCAACAAGCGGAGGAGGAGAAGCAGTCGGATTTGGTTGCGGCAGGGGGCCACCCATCCTCCTCCCAGTCAGATAAGGATAATATAGTGCATGCTAAACCAATGCGAGAGGCGGCGCCTTTGTATGTTCCTCCTAAAGGAGCGGGGACTAGCTCGGACATTAACTCCGCCGATGCTAGGGGATATTTTGTGTATAATTGGGTTTACACTCCATGGCATAGGGCCGATGTTATGGCATTAAAGAATGCGTTGCCTGACCCCCGCAAGAATCCAGCGGCCTTCTATGAGGCAGTCGAGGGGGCCTTGAATTCTTGCATTATGACCTTAGCGGATATAGACCTGTTCTTTGGCCTTATTCTACCACCGGACACGTGGCGGTCTGTCCGAAAGGTAGATGATACAGTTGCCTTTAAGGCTCGATGGTCTGATCTTGAGGATGAGGATAGGGAGAGGAAGCCCGCCCAGAAACCACCCCAGAGTATTCTAGATCTCCCTGCGGCTATTGTGGCTAAGTTGAAAACAATTATCCCCCCTAAAAAGATTGACTGGAATATGTTAGCTGCATGTAAACAGAAAACTGACGAGTCAGTTGCAGATTTCTTCACGCGCTTTGAAGAAACGTTTCATGACTTTAGTGGCCAGTCGCTTACTGACGAAACGGGCCGCCACCTTTTCGCGGATAAGTATGTAGCTAATCTGCTACCGGCAGTTGCGGCCCGGTTGAAAGCGAGTGAGAGTTCTTGGTCCTCCGCGACACCGACGGCCCTTCTGACCATCGCTCAGTATTATGAGCGTCAGGAGCACGAGGCGAAGGGCCAGGAGGAGAAGAAATCGAAAGATCTCAAAACCAAGGTGATGTTAGCACAAGTATATGGCCCGCCCCGTCGGGGTAATAATAATAGAGGAAGGGGCGGATCTTATGGTCCCCCTTCGGGCCGATCTGATTTGAATAGGAATCAGTGTGCGTACTGCAAGCAATTGGGCCATTGGGCCAGGGATTGCCCAGCGTTGCGTGCTTCGCGTCAGGGGCACACTCCGGGTGGCCCGAGAGGTAGAGGGGGCTTCTCGAACTTTAGAGGGAATTCTAATGATAATGTCCGTTTCGATACTGCCGGGCAGCACCGAGATAGCTCAAATGTTTTCGATCGCCAGCACCAGTATCATGTATCGGACGTCGATCGCTCGGGATACCACGATTCTCAGCATGCATAGGAATGCGTTGGATGGGGGTCCGAATCAGTTGAGGTGCCGGTCGATCAGACGGGTCCTTATGTATCGGCTGAGGTTTTAGGTTCTACTGATCAGTTCCTAGTAGATACAGGAGCGACACGTAGTGCATTGTCTAGGTACTTGGTTCCGGGGGCTCCCCCATCCGGCTCAATGGTTACATCGGTAGGGTTTGACGGTACACTCTCCCGAAGCCCTCTTTCACAGCCCCTTGCATTCAAGGTTGATTGTTTTTCTGCGCCCTGTCCGTTTCTGCTTGCCCCGTATACACCGGATAATATTATGGGCCTTGATATGTTAAAGCACTTTAGGGCTACAATCCGCTGTTCCCCTGAGGGTGTGAGGGTGATCTTAAATGACAACTATCCCAGGTCTGAGCGGATGTGTACGATATCAGAGGATGCGTTGTTGGCTACCCTCCCCCGAGCTTTATGGGCGACTTCGGACACAGATGTGGGACAAATGGTGATTCCGCCGGTCCACATTAGTGTCCAGGAGGGGGCGGTGTTACCACGCCTCCCACAGTATCGTATTTCCCAGGAGGGCGAGGAAGCTCTCATACAGATTGTGCAAGATTTGATCGCAGTAGGAGTAGTGGAAGAAGTTCCCTATAATATCTGTAACAGCCCGATTCTCCCTATTCTGAAAAAGGACACGGATGCAAAGATCTATCGGTTCATAATTGATTTGAGGGAAGTGAACAAGATCGTGATACCTCAGTACCCGGTGGTCTCCGATATCACGACGTTGCTCACCTTGGTCCCGCCTACGGCGACCATGTTTTCAGTGATTGATTTGAAAAATGCCTTCTTTTCTATTCCCATTCACCCTGATAGCCGATTTCTTTTTGGGTTCACATTAAACAATAGATCTTATCGTTTTTGTAGAATTCCCCAGGGCTATACAGAAAGCCCTAGTATTTACAGTCAGGCTTTGAAGCGCCAGTTGGATTCCTTTGTTTTACTCGAGGGGGTCGCCCTCATTCAATATGTTGATGACATCTTGTTGGCGGCTGACACCCTGGAATTGTGTGAGAAGAGCACGTTATCACTACTTTCCTTTTTAGCATCCCACAATCATAAAGTATCTAGGAAGAAATTGCAATTCTGTAGACCAAAGGTGACTTATTTAGGTCACCTTTTGTCTAAGGAGGGGCGTGCACTCACACCAGATCGTATTCAAGTAATTCTGGACACACCGAGACCATCCACGCAGAAGGATGTGCGTGCATTTTTGGGCCTTGTTTCTTTTTGTAGACAGTGGATATTGGGGTTTTCACACATAGCTAAGCCATTGTTAGCCCTTTTGACAAAGGACACGCCTATCCCAATTCCTTGGTCAGATGAGTGTGATGCTGCTTTTCAGCAATTACGACAGGCTCTTTGTTCAGCACCAGTGTTAGGGACCCCTGATTATACAAAACCCTTTTCGTTGTATGTGCATGAGAAAGATGGATGTGCATTATCAGTTTTAGTACAGATGCATGGCGATAAGCAACGCCCTTGTGCATACTTTTCGGCCGTACTTGATCCTGTCGCCCGAGCATTACCAGGGTGTTTTCGCTCGGTTGCGGCGACAGCTGTGTCAATACGGCAGAGTGAAGGAATTGTGTTATCCCACAAGCTGTTGGTGTTAGTTCCCCATGCTGTTGATGCCCTGCTTAATCAAACAAAGACGCAGCATTTGACCAGTGCCCGTTTAACGGGATATGAGTTGACGCTTTTGGCTCCTCATATTACGTTGAAAAGGTGCGTAACGTTAAACCCGGCCACATTGTTGCCATACTCCGAGACCCAGCCCGAGGCGCAGAAAGCGCATGATTGTATTCTTGTGACTGAGGAACAAACAAAGGGTCGTATTGATCTCCAGGATACGCCCTTTCCAGATGTAGATGGAGAACTGTGGGTAGATGGATCATGCTTGAAGCTACCAGATGGTACGACTTCAGCAGCGTATGCAATTACCACATTACAAACGATAGTGGAGACAGCACGCATACCGCAGAAATCAGCTCAAGCAGCGGAACTGATAGCATTAACACGAGCATGTGAGCTCAGTACAGGATTGTGTGTGAATGTTTACACAGATAGCCGCTATGCCTTCGGAGTAGCGCACGATTTCGGCCTACTCTGGAAGGAAAGAGGGTTTCTAACGTCACATGGGGTGCAGATAATGCATGGGGAGTTAGTCCACAATCTTTTAACCGCATTGACATACCCGAAGAAAATTGCCATTGTTAAGTGTAGTGCCCATAGGAAAGTAGTTGATAAAGTTGGAGAAGGGAATGCGTTAGCAGACCGAGTAGCACGGGAGACTGCGATGCAGCCCGGTACTACTGCCATGTATGTAGTGAAGTCACAGGTGGAGAGATGGCGTGATGCAAAGGAAGAAGTGCGAGAAATGCAAAGGACCGCTTCTGATAAAGAGCGGGAGCAATGGGCTAGCGAAGGAGAGTTGGATGATGAGGGTTGTTGGAGAAATAAACAGATGGATAGATGGAAGTTACCCACGGCTTTCGTACAACCTATGGTTCAAATGGCACATGGGCTAGCACATGTTGGAGCTTCCGCAATTGTGAAATTGCTTACCCAAGTCTGGGAGCATCCAGAGATTGCTAGCACGGCAAAGAGGGTGGTGCAGACCTGTATGATCTGTCTGAAGTATAACCCAGGAAAAGGCACGCGAACTCCAGCAGGAGGATTTGCGACACCCACTGCACCCTTTGAGGTTCTGCAGATGGATTATATCCAGCTTGAGCGCTGTAACAATTTGAAGTATGTTCTAGTAGTGGTTTGCGCCTTCAGTAAATGGGTTGAGGCGTACCCTACGAAAGACAATACTGCAATGACCACGGCGAAGCTACTGCTAAAAGAGTTTTTCCCTCGATACGGTGTCTGTAGACTTCTGTGGAGTGATAATGGCCCTCACTTTGTAGCGGATGTTATAAAATATGTCTTGAAGGGCCTAGGCATCACCCAGAAGTTCCACGCCGTGTTCCACCCCCAGTCTGCAGGACTAGTCGAGAAGTATAATGGTACCCTGAAGCTTAAGATCGCCAAAATTCAAGCTTCAACGTCTCTGACTTGGCCAGACGCCCTGCCACTGGCGTTATTGTCAATTAGGTCAGTGCCACACTCTCGAACCGGCCTTACGCCGTACGAGATAGTATTTGGACGCCCAATGAATATTTGGGGTCCACCAAGGCCTAAGGCTGTGTATGATGTACCGTGTGTAATGATGAGTGATTATCTGGCACAGTTAACGGATAACTTGGTTTCTATTCATCAACAGGTCCGAGAGGCGCTCCCTGATCGGTCTACCGGCGAAGGACATGGTCTCTGGCCTGGTGACCATGTGATGGTGAAAGTTTTTGACAGAACGAACAGTTTGGAGCCGAGATGGGTAGGACCTGAGCAAGTACTTCTTGCAACGAGGACGGCAGTGCGAGTCTTGAACAGGAAGAATTGGATCCATTCCTTGCACTGTCGAAAGGTACCGCCCGGATTGGTGGAGTCTGCCGTGCTGACCGATCAACGAGAAATCCTAGCAGCAGAGACAGGCCGTGCTGCGGAGCCGAATGACACTGAGGAGCTCTTTCCGGACCACACGACTTCTGGAGGAAGGCGATATCATCTGCGACCAAGGAAGTGAGGTTTCCAGTACCGGGACATACTGTCAGAACGGCCCTTGGGTTAGTGAAACGGAGAGCCGATGAGGCAAGGGGGGGGGGATCAGCCCTGCATTAGTGTAGTGACACCCGTCTTGGCCCGCTGGTGAAGAAATCAACCGCTGCCCAAGGGGAAGAGTTCTGACAGACCTTTTTTTTAGTTTCAGGAAGATATCAGGGTATTGTTTCTTTTGACATGGAGAAGAAGAAAATCCTTTGTGCATTGGGGTTCATGCTAACAGTAGCTATCGTTGGCATAACCACATGGTTTGTGGAGGAGGTAACTCCTGCTCGGAAAACACTTGTGTTGACGACTCCAGTGCCTGCGGAGCACTACTTTTATACATTACCATATCAAGAGTTGAAGCATCGACAGTCTTATTTGAATAACACTTTCATTCAGATGCTGCATCATACCCACGTTGCTACGAACGCTACGAACTGTTGGATATGTGGGATGATGCCAGCCCATCAGAAGAAAGGAGGTACGCCATTCATACCACTTCCTTTCTCTCATAATGGCTCTTGTAGAGCATGGTACACTTTGCTGTTTGCCACTCGGAAACCGACAGTGGGACGATTGCTTTTTAGACTTAATAAAGAATGCCATCAAGACAAGAATGGGTATCCACAGGCAAATGGGACAATTTGGGAGTGGGAAGAGTACCGACCAGACAATGAATCCATTCCCTACATCTTCACGAACACCAGAGACACTGTGGGGAAGGAAAAATTCGTGATCCAAGTGGCACAAGCTCAAGCGGACCTGTGTGTCCAGAGTGTGGGTTTTATCCCTGTCGGTGTCAGTGATTGTTTAACTGTCCTGAACATTGACGGGTTGAACAACAGTACCTTCCTAGCGTCCCATAATACCTACTTTGTATGTGGAAATAAAGGTTATTACCGTTTGCCGGCTGGGTGGTCTGGGGTATGCTATGTATCATTCCTATTACCTCCTGTATTCTTAGCACCCGCGTCATATCATAAGGATTTGAAATTGTTGAATAATGTGACTGTAAATAGATATAAACGTACTTTATCGATCGACGATGTGGATCAAACTGATACTAGCTTACAACAGTATATTGATTTTAACTTAGGACTGTTTTTCTTTGTTGGAGCCGCTTTGAATAGTAGGAAGATCCGAAGATTAACAAGAGTGGTAGAAGCTGTGACTAATCAGACTGCTGCTGCTCTTGGGAATCTTACGGAAGAGTTACAAATAACTAGGATTGTTGCATTGCAGAATCGTATGGTATTGGATGTAATGCTAGCTGATCGAGGTGGAGCCTGTAAAATTATCGGGAGTAGTTGCTGCGTGTTCATCCCTGATCATACGCCATCTGTTTATAACGCCATTAACAAGCTGCATAAAATAGCAGCTGAAATCCACACAGAAAACGGCACTTGGTCCTTTTCTGGATGGTTTTGGGCGTTGGTTACTGCCTGGGGATGGAAGGTCTTGACTGGTCTCTGTATTATTATAGCAATTCTGTTCTTTTTCTGTATGTGTATTCAATGTGGACCATTGTGCTGTTCCGTATGCATTTCATTCTGCATTCCAGATAAGAAAGCTATTGCCGATGTTGCTCACCAGAAGGGTCTAGCTAAAGAGGTTAAAGGAATGATGATAATTGATATACATGATGATTATTCTTGGAAACCGGATGTCTTCAGTAAATGCTGAAAGGGTCGTCTGTTGTAAATTAAAGCAGCATGTGATTAAGCATTTACTGAAAACATTAATGCTTTCCCTTTAGATCATGTTTTCTTCGTTATGTTGACCGAAGTCCGGACTCCATTTTGTATTGACCTGCTGCCACGTGTTCGCCATGAGGAGAGTCCGACCTCTGTGTTAGTTGCTCTTGTAATCTGCCTAGTAACAGTTTATAAATAGCTCTCTTGTCCATCTGGCGCATGCCCAGACTTGACCACATCTGTTATAATTAGCCTTGCTTGACCATGTGTTTTCGCGGGCTCAAGGAGTGTGTTAGCTCCGCCCATGTATTGATTCAGTATCGAGAATGACCATAAACGGTAATGTTCTTCGGCCTCATGTTGTATCCACCCACTTATGAGCCCCTCTGTTGTGTATAAAAGGGGACCATGTACGAATGTTCTTTGTGCTACTCCATGCAATACTGAAGAGTGTTGTGTGGATTGTAGGACCACCCTTAAGGGTTAATAAACGTTGTTTCTGTACTTTGCAGTTTCCGTGCCAACTTCCTTATAGATTCCGTTACAGAAGGGCGAACCCTTGTGCCTTGCGGGCCTAGCTGGGGCCTGTATTCATCAATACTTTGGAAACTGAACCATTAATTATTCTGGTTAATGGTGTACCTACAAAGAATAAGAAGATTTGGCAGGAGCTGGTAGATGTGCGGAAAGTACAAAGAGCAAATTTGTATTTGAAAAGGAATAACAAATGGTATGAATCAATTTATATAGAAGAAGAAGAAGAAGAAGATTTACAAGAAGACACAGAAACACCAACTGGACAAATTGAAAAAGTGGACAAGTCAAAGAAAGAAGAAATATATGAACATTTTAGCATACATCCTCTCCATTCAAAAGAAGTTATGGGAGACAATATTGATCTGTTTCAGATGAAGAAAGCAAAAGGAACTCCCGTGAGTGTATGGGAGGAGAGCTTGGAAGCTCGATGTTTTACCCAGCTGTTTCCTTAAGGAAAAGGAGGACGATACGATGAACGTCCGGAACAGATTCCAGCTTCTGAGTATCGGACTACAAGACTATATGCTGAAGATCCCAGATTTCGACAAAGTATTCCTTATTTGTTCCATCTTTTATTTGAAAGCGACTTGTCTGCACTATCTTATGCAGTAAATCACATTTTAAAAAGTGGAGTACATTTACAAAATGTGTCTGCTAAGGATTTTATGGAGAAAGTGCAGCACCGAGATGATCATTTGGAAACACAACTGATTAATCTGATGGCTTGTCAGCGTGGGACAAATGAATATTGGTACCGACGCCATGGTGAATTAAAATGCATGTTACGGAATTTAGGAACACCAACATGGTTCCTTACCCTAAGCTGTGCCGAGTACGCTTGGGATGATTTACTGGATTTTCTACGAGAGGCAAATTCAAACATTAAAAACATCGAATACAAGACAGCAGGAGAACTGTGCTCATTGGATCCAGTTAATGTTTGCAGATATTTCAATCATAGATTTGAGGCTATGATGTCCTTCATCTGCAATAAAAAAAATCCACCTCTTGGAGAAGTTGTAGATTTCTTTTGGAGAAAAGAGTACCAGGCAAGAGGTGCTCCTCATATTCATATGCTGTTGTGGATCAAGGATGCCCCAAAGTTTGGAACAGATGCTGATGAAGCAGTGTTATCTTACATTGAAGAATATGCAACATGTGCTATACCAAAAAGCACAGAAGAGAAAAAGTTAAAGGAGCAAGTTTTACGTTTCCAAAGTCATCGGTGTGGAAAGTACTGTCGACGGAAATACAAGAGCAAAGATAAATACTACACTAAATGTCGATTTGGATTTCCTAGACCTGTTCTTTCAAATGGAAGAGTAAACAGTTTTATGTCAGCTGTGAGACATACTATCACAAGAAAATCACCTAAGAATACCTACAACCTAAAAAGAAAAGAAGAATCAAAAAATATAAATGACTACAACCCAGTCATTTTATCCATGTGGAACGCTAACATGGATATACAGTATGTAGCTGACAATTCCATTGCTGTTGCTTGATATGTAACGTCTTACATTACGAAATCAGAAAAAACAGAATTGAAGGAAATGTGGGAAGAGATTTCTCACGAGAAGACTGTCAGTAAGAAGCTGTACAGTTTCAGTTTGAAGATGTTATCGCATCGAGAAATTGGATCCTACGAATGTTCAGATAGGTTATCTTCTGCAAGTCTCTACTCGAAATCAAGAAGAATAATTTGGGCAAGTTTAGGCCTTGCAGCAATGAGAAATCGGGTACTGAAATCTGTTGGAGAAATTGAATATTTGGCCGAGAATGACCCACAAAGTACAGATATTTTGAAATCAAACATGTTGGACACATATTATCCAAAAAGAAGTCAACATCTGGAGAACATGTGTCTCTATGAAGTGCTGCAGAACTACATTTATTCACGGAAAGCCGCAGAAGACATCAAAAATGGAAAATATAAAGTGATTGGTGAGGAAGGATGTTTGGTGAAGCAAACAAAAGGAAGTTTGATAAATCACAGGAAGCTGAGTTGCGACACTACTGACAAAAAGGAATTTTACTACTTGGCTCTTTTACAGCTGTTTAAACCATGGCGTTCAGAGGACGAACTACTGGGAGAATTTCAAAGCTATGAAGATTCTTTTAATGCTTGCAAAGACAGCATACAATGCAGTACATTCACAACTTATCTGCAAATGTTAAATGAAGAAATTGAACAGGAAACTACAATTGCAGCAGAAGTAGCTAGAGACAGTTCTCAAGACAGCCAAAGTTCAGGAACACTCAGTCAAGCTCTAGGACAACCAATCGTTGAAAATGAAGCATCCATAGCCATGAATGAAGTGGAAACGGCTATGAATCAAGCGCAAGAAGAATTTATAGACTTACAAAATTTGGAAAGACAACTGAATGAAGAGCAGCAACAAATTTATGAAGAGATCAGAAGCAAAATTGATCACGGATTTCAACATGAAAAAAAAGAGTGCTCATGCACATCATTTCATCCAATCAGGATGTATGTAAGCGGACAAGCTGGAACTGGGAAAAGTTTCCTTATAAAAGTCATCAGAAGCTACCTACAGCAAAAAGCGGATTCTACTTTGTCTTGTGTGGTTACTGCTCCAACTGGGTTAGCAGCATATAACATAAAAGGAATCACTTTACATCGTTTGCTAATGTTACCAGTGGAGCATGAGAACAAAATACAATACAACAAGCTAACTGGAGAAGCATCCTTGGAAGTTTCAAGAGTATTGAAGAAGATGAAAGTTCTCATTATTGATGAGGTGAGCATGGTATCAAACTTAATGCTTGCCTTTGTGCATTTAAGAATGCAGCAAATTTTGAAGACAGACTATGACATGTTATTTGGTGGAAAACACGTCATAGTTTTTGGAGATCTTTTGCAACTTACTCCAGTTAAAGGACAACCAGTGTTTAATACTGTCACACATGAAGACACGAAGAAGTCATTGGGAAGCATCGGTAATACAAATATTTGGTCCTTCTTTGAGTACAAGGAACTTACTACTAATATGAGGCAAGCAAACGATGAAGAATATGGAAGTATTCTGAAAGATATCAGAATTGGACTACTCACTGAAGCTGGCACAAAAGCATTACAGAGTCGGCTGCTACATAATTTATTTCCAAAGGAAGAAATAGTTGCAGAGAAGATATACAAGAACATTGCAGAAAACAAAAGTGTCATCTGCTTAATGCCAACTCTACGTGAATGCTCAATATTCAATGAGGAGCTTTTGAAATTGGAAAAGGAAGATATCAGGAAATTGGAAGCAGTTGACAAAATTGAGGATGGAAGAATTACTATCACATTAACAGGCACACTGAAAAATAAATTGAATTCACTAGAGAAGAACATTTCCAAAACAGCTGGATTAGAAAAAAATCTATATGTTTGCATGAACTGTAGAGTATTTTTAAGGAGAAATTTGGATGTTGAAAAAGGTTTAGTTAATGGAGCTATGGGAAGAGTTGTGGGTTTTATTAATTATCAGAAAAAAGATGGAATTGAATGTTTAAAAATAAAATTTGATCAGATAGAAGAAGTTAAAGATATTTGTCGTTGTTCAGTTCGTTTCATGCTTGTGAAAGACTTATATGTACGTAGAAAGCAGTTTCCATTTTCTCTAGCATATGCTGTAACTATTCACAAGTCTCAAGGATTGACTGTAGATTGTGCATTTGTGAACATTGGTTCAACTGTGTTCAAAGAAGGTATGGCTTATGTAGCTTTGTCACGAGTGAAAACATTATCTGGTTTATTCATGATAGACTTTGATGACTCAAAAGTTAGTGCTGATGCAAATTGTGTAAAGGAGTATAATAGATTAAGAAGAACCTATGCTCCTCATTTAGGTCAGTATCCTGTGTTGGAGAAACGTGTAGTTTCTCGTAAAAGGAGAAATGAGAATATCTGTAATGAAGATGTAGGAAAAAAAAGAGGAGTGATGTAATTGCAAGCAAAAAGAAAAAGGAAAATGAAGAACAGGTTGTAGGATGTCATTTTGAAAATAGCTCTGGTGTCAACTACTACGCTAATGTAGTGCTGAATGTTGCATTTTATCTTGAAAGTTTGCAAGAGCAGATAATAGTAAATCAGGGAAAAAGATTCTGTTCTGAGCTGAGTCTCCTTTTTCATAAGCTGAGTAATGATAAAAGTCAAATAGAAAGTGCTACTGAAATTAGAAAACTTTTAGATGTATGTTCAGGACGAACACAGTTTTCTCAAATTGAACAGCAAGATGCACATGAATTTTTGATGTATTTTCTACAAGTACTGGAAGAAGAAGAAGTTGCAATTGATATTTTATTTGGTCTCTCTTATAAATGGGAACATACTTGTGAAAACTGTTATAATATATGTGGCTCTAATGTTGATAATGAAAGGTTTATTTATTTGACATTACCAAAACAGTCACTTTTGCTAAATTAGTTAAAGATGCTAATCATAGCATGCAATGCGGTGAGTGTCAATCTGACATGTTTTCAACATTAATTTTAAAGGAATACGGACAGTATGTAATTTTAATGATGCAACGATGTAGAGCTGATGGTTCAAAATTGGATACTTTAATAAAGAAGTTTACAGGACAGCAATTATCAATTTCAGGAAAACTTTTGTAACTGTTGCAATAATTTTCCATGAAGGACCTACTGTTACTTCTGGACATTACACAGTTTATCTTAAATGTGAGAAAGGCTAGACACTGTGTAATGATTCCCAATTGGTTTTTAAGCAACGTTTGCCTTTTGATTTAGCAAATTCCTATCTAATCTTCCTGAAACCTAAATTTTAGAGAGACTTGGCAAAATCTGGACAAAACAATTTTACCATTTTATTGGATTACCATTGGAATTTTCAAAAAAAAGATTTTTTAAATTATCATTTGGCCTAATGGAAAGATAACCAATTGTAATGTGGACTTTTATAATTTTTTATGAAACTTTCAAAAACCAAAAATTTAAAGAAAATCGGTAACATCTGCACAATTTAAATTTTGGAATGTTATTGGAGTGCCATTGGAAATTTTTTCAAAAAAGATTTTTAAAATTACTATTTGGCCATGCGGAAAAGTAACCAATTCTATTGTGGACTTAATAAATTATTAATAAGTCTTTCGGGAACCAAAATGTTACAGAGAATCGGTGAGATCTGTACAAATTAAACTTTAGAATTTTATTGGATTACCATTGGAAATTTAATCAAAAAAGAATTTTAAAATTACTATCTGGCCTAAAGGAAATGGAATCAGATGTATTGTGGAGTTATTTGAGATATAATATTGTGATTATACTTCTGAAACAAAAATATCAGACAGTATTTTAAAGAAATAAGTATTGTTTTTAGATGATATTTTTTTAGAATATTATGCATTTCTGTAATGTTAAGTTTAAGTGAGAAGAGATTCTGGGCTTTTTTAATACAATCTTTGAGATTGTTATTTTTTTTTTGCCCGCTGTTAAATGATGAATGCAATTGCTTTCACAATTTATAGTGAAATGCAATATATTCTGAAAACAGCAAAAATAAGGCAAAAATATTTTTTTTTTATTTCAAAAGTTTTTTATTGGTTGTTACAGCATAGACATATATAAAGCAAGTCCATTAGTGTAATATGATTCATAAATTTACGAATCAAAATTACTATACGCTACAGTACATCATAGTAAATGTCAGTACAAAAGTACAACAGTAGAGCACGTATCACATACTCACAACAATTCAGTAACAGACATTGTATTTCAACAGCATTTTACTCATTCATTAAGGACAATTATTTACGGTGGCTAGGAGTGCAATGAAGGCAGTCGGGCAGCATATGTTGGTGAGTCGTGGACGGTGTGTGGGCCCATCTAAGGTGGCTTACGTGTCGTGAAGTAGTTATCAAGAGTCGACCATAGTTTTCTCGTGGCAGGACGCCACGGTGTCTGAAGGAGTGTAATATTGTCTGCTCCACGTAAGCTAATTATCCAATTTAACCACCCTGCGTAGTTGGCCTTGCTGGTATCTTTCCAGTTGCTGAGGACTGTCTTAACTGCAGCCGAGAGGAGGAGGTCAAGTAATGCCCTATCATCTGCATCAAGGGATGGGTTCTGGGTGAACCCGAAAACTAGGTAAGGGAGCTCTTTCACCGGTGAGATGGAGAATAGCTTTGAGATCAAGTCGAATATATTCTCCCAGAATTGCGCCACGCAGTCGCATTCTAGGATGATGTGTGATAAGTCACCCCCCGCGCGTTTGCAATTCCAGCAAAAGGCATCTGGGGAGAGGTTGTGTGCAAATAATCGTGCAGGGGTCCAGAAGGCTTTGTGTAAGAGCCAGTATTTTGTCTGTGATAGTGTAGGGCTGATTTTGTGTCTCGTGCAGGATATCCATGCGTTGGTCCAATCTGAGTCTGTGATTGGCCTAGATGAAAGGTTATTCCAGAATTGTGTGATTGGGGCAGTAAGGCCAGATTGTTGGGGACGGCTGAGTTTATAGAGAAAGGAAACCTGGTGTCCTAGTCTGTTTAGTCTGGCAAGGTATGGTGGGAGTGAGGGCGGTGTCGGGGAGAGTTTGAGTTTGGACAAAGCCGTTTTTACGTTTAGGAAGTTATAGAATTCAATTGGTGCAAGATCGTATTTGATTTGTAGGTCGCTGAAGGGAATAGGGTATTCCCCCGCGTACAGCTGGTGTGGGAACAGTATGCCTTTTTTGATCCATGTCTCGTTGTGCATGGGCTTACCCTTGTACAGAATGTTACGGTTGTCCCAAAGGGATTCCCATCGTGAGCCCCGGATGTTGATTTCTAGGATTCTATCAAACTTTAGGAGAGCAGATTTTGTGTTATGAAATATCGATTTAGAATGGGTCAGTTTGTTCAGGTTGGATGAGAGGGCCGCGCTAGGGGAGATACCGTTAAGAATTTCCTCCTCAATTTCTAGCCATACTGGGGTGTATTCAGGTGAGGGAGCGAGCCAGTGGGCTCCTTGTTTGGCTAGGAAAGCGGTCTCATATCTCTTAAAGTCTGGTAAATTGACCCCTCCCGCGGATTTGTCTAAGCGAAGCTTTTTTATGCTGATTCTTGCCCTTTTCCCTTTCCATAGGAAATTAGAGATGGCCATGTCTAGTTTGTGATAGAAGTCTGGTGTGAGGGTTAGTGGGAGCATAGATATGAGGTAATTAACTAGAGGTGAAATCATCATCTTGATGGTTTCCACCCTACCCCACCAAGTGATGAAACGGGGGGACCACCCCTCTAGTTGCGTCTTGATTTTATTTAAAGTGATTTTTTCATTTCGATGGAGGGTCTCCATGAGGGAGTCACCAAACTCGATACCTAGGTACTTCACAAACTCTGGTTGCCAACATAGCCCTGAGTCTCCCAGCACCTCTTTGGTGGTTAAAATATTGAGTGGTTTGACCTCAGATTTATCCCGGTTGAGTTTGTATCCTGAATGGGAAGAGTAACTATCTATGGTGGACATTAGTGCAGAGATTGAAGATTCTGGTGATTCCGTTACAATCAGGATATCGTCCGCATAGGCGGCGAGTTTGACGCACTTATCCCCGAATTCCACACCTTTGATGTTATCATTTTTTTTTATATGTGCAATTAGGGGCTCCATTGCCAAGAGGAAAAGTGAAGGGGAGAGGGGGCAGCCCTGTCTAGTCCCTTGTTCTAAGGGAAAGGCGCCCGACAATGAACCGTTTATAGCAATGCGTGCGGAAGGTGACCGGTATAGGGCCATAACCAAATCAGTGAAAGTTTCTCCCAGATTAAAGGCGGACATGCAGCTCTTGAGAAAAGACCAGGAGACTCTGTCAAACGCCTTCTCTGCGTCGAGGGTAATGGCTACGGCCGGGGCTGCGAGCATTTTGGCTTTTTCAATGACGTGACAGAGGATCCTCGTATTATCGTTAGACATGCGCTGTTTCATGAAGCCTACTTGTGATGTGCTGATTAGCTTTGGGAGTTGTAAATTTAGACGTGTGGCGAGGATCTTAGCATAAATTTTGCAATCTAAGTTAATTAGGGAGATTGGCCTGTAATTTTTGGTTAGCAGAGGGTCTTTACCATCTTTAGGTATGACTATGATGGTAGCTTCACTCATGGACTTGGTAATACTTTTTGTTACGCTAAAGGAGTGGAATAGTTTTAGGAGAGTTGGGCTCAGGGAGTTTGTGAGTTCTTTATAGAAGCTGGCTGAGAACCCGTCAGGACCCGGTGCTTTCTTACATTTAAGCGTCTTAATGGACGCTGATATTTCCTGAAGGGTAATCGGAGAGTTCAGTGTGTCCTTATCAGTACCGTTTAGTTTAGGAAGACCCAGTGAGGTTAGGTACCTGTTACACTCTTCCGAGTCAAAGTCTAGGTTATTTTTGTACAAGTCTTGGTAAAATGATTTGAACGTATTAAGAATTAGATTCTGCTTTGTTTGGATGGCATTGTTGCTATCTTTAACTGAGGCAATGTTGAATTGCTTATTTTTATGTTTTAGATATGATGCTAAGATCTTCCCAGCTTTGTTGCCCTCACATGTTCTTAGAGCCTTAAACTTATTGATCCAGACCCCTGCCCTTCTGCTGAGTATCGAGTTGTATTCATATTTGAGTTTGGTGAGGTCGTTTAAAATATTCGAGTTTTGGAGATCTGCTATATGGGCGGTTTCCAGCTTTTTGATGTTGTCTTCCAGAGTGGACAAGTCTTTGTTTAGTTTTTTGTTAGTTTGAGCTCGGATGCCTATTATTACTCCTCTCAAAGTGGCTTTGAGTGCCTCCCAAACACTCGCTATGTCTGAGTCGGGGGTGTCATTATGTTTGAGGTAGTCAAGGATGGCCTCCTCGATTTTTCGTTTGTTTTCTGGCTCGGAGAATATTTCGTCATTGAATCTCCATCTTTTAGGGGGGAGAATGGAACTGGAACCCACTAGTTTGGTCTGTATGCTTGAGTGGTCGGAAATCAATTTAGGGGCAATACTGGTTTCTTCGATGAGGTGGGTGAAGGGGCTATTAATGAGGATATAATCTATCCTCGAGTAGGAATTATGAGGAGGCGAGTAGAAGGTGTAATCACGGCCATCAGGGTGTTGGAGTCTCCATGAGTCGTGTAAGTTGAATCTGGAGCATAGGCGGTGTAAACTAGTATGTGAGCGTGTGGGGTGGTAGGCGCAATTCGAGTGTCGATCGGTGATTGGGTCTAGTGGCAGGTTGAAATCGCCCCCCACAATTAGTAGTTCTCCCTGGGGAATACAATCTAGGGTCGGGGCTAGTGAATCCCAAAACTCTGGATCGTCATTGTTGGGGCCATATATGTTTAAGACATGGATATGATCTTCGTTTCTCTGAAGGTGTGCCATGATGAAGCGGCCGTTATCATCGTGAGTGTGTGAAACTACGGAGATGTTGGATTTCTTAGCTATTAGTGTGAGAACCCCCCTTTTTTTGCCAACTGCTGGGGAGTAAAGGTTGTGAGATATCCAATGTTGGTTTATAAAGACAGCGTCATCCTTTGATAGTTTAGTCTCCTGCAGGAGTAGAATGTCACCCTTGGATTTTGCCAGATAATCTAGAACTTTTCTCCTCTTGACCGGATGGTTGAGACCTTTGACATTGAGGGAAACAATGTTAAGGCCCTCCGAGATGGATGTATTACGAGTCATCGGTTACTATGGTGTCGCTCTAGTTCTGGTGTATTATTGTTGAAGAGTACGTTAGAGGGTGGTAGGTGTGTGATGAGTATGAATGAGTAAGCTGCTTCATTGGATCTGTTCTGTCTCGCGTGTAGTGCTGTTACAATGGTGATGTTAGAGCAGACGCATTTCGGGTTTGTAGTGAACATGGTACTGGAGGCTATTGCTGTGGATAGGCTAGTAGCACAATAGGTTAGGTCACCGCATGTGTACTGCGAGGGCCCCCATGAAATATCGGAAAGCAGTCCTTTTGCTGACATATAGTTGAGAAAGAGCATTAACCTCAAATAGAAAAAGCATGCTGAAACAAACCAGATTTTTCCTCCCCCTTCCCCCCCCCTTGCCCCCTTCCCCCTCCCTCCTCTCTCCCTCCCTCTACTACCCTCCCCCCTCCCCCCTCCCTTCTCAACAGAACTTGGGAACTGCGACGGCATTGCCATCCATCTGCAGCGCAGGAAGGAGTTAGACTGATGGATGTAATAGGGAACAGGTAATTAACCATATTCGATAGCTGTAAGTAGCAAGCAGTATATAGTAGTGTTTGATACACTGATAGTTTTTGTAAACATAAAACTTAACCAAGCAGTGAAGTTTAAGAACATATTCAAAAAGAGTAATGACCATTTAGCCACGCACACCGTGTGCATTCATACGTGTAAGACATGCGTAAACAAAAGGTATGCGCAAATAGAAGACAAGATGACATGAGGGGATTTTCTGCAGATACATATATAGATAGACCCTGAGGAACAGCTGATTCCCCGGTATGATCATGGTTTAGAGAGTGAAGGAGCAGAGCATATGCCCCGATTTCGGATTAGAGAGCATCAAGCAAG
Source organism: Triturus cristatus (assembly GCF_964204655.1). NCBI lineage: Eukaryota > Metazoa > Chordata > Amphibia > Caudata > Salamandridae > Triturus > Triturus cristatus. The sequence goes on along the minus strand of NC_140589.1, from coordinate 1,869,318,266 downwards.
ATCCATTCTAAAACACTTGTTAAGGATATTAATGGATGTACAGGTGACCACGGTATGAACACTGGGCGGTCTTACCTTACGGAGTCGATCAGAATCAAAGCATCAACAGAAACTGAAAACAGAAGAGACAGCAGAAAGTTCGGCTGCCCAGGGGTGAAGATTATTTCAACTAGCTATTTATCATAGGCGATACTGAACAATGAGAACATTATGCACTTCAAATTAGAGGCTTGAAATTGTTCCGTTAGAGTCACCCATGACCAGAACCCGAGTTTATATTTTCTTGCGAGTTGGTCTTCCGTTTGTTTGAAGAGCCATTGGACAAGTCCATGTTCTGCGGTGGAGAGTCACCGATGAATTGCGCCAGTGCATTGGGGTCCGTGAAGAATTTCGGTTTGCCCTGTATGGTGATCCTGAATTTCGCCGGGCCAACAAAGGAGTATTGAATGCCTTTTGATCTAAGTTTTTCTCTCAGGGCCAGGAAGCCTTTCCGGACTTCGAGTGTGTCCTTTGAGTAGTCCTGGGTGAAAGTTATATTATGGCCTTCCCAGGAAATTTTGTGATTGCGTCTTGCGAATTGAAGTATAGCTTCCGTATGTTGGTACCTCAGTGGTTTGCATATCAGTGGACGCGGGCCTCTGTATCCATGAGGGATGTAGCTAGGAACTCTGTGGGCTCTGTCGAGTTCAAACTCATGGTGGAAGGAAATCCCTGTTATCTTCGGAATCCAAGCTTCTAGAAAGTCCACGCAGGAATTCGCATCTTTCTCCGCATTCTCTGGGATTCCAAAAATGCGCACGTTGCCCCTTCTGTTCCTGTCCTCCAATTCCGCCACCTGGCGTCTAAGTTGGACCGTTGATCCCTGGAGTTGCTGTATGGAAGTGGATGCAATATTGGATTTGTCTTCTAAGTCACTAATTCTCTGTTCCGCTTCATCTATGCTTTTGTGTACAGAGCTCATGTCAGCTCTAATTGCAGTAAGTTCCAGCTGCATAGAGTCGGTGTTGGATTTGGTTGATTTTGCTAGGTCGTGTACCTCTGCCAGTTTTTTCAGGATTACCTCTAGGGTACTGCTGACGTCTGCCCTCGATTTAATAGGAGAGTCTGATAATGAGGGTTCCGGTTTTACCTTTTTGTTGTTCTTCTTCTCATCCCTGTCCGACATTTTGCAGGCGGGTCGTGTGTGGAGGACGCTATTGCGACGGCCTTCCAGTTTGCGAGAAAGGACAGGGTGGTCTGAAGGATGTCAAAGCGCTGGTCGAGTTAGGTCGTCTAACAGAGATCTCAATATTGTGATCTTAAAGCTCAGAGATCTAGCAGATGGTGTCGGTGCGTTCAAAATAAGGTTTGGGGCACTTGCGCTGGACCTTTGGCTTTCAATTTGAACGTGCAGAAAGCTATCAGCCTCAAATGATATAGTGACTAATGCTGGTTAGTGTTCATGTGTCACGCTCTGCTTGTGGCTGTACTACCATTTGTGGCTGCAACTCCAAAAGATAATGTGTCATTAGATTATGCCACCTTGGGTCTGCAGGACTGATTGAGCAAACTTCCCATTTGTTTAAAGTGCACAGAGCACTATTATTGCATCTCTTTCCCGTTTTTCGCGCCGAAAAAAAGGTGGAAAATTGAGCAGAGTCGCCATCTTGGGGTCAGGCGCCAGTGAAGGAAGGTTCTCACTATTTTCGGCTGTATCGCCGCTGAACTTGCGCTCTCGCTACCAAGGGCACCCCTCAGGAAGGCGTAGGGCAGAGACACTGTGCCATTTGAACATTCCGCTGGGCTTTAGCAACTGTATTAGCGCTTTTGTGGAGATTTACTTGCAAGGTAGCTGGCGGGCGGCCATCCTAGGGACAGGCAGGCGGACACACGGAGTTACTGGCAAGCTCGAACCACGCCGATAAGCTCACCAATTTTAAAAACTGTGAGCATACATTGACCGGCGCCTCCCTCAAGGCTCACCTTCTCTCCGTGTGCGAGTCTCTTAGGTCCGCCGCTTTCCGCCAGGAGACGTGCAGGCTGACAGCGCTCCTCTCCGCTCCGTGATCAGTGTCGTGGCAGCATGTCAGCAAAAAGGTGCGTCCGGCCGATATCAAGAGTCGAGCTTCGCACCGAGCGTGCCTTAGAGGTTCTAAAGCCCTGCTCCGCGGTGCATACGGGTGAAGAGGTGTTTTTCTGCCCCCGAAAATTGATGAGATCGCTCTCCTGCACGGCAGAGAACAGGCTAGGCGGCCATCACCAACGCCGTCCAAGCCACGCCCCCGGCAAAAATATTTTTTGATAAATATGTAAATATGTGTACTGTATTATAAAATGTTTTAAAAAATATTAATACTTTTTTCTTTTTTTTCAGATTGATATAGAAAATTTACGAAAACTAGAACCATTTTTAAAGCAATTTTTTAGAAAAATAAATGAAAAAATATTTTTTTGAGTGGGTATGGTAAGTCACCAATATCATGGTTCCTTTATTTCTACTTCTCTACAATCACATTTTCAATTTTTATTTGTAGTCTCTCAAAAAAAAAAAAAAAAAAAAAAAAAAAAACCTTGGGTGCGCGCAGGGTGCGCGCACCTCAAAAAAATTTCTAAAAAAATTTCTAAAAAAAAAATTTGTTTGGTTAAGTTTATAAGTGGCTCTTAAAAGAGCCCTTGAGTTAATGGAGGGAAACAGGAAGAGAAAAATGCAAAAAAAGAAAAAACATCTATGGCCTAGTGCACGGATGCGCATCAAATTTTCTCTGAAGGAGATCAAGACTGGTCTCCCCCATAGAAATAAGAGAACCGCAATCAGTGCACCGTGTAGACAACCTCGCCAAACAAGGTGGACCAACAAGAGGTATAGAAACAGGTGAAGGCACCATCGCAGCTGAAGTGCTCCCTTGAGCTGCCGAAGATGTGCTCGGCTGAGCTGCTGCTGATGTCGTCGGCTGAGCAGGTGGAGGGTTTTCTCCAGAAGCTCGACGATAAGTTACTGGATGCATTTTGTAAACATGTCTCAACATAGTGTGAATGCTAAAAGAATATTTCTTGTTAGGATTCCCACGAGATAAGACTTTTTTACAAAGTACACATGTAACTTTCGGTGCATTTACCTTTTTCTCACCATCTGGAAAAGTGAAAAACTGCCATATAAAGCTGTCTTTCTGCTTCCTGTTCCTCTGCCTCTCAAGAGTGTCCTGGTCACTGTCTGAAGTAGGTTGCTGTTCAGCCATTGTCTCTCAACAACAGAATAGCTCCTTCTCCAAAGGAATCAGAACTAATAATGAGGGGAGTAGGTGTGGTTTGGGAAGAATCTGGACCAGAAAGTACTTCAAACCAATCAAAAGTGATGAATCTTGATCACATGACTTGCCATGAGGGGATGCGGTGTGGTATTGAAACAATTAGAAACTGAAAGTAATGATAACCAATAAGAAATATTGTTTTATTATGTATAAACCCGAGGTGCGCGCACTGCGCAAGCTCCGAGCGCGCACCCCGTGATGACGTATGCACGAACGCGTAAACGCGCAGGTGCATACGTCATATGCGCGTACCTAGCGCGCATACGTTGAACACGCGTATACGCAACCGTTATTGCGCATAATTTTAGCGTATGCGGAAGTAAACCGCGTCGAGCGCGTAGGTCGCATGCGTACGTACGTACGCATACGTACTGGGTGCGCGCTCCCAGCGCGCACCATGAAGTATATTTGCGCACATAAATAACGTACGCCGGAATTCATAAAAAACTTACGAAATAGTACTAGGAGCGCGCTCAGAGCGCGCACCCCAAGAATTTATAAAAAAAAAAAAAAAAGTGGACATAAAATAATTAAAAAAATTAAAAAAAAAAAATATATCCTAATTGAATTTTTAAAAAAAATAATTTATAAAAAAATACAGATAATATATAAATGAATATATAGTAATTTTATTTTAATAAAAAAAAATATCTTTAATTAAAAATACATAACTTAGCATATAAAAAACCATACAAATTCACTGAAAAAACCAAAGGTTTCAAAAACGTTATAGTTAGGGATTAGCATTTACAAAACCTTGCAAATTCACTGAAAAAACCATAGGTTTCACACACGTTATAGTTAGGAATTAGCATTTAAAAAACCTTGAAAATTCAATGAAAAAACCATAGGTTTCACACATGTTATAGTTAGCTGGACATTTTACTCGTAAAAAACCAATGAAATTCCCCCGTTATAGTTAGTTCAGCTAACTATAACTCGCGCGCCCGCAATGCACTGCTGATGACGTCACATATTACATCACTCATGACATGGTCAGTGACATCACTCATGACATCACTGATGACATCTCAAATGACATCACTGATGACATCATCCAGTGAATGTGTGTGTTTCTGAAAATTAAATATGTTTTATATATGTATATCTCAAGGTCGATGGAAGAATAAATGGGTATATAAGTGTCTAAATGGATGATTTGTTTTTGAAAAATTGATTGTGTAACTGACTGATTAAGTGTATCATAGTGAATACATGGCTTAGTGAGTAATGTTTAAATATGTAAATATCTGTATCAGTCTCTCACTTTGTGTATAAGTGGCTGCATGGGTTGGTGAGTAGCTACATGGGTGTCTATATAGGTTATTAGTTGGTTTTATGAGTATCAGTCTGAGTGTCTGCATGGTTCGGTGGGGGTATTACGTAGTGCATAGGTGCATGAATGAGTGACTCACTCTTTGTATGTGTTGAAGACAGCATGTGTGCAGGACTCTATGGGTGGATGAGTGAGTGTATGGGTGTGTTAGTGAGTGAATGACTGTCTCAATAGTGTCTTTATGAGTAACTACATATGTTTTAAACTAGTATATGTGAGTATTGATGTATATAAGCGAGTATATGTGAGAGTGAGAGATTGAAAGAGTTCCTGTATGAATAAGTATGTGTTTCTATAAGTGATTGTTTTAAAGACTAAGTATGTGTAAGTTTCCGTAGAAGTAAGTGTGGTGGTGTGTGTATAACTGTATATGCAAGTAAATGTATGTTTGATTCTTTATTAGCATGAGTGACTATGTGTGTGAGTACCTCTATGGATGAGTGGCATTGTGTAACAGGATGTATAGGTGTATGAGTACATATGATGAGTGAGTACATGTATGAGTGACTGTATAGGACTGTTGGTGAATGAGTGGATGTGTATTTGGATCAAAGAATTACTATATAGGTTGTTGTAACTGGTATTGGTATGTCCATTGTTTTTAAAATTTAAATTTCTATTTTTGAATGTGTGTATCAAAGGTTATATTAGGGGAAGAGGAGGTCTGCCACTCTATCACAAGGATGATGTCATCAGTGATGTCATTTGAGATGTCATCAGTGATGTCATGAGTGATGTCAGTGACCATGTCATGAGTGATGTAATATGTGACGTCATCAGTAGTGCATTGCGGGCGCGCGAGTTATAGTTAGCTGAACTAACTATAACGGGGGAATTTCATTGGTTTTTTACGAGTGAAATGTCCAGCTAACTATAACATCTGTGAAACCTATGGTTTTTTCACTGAATTTGCAAGGTTTTTTAAATGCTAATTCCTAACTATAACGTGTGTGAAACCTATGGTTTTTTCAGTGAATTTGCAAGGTTTTTTAAATGCTAATTCCTAACTATAACGTGTGTGAAACCTATGGTTTTTTCAGTGAATTTGTACGGTTTTTTAAATGCTAAGTGTAACGCCCTGAACGTCTCAGGATCGTTTAACAGACACGACAATGAGGACGCAACCACTTGTGAAGGGTTAGTTATTTTAATGAAGGCAAATATAATACAAGGAATAAACAAAAGTTATAGTCACTGGAATCCTCCAGGCTAAGTACGTTACCAGCCCACAGCACGGATGGTCCTAACCGTCCTCTGCATATACGCCGATCCCGGCGTATGCCAACAGAGGGCAGAAATGAAATGGCCGACAATGCCAATCGGTAGGCTGTGAGGGGCACGAAGAGTGTTGGGGAGAATCGAGGAGTCAGGGAAACACCCAGCCGGGGTCTCTACCTGAAGGGAGCAGCCGCTCAACCTCTTCCTCTGACTGCACCGGGACGCGGAGTCACCTCCTGGTGATGCGTCACCGATACCCCAATCAAAAGCAAGAAGACTGAACCGAGAGCAGCCGCTCGATCGATCCTGTGGACTTCCGAGTCTGTAACGCGGCAAACACCTCCTGGTGTGCGTTACAGCTGGCAGTCCCTGTGTCTCTGGTCGGGCTGGGAGTTACGACTCCAACCAGCAAAAGCGCCACTGCGCTTGGACTCAGCCGAGTCAAAAAGCGAAGCTCAATGGTTGACCGGTAGAGCTTCCGGGTCCTTCACAGGTGACGATGGGGCAAGACACGGCCCAGGGAGTAACGACTCGACCTACCTCCGTTCTTGCCTTACTGGAGCACCACTCCGGAACACTGCTCTTCACGAAGCAGGTACGTCAGTGTAAACACAATATCCGACAGCGTTGTGCCTCCCGGTTCCTCCCTTTATAGGGCGTGTTTTCCTTGAGTTATGTAACAGCTCTCCTGTTTACATAAGGGCGTGTTTTCCTTGAGTTATGTAACAGCTCTCCTGTTTACATAAGGGCGTGTTTCCCTTGAGTTATGTAACAGCTCTCCTGTTTACATAAGGGCTTGTTTCCCTTGAGTTATGTAACAGCTCTCTTGTTTACATAACCTCTCAACCGCTAAGCATCCTGGGAGATGTAGTCCGTTTTCGCTGGTTACCGTTTTCCTCCCCTCGTATGACAGGAATTCCTGACACTGACACAAGTTACTTTACGCCATTTGTGGCGTGCGCGCCCACTTAACGCAGTTCGTTCCGTGCGCGCACGGTGCGCTTCGTGCACCGTGCGCGCACAGTGAGCACGCGGTGCGCTTCGCGCACCGCGTGCCCACGTTACGCTAGATGGGCCATGAACGCACGATGCGCTTCGCGCACCGTGCGCACATGGAGGACATATGATGAGCATCGTTGTGACAGGTAAAATATATGTTTGGTTTATATCAAATAAGCCATGCACAAAGGGTGCATTCGGGCACTTTTTGCACACGGGGTAGGGAGAATGTGGATATATATATTTTTTTTTTATTATTTATTACCGTACGCGTACGGTAAGCGTAATCGGCGAAATTTTCGAAAAAATTAAAATTGTTTTTTTTCACTTGGGGGACCGTTGGGGACTCCCTCGACATGGCTAGGTGCTTGGGAGCTGTCTAAACAGCCCCTTTACATGTTTTTGCACTTTGTTTTTCAACCCCCTGTCAGAGTGCGAGAGAGAAAATGGCGGCCGCCGCTTCCTGGTTTCGACCGATTCGAATGTTTACTAAGATCTAAGGGCCAATCAGAATCGCCCTCGCGCACGCCACCGTACGCGTACGGTAAGCGCACCGTAAGCGCACCGTAAGCTGGCTCAGATATATATATTGATTTAAAGGCTATTTTCTCAGAATCTACTGAACAGATTTACACCAAACCTACAAAAGGCACTTCCTTGACCTGAGGACTACCTCTCTGCCAAATTTCATTAAATTCTGTTCAGCCGTTCGGGCTGTAGCTCTGTCTAAAGGTCCTATGGAAAAATGCATGGGAAAAACCCGTTTTGGGACCCCCTTTTATCTCAGCCCCCGCTTGACGAATCCCCCCGAGACTTTCAGGGTAGGAGCGGAGCTCAACGCCCCACCTATTTTGAAAATTTCGCGAGGATTCGTCGACCGGCGCCAAAGTTATTTAAAATAGAATGTTGCGGATTTCCTATGGAAACGTGGTCCTAACTATAACTATCTACTGGCGACCGCCAGTAGATAATGTGTATATATATATATATACACACACACACACACACATATAAATGCATATGCATATATATATATGTGCATATGTGTGCGTGTAGAGAGAGGAAGAGAGAGGTAGAGGTGTAGAGGTAGAGAGGTAGAGAGTAGTAGAGAGAGAGGTAGAGGTGGAGTAGTAGAGAGAGAGAGTAGTAGAGAGAGAGAGTAGTAGAGAGAGAGAGTAGTAGAGAGAGAGGTAGAGAGAGAGGTAGAGAGTGAGTAGTAGAAAGAGTAGTAGAGAGAGTAGTAGAGAGTGAGTAGTAGAGAGAGTAGTAGAGAGAGAGAGTAGTAGAGAGAGTAGTAGAGAGAAGTAGAGAGTGAGTAGTAGAATGAATAGTAGAGTGAGTAGTAGAGAGTAGTAGAGTGAATAGTAGAGAGTGAGTAGTAGAGAGAGTAGTAGAGAGTAGTAGAGAGTGAGTAGTAGAGTAGTAGAGAGTGAGTAGTAGAGTAGTAGAGAGTGCATCGTAGAGTAGTAGAGAGAGAGTAGTAGAGAGAGTAGTAGAGAGAGAGTAGTAGAGAGAGAAGTAGAGAGAGAGGTAGAGTAGTAGAGAGAGTAGTAGTAGAGAGAGAGAGTAGTAGAGAGAGAGGTAGAGAGAGAGGTAGAGAGTGAGTAGTAAAGAGAGTAGTAGAGAGAGAATAGTAGAGAGAGAGAATAGTAGAGAGAGAGAGTAGTAGAGAATAGTAGAGAGTGAGTAGTAGAGAGTAGTAGAGTGAATAGTAGAGAGTGAGTAGTAGAGAGAGTAGTAGAGAGTGAGGGTAGTAGAGCGAGAGTAGTAGAGAGTGAGTAGTAGAGAGTAGTAGAGGGTGAGTAGTAGAGAGTAGTAGAGTGAATAGTAGAGAGTGAGTAGTAGAGAGTAGTAGAGAGAGTAGTAGAGAATGAGTAGTAGAGTGAGTAGTAGAGTAGTAGAGAGCGAGTAGTAGAGAGCAAGTAGTAGAGAGCGAGTAGTAGAGAATAGTAGAGAGCGAGTAGTAGAGAGCGAGTACTAGAGAGTGAGTACTAGAGAGCGAGTACTAGAGAGCGAGTAGTAGAGAGTGAGTAGTAGAGAGTGAGTAGTAGAGAGTGAGTAGTAGAAGGTAGTAGGGTGAGTAGTAGAGGGAGTAGTAGAGAGAGAGTAGTAGAGTAGTAGAGAGTGAGTGGTAGAGAGTAGTAGAGTGAGTAGTAGAGAGTAGTAGAGAGTGAGTAGTAGAGCGTGAGTAGTAGAGTAAATAGTTTAATTCAAAAGGAACACAATGAGGGGGTTCATTTTGCCATAGAAATTATGATTAGTGCTGAAAAAAGAAAAATTAGGGCACATTTTGAGTGACTTCTCAAATCCTCTTCTATTTCATAAAAAAATTCTGACATGCAGACTGAAACATGCACTTTCAATACCAGCAGCAGACTTCCCTGGTGAGCAGTAGCTTTTCTACAGTGATCTAATTAGCAACTAGAGTGCTAACATTCCGAATTTATGGCAAATGTGTAACACATCTGAATGCCTTCTTGATGGAATCACAGTAAAAAACTGAAAGTATTTCCTACTGAGGAGACTGTAGTAAATGAGGAAATTAGGAAACTTCATAACAAATAAGTCTCCCAAAATGGCCACGTGAGACAAAAGAGCCCAAATGTAGCACAAATATCACCCAGATGTAGCCCAAGTATAGCCCAATGACAGAATGTCCCAGAGTGTTCTAAAGGACAACTAGAGTGCTAACAGTCCTACTTATGACAAAAGTATGGCACACCTGAAGCCATCTTGATTGGAATAAAGTGGCAACACTTAAAACATTTAATTTGCAAAGGAACAAAATGAGGGGGTTCATTTTGCCGTAGAAATTATGATTAGTGCTGCAGAAAGAAAAATTAGGGCACATTTTGACTTCTCAAATCCTCTTCTATTTCGTTAAAAAATTCTGACATGCAGACTGAAACATGCACTTTGAATACCAGCAGCCTGGTGAGCAGTAGCTTTACTACAGTGATCTAATGTGCAAATAGAGTGCTAACATTCAGAATTTATGGCAAATGTGTAACACATCTGAATGCCTTCTTGATGGAACCAAAGTAAACAAGCATTGAAAATGCAATAGGTCTCGCCCTTGTTTAAGTTAAAGCAATTCTGTTTGAAATGAGGTGGCTTTTTAGCTTTGCTTGTATTAGTGTTTTTCAAACTTTCATGTACATAACATGGATATGTGTGCACGTATATATATGTATGAATGCATTTATATAGAAATGCAGATTATATATATATTCAATGAAAAAACCAAAGGTTTCACACATGTTATAGTTAGCTGGACATTTCACTCGTAAAAAACCATTGAAATTCCCCCGTTATAGTTAGTTCAGCTAACTATAACTCGCGCGCCCGCAATGCACTACTGATGACGTCACATATTACATCACTCATGACATGGTCACTGACATCACTCATGACATCACTGATGACATCTCAAATGACATCACTGATGACATCACTGATGACATCATCCTTGTGATAGAGTGGCAGACCTCCTCTCCCCCTAATATAACCATTGAAACACACATTCAAAAATAGAAACTAAAATGTTCAAAATAATGAACATATCAATATCAGTTACAACAACCTATTCAGTAATTCTAAGAACCACATACACATACAGTAATTCACCAACAGTCCTCTACAGTCACTCATACATGTACTCACTCATCATATGTACTCATACACCTGTACATCCCGTTACACAATGCCACTCATCCATAGAGTAACTCACACACATAGTCACTCATGCTAATAAAGAATCAATCATCCATTTACTTGCATATACAGTTATACACACACCACCACACTTACTTCTACAGAAACTTACATATACTTACTCTTTTAAACAATCACTTATAGAAACACATACTTATTCATACAGGAACTCTTCCAATCTCTCACTCTCACATATACTCACTTATATACACCAATAGTCACATATACTAGTTTAAAACATATGTAGTTACTCATAAAGACACTATTGAGACAGTCATTCACTCACTAACACACCCATGCACACACTCATCCACCCATACAGTCCTGCACACATGCTGTATTCAACACATACAAACAGTGAGTCACTCATTCATGCACCTATGCACTAAGTAATACCCCCCACCGAACCATACAGAAACTCAGACACTCATAGTGATAAAAAACCAACTAATAACCTATATAGACACTCATGTAGCTACTCACCAACCCATGCAGCCACTTATACACAAAGTAAGAAACTGATACAGATATTTAAATATTTAAAGATTACTCAGTAAGCCATGTATTCACTATGATACACTTAAACAGTCAGTTACACAAAAAAAATTCCAAAAAAAAGTATCCATTTAGACACTTATATACCCATTTATTCTTCCTTTGACCTTGAGATATACATAAATATAAAAAATATATAATTTTCATAAAAACACACAATCACTGGATGATGTCATCAGTGATGTCATCAGTGATGTCATTTGAGATGTCATCAGTGATGTCATGAGTGATGTCAGTGACCATGTCATGAGTGATGTAATATGTGACGTCATCAGTAGTGCATTGCGGGCGCGCGAGTTATAGTTAGCTGAACTAACTATAACGGGGGAATTTCAATGGTTTTTTACGAGTGAAATGTCCAGCTAACTATAACATGTGTGAAACCTTTGGTTTTTTCATTGAATTTCTAAGGTTTTTTAAATGCTAATTCCTAACTATAACGTGTGTGAAACCCATGGTTTTTTCAGTGAATTTCAAAGGTTTTTTAAATGCTAATTTCTAACTATGCCTACAGAGATAGGACATGTGAAGAAAGAAGAAAAAATGCACAGAAAGAAACAAAAGAAGTGCAGAAAGAAGCAACAGAAGTCCTCAAATACGAAGATAAGTGCAGGAAGAAGGATAACGTGCAGAAAGAACAAAAAGAAGAGCAGAAAGAAGCCTTGTTGCAAAATCATCCTGTACCCTCAACTTTTTCAGACGGATACTGGTGGTAACTGAGTCTGACTAACCAGTCCTAGAGCCAGTGCTATGTTAAAAGACACTTAGAATACAGTGAAAACACCTACATACACTAGGGAACATTATGCGTTGGGGTCCCCCTGTGATTAGCATGACCTCCTCTGTAAGCCCCTAATGAATAATAGGGCATGGGGATTAAAACTACCTCTTAAAACAGGCCACAGGGCGTTTTTGCACACATTAACTCAGGCCCCGTCCCCTCCCTTCACCACTGTGTAAACACGCCCTGTGTCCATTTTTAGTTGGGAGATTAAGTTCATTTGAATCCTGAGGGTCCCTAGGGTCCAACTAGCCCACTAGGTACCTCCAGTAAGTGCCACAGAGCTGCGTTGCAGAGAGGTGTAAAAAGTGGCACGGCCTGGACCACCTCTCTGCAATGCAGCTCAGTGGCGCTTACTGGAAGCACTTGGTGGGCTAGTTAGCCCCCAGGGGCCCTCAGTATTGAAGGGAAATTATATCCCCAATTTAAAACATGCCATAGTGCGTGTTTGCACACGTCACCTCAGGCCCCGTCCCCTCCCTTCACCACTGTGTAAACGCGCCCTGTGGCTGTTCTAAGTTGAGAGTCCCCCTGAATCCTAAGGGTCCCTAGGGTCAAACTAGACCACTAGGTACCTCCAGTAAGCGCCACAGAGCTGCGTTGCAGAGAGGTGTAAAAAGGGGCTTGGCCTCAGAACACCTGGCTGCAGCGCAGCTCCCTGGCGCATACTGGAGATGCCTGTTGGGGGCGCGTTTGCAGAGTGCTGCACGGAGGGGGCATGGCCTCCGGCACGATGCCAGTCTTTTATTTATTTTAGTTTTTTAAGAAGGGGGGCTGTTTGGTTCCCCTTCTTATTCTAATTTATTGGCCCTGATGACCCCATCCCCCAGGGCCAGTCTCCTAATTATATTTTTTTGACCCCAATCCCCAGGGCTGGCCACTGTTTTTTATTATTTTTAAAAAATATATATTTATAGACACACCTAGGACATGCTGGACAAACCGTACGTACCTATCACCATGACGATTTGCGTGATATTCATTAAAAGGCGACTATGCATGCAATAAATCCACGTGGAATGTATTTACACCACTAGTGAAGCTCTGACATGTCTGATGCCCTACCGTGCCTAATCCTGGTAGACACCCTTGTCGTTTATTTATACAAACATGGGTAGCTATTGACGGGCACATTTAATACACATGCACACCAAGCCATTCAAAGGGGATTCGACAAAAATTCGACCAAAACTATGCAAGAAACCCCCCTCACGGTTAATAAAACACACATCCACTGCCGGATGTGTAATACTTTTTATTTTACTCTCTGGAAAGGGGACGAACATCACTTGAGAGTCACAGCGTGCTCCTGACAGAGCCCAATGCTGTGTTACACCCACCATTGCCTGCCGAGTGCCACACACCTCTGTGTTGTATTCCACTAGCTAGTGCATATGCTATGACACTCTCTAGCCCATGTGCACTGTAACACCACCCCGTGAATATGTCATGCCACACTTGTCTTCGCACGGGTTATATTGCCCCATCTAACGTGCCTTTCTCGATGCCTATGTTATAACGCACAGTGCTATGCCATACATATTACAATCTGGGATCCATATATTTGTCACAGTGCATATGCAACGTTACACTCCCCAGCACATATTTTATATTACAACTTTAGAGACTAGTTAGGTTACACAACACTGCCCTGTGCATATTACACTCCAAGGCGCATATCGCATAGCACGCGCTAGTGCCTGTGCTATCTCGCGCTCTCCAATGAATCTGTCATTGCGCACAATGTATTGCAAATTATATTTCACGCCCGGTTCATCTTATATCACACTTTTTGGTGCATAGTTTATACCATACACTATATCTAGTTTTCATTTTCAATCGTGCTCTCAGGACTATGTTCTATATAACACTGTGTTCACCTACCCTTTTCACGGGCATTACATTTTGCGATAGGGGGTGGAGGGTCAGGGGGTGTTTCTGCCAAGTGAGCCCGGAGTCACAGTCACAAACGTCCTCTTCTTCCTGAATAAAAGTGAGATTATGCTGCATACTTGTTCATATTTTAAGTAGTTCGCACAGACACAATGTTTTAAAAACAATGAAGTTCCTAATACCCGCCTTCTCTGAACAGTTAGCTTGCTGCCCCATCCCCTTCCTCCCTATCCTCTGTTGTGTGAATCCATGGACTAGCCTCCTCCCTCCTGCCATGCATGGTCTGATGTGCTGCCACTGCCCTCAATTTAGTATGATGTACCAGTCCAGTCCTCCTGCCCTCCATTGCCCAATTCTATGCCCCATCATTGACCTCCTGCTTAAACTCTGTGCTTAGCTTGCTGCCCCTATTCTCCTTCCCCCTGCCCTCCGATGTCTTTGTGCATGCCCCTGCTCCATCCTTTTTGCCCACCATGTCCCATGGACCTGCCACTCCTATCTACTCTGAGTGTTCTGTTGAGCTGCCACTCCCCTCCCACCTGCCTAGCATTGTCAGATGACTGTAACCTGTCCCTGCCACCTCCACCCTGCCTGTCCACATGCCATGCCCCTATCCTCTTCCTCCTGTCCTACATGGTCCATTGTACTGCCACACCCTTCTGCCCTCCCTGGTCTGTTGTGCTGCAACTGCTCCTCCTGCCTGCCCCGTGTGGTCTGTTGTGAGGTCCCTTCCCCTGAACTTTCTTGTCTGTGCACAGGTCCTGACCCTCCCTTCTATCCTCCATTGTCCTTTGTGCATGCCCCTCCACCCTCCTTCTTGCCCATCATAGCCATTGTGCTGCCACTAACCCTCCCACTTGCCATGCATGGTCTTCTGTGCTGCCATGGCCCCTCCCACCTTCCCTGTGTGGTCAGTTAGCTGCCCCTGACCCCCTCCCACCTTCCCTCCATGGTCTGTGTGTATGCCATCACAGTCTCACTGTTGCTCTTCATGGTGTGTCTTGCTTCTAGTGCCCATCCTGCCTGACCTCCATGGCTATCTTGCTGCTCCTGCCCTGCCCCCTTGCCCCCAGCCCTACTCCCTCCCTCCTGGCTTGTCTGTTCCATTGTAATGCCCCTGATCCGTCCCTCCTGCCCTTTATGGTCTGTTATGCTGCAGCTTTCTCTCCTGTCTGTCCATTATGGTCAGCTAGCTACCATTGCCTCTTGCCCCTCTGTTCTCTGTTGTCCATGTGCATGGTCCTGTCCCCTCCCTCTTGCTTTCTATGGATTGTTGTGCTGCACTCCCGTCCTGCATGCCCTGTGTGGTGTATTGTGCTGCTGCAAACCCTGATGCCTGCCCTGCAGGGTCAGTTTGGTGCACCTCTCCATGTCCCTCCTGTCCTCTGTTATCCAAGTCCATGTCCCTATCCCATTTCCTTCCATGATCCAATGTACCATACTTGCGAACATTTTGAACTTGGTAAGAGGGAGATTTTGAAAAAAAACTGGGGTATTGATTTTCCCCTTTGAGTTACATTGAAAAAGAGGATATTGTAGACAGGAGACAGATCAAATAAAGCCCATTTGAGCTTAAAAACATTGGACGTTTCCTGGCTGAATCGGGTCTGTTGGCATGTATGGTTGTACCACCATTGCCTCTTCCTTCTGCCCACAATGGTCTATTACATTGCCACAGCCTTGAAGGAGGGTAGATGTTGTATCACAGGGGGCCCCTGGCCCGTTCTGTCCACACCTGAAGTATGAGACCCTTGTCCTTGCCCTGCCAGCTGCATTTGTAGGCCGTATTAAATTGACCAGCGGGTCCCGTATTGCTATATAATTATCCTGAGACATCCTTACCACTCAGCCAGCATAAAACCCCTGTGTAGGCCCTTCTGTTCAATATGTAGGCCTCTTTGTTAAATTGACCATAGCTCTGCAATTTTAGTGTATAGCAGTCTGAAGGCAGGTCTGCGAGGCCTTCTGATCCAAACTAGTAGCCTCCACCCTACCCGAGTGCTCCGTGCTCGGTATCAAAGTTCAACATCCCCCTGAAGCTGTCGACATACAGTAGGCTGCATCCTGGACTGGTACTTGCGTCCTGGGCAGGTTTCCCGCTTTTAAGGAAGTGGCAACCGCAGAGCGTCAAGTTAGGAGAACTGAGGAGATTTTATACATGAATATATTGAATTCCCGTACAATACCCATTATTTTCTGCTTGCTCTATGGAACTTACGATAAGCGATTGGCCTGAGAGACTGACCTTTTCACCCAGTCCATTGTCAGCATTAAGTGGGTAAATGACGAAATGTCTGGTAAAATCTGCAGTCGAAGCTTTTGGGTAGCATACGTAGGTAGATGTAGCGTGCAAAGGAACCCACAAAATGATATAAAAAGGGAGCACCCACAGATATCGACGGACTACCTCGCCGTCTGTATGTAGGTTAACAGGCAGTGCAGGTTTTCCCCAAGAGCTGGGAGCTCTTGTCTTCCTTTGCTTAAAATGTCTTGCTCTGCTTTGCATGAAGTATCTTATTCGATTTTACCTATATGAAATGTCATGTTATGTTTAACCATTGTTCTCTTTACTTTTGCATTTAAAAGATTTTGTATTGTAATTGCAGGAATGCTTGCTCTAAGAGTAAACGTGAGTGTTCCTAGGTAACATTTTCCTTGGTGTAACTTGTTTCTCATGATGCATTTATAGATGTGTTTTCTCTCTCTCTCTGTCAGTACATTAATTGAGATACAGAGAATATTATGACAGCTGTATGATTATCTGGATTCTGTTTTTTGTACTTTATGTCTCTATTCTGCGGTTTCTTTGAAGTTGCATCTTCTCATTAAACTGCCATTGTCTTCTGCCTCCAATTCCATGTCTCATATGTCTGTTTTCTTCATTTTTGGAGCAAGCGTTCCTAGGCACCCCGGCTCAAATTAAGGTGCCCCTTTTGTCCCTGACTCACTCTCCTGCTCAGTTCTGTGGTGGCTCCCGGGGATCTGGGGACCGCCCCTAGCTTCCTTGACCCGTAATAGATCTTCCCTCCAACAGCCTCTCTTGCAAGTCCTGTATTGTTGGTTTGTTGCCCCTGCCCCCCTTTCCACTGCCCTCCATAGTCTGTTGTGCTTCCACGGCCCTTCCTGCCTGCTCAGTGTGGTTAAATTGTTGCCTTTGCACCCTCCTACCTGCCTTCAATTTTCAGAGTCCGTGCCCCTGGCCTCTGCCTCTCAACAGTATCCTAATGAACAACTAGATTGCTAACATTCTATATTTATTACAAAAGTGTGGAACGCCTGACATCATCTTGATGTAATCAAAACTGTAATACCTAGAGCATTTCCTTTAGAAATTACATATATGAGAGGGTCTTATTGGCATCAAAATTATGGTTAGTGCTCTAAAAGACTAAAATAAGGACATATTTTCTGAGTTTTCAAATAGCGACAAAGCACTTTTAAATTATTTGTTATCTTTATGTTTTTTTATCCAGTTGACCACTTGATTAAATGTTGCACTTAGGGGAGAGGATGTGGTGTTACTTCCAGAACTGCAGACTTTGCAACTGGGGAACCAGGTTGAAGTTTCTGCTTCAGCTCGACATTCTGTGATTCTGGTCAAATCACTTAGTCTCCCCATGTCTACAACCAAAATGAATTTGTTCTTGTGTGATGTAACCAATGCTCATGTAAAGCACTCCAATACCTGACAAGTCTGCACTATATAACACTGCAAAAACACAAAATAATAAGTGTTTTGCACACTTCTGTCATTGGGCTATATTTGGGCTACATCTGGTTGATTTTGGGCTACATTTGGGCTCTTTTGTCTCCGGTGGCCATCTTGGGAGATTTATTTGTTATGAAGTTTCCTAATTTCCTCATGTACTGCAGTCTCCTCAGTAGGAAATGCTTTCAGTTTTTTACTTTGATTCCATCATGAAGGTATTCAGATATGTCACACATTTGCCATAAATTCTGAATGTTAGCACTCTAGTTGCTCATTAGATCACTGTAGTAAAACTACTCCACCATGGAAGTCTGCTCCTGGTATTAAAAGTGCATGTTTCAGTCTGCATGTCAGAATTTTTTAATGAAATAGAAGAGGATTTGAGAAGTCACTCAAAATGTGCCCTCATTTTCTTTCTTCAGTATTAATCATAATTTCTATGGCAAAATGAACCTCCTCATTGTGTTCCTTTTTAAATTAAATGTTTTAAGTGTTACCAGTTTATTCCAATCAAGATGGCTTCAGGTGTGCCATACTTTTGTCATAATGAAGACAGTAAGCGCTCTAGTTGTTTTTAAGAACATTCTGGGACATTCTGTCATTGGGCTATACTTGGGCTACATCTGGGTGATATTTGGGCTACATTTGGGCTCTTTTGTCTCTGGTGGCCATCTTGGGAGACTTATTTGTTATGAAGTTTCCTAATTTCCTCATTTACTGCAGTCTCCTCAGTAGGAAATACTTTCAGTTTTTTACTTTGATTCCATCAAGAAGGCATTCAGATGTGTCACACATTTGCCATAAATTCAGAATGTTAGCACTCTTTTTGCTCATTAGATCACTGTAGTAAAGCTACTGCTCACCAGGGAAAACTGCTGCTGGTATTGAAAGTGCATGTTTCAGTCTGCATATCAGAATTTTTTAATGAAATAGAAGAGGATTTGTGAAGTCACTCAAAATGTGCCCTAATTTTTCTTTCTGCAGCACTAATCATACTTTTTATGGAAAAATGAACCCCCTCATTTTGTTCCTTTTTAAATTAAATGTTTTAAGAGTTACCACTTTAATCCAAGCAAGATGGCTTCAGGTGTGCCATACGTTTATCATAAGTAGGACTGTTAGCGCTCTAGTAGTTCTTTGGAACACTCTGGGAAGCTGCAGTAGAACACAAAGGAATCAACTGACAGTCTCTGCCCTTGTTGGATGTACATGTTTTACTGAGAATATCAGACTTCATTCTCACATGACTGAGAAAGATAATGTGAATTTACAGAAAATAAGCTCTCAGTTTAGCCTATAGATCACCTTCCAAACCTCTGTGGTAAAAGCATGAGAAAATATTTTTCTCTCAATCATGATATCCCAGAAGAAGGCTTTTTCACATGGTGAAATCACCTTAGAACATACCACAATTCCTAAAATGAGTATGGTACCATCAACAAATGATTTATAATGTAACTAAAGTCTTAAAACCTTCTATTAACTGCAATGCTTTTTAATGAGGTGCTATCATGTATATTTGTCCCAAGATGGCTGCCAACACTTCTTGGATGAAGTGCTGACAGCCAATCAGATCTCAGGATGAGATGTGTGGTTAGGCTCCGCCCACATATATATATGCTTTTAAATGCTATTTACTCAGGAAATACTGAACAGATTTACACCAGACCTACAAAAGGCACTTCCTTGACCTTATGGCTACCTCTCTGCCAAATTTCTAGTAATTCTGTTCAGCCGTTCGGGCTGTAGCTCGTTCTAAAGGTCCTATGGTAAAATGCATGGGAAAAACGCGTTTTGGGACCCCCCTTTTATCTCAGCCCCCGCTTGACGAATCCCCCCGAGACTTTCAGGGTAGGAGCGGAGCGTAGCGCCCCACCTATTTTGAGAAATTCGCGAGGATTCATCGACCGGCGCCAAAGTTATTCAAAATAGAATGTTGCGGATTTCCTATGGAAAAGGGGTCCTAACTATAACTACCTACTGGCGACCGCCAGTAGGTAATATATACACACATACACATATATAAATGCATATTCATATATATATGTGCATATGTGTGCGTGTAGAGAGAGGTAGAGAGAGGTGTAGAGGTAGAGAGGGAGAGGTAGAGAGGTAGAGGTAGAGAGAGGTAGAGAGTGAATAATAGAGAGTAGGGAGTGAGTAGTAGAGAGTGGTAGAGAGAGTGGTAGAGAGAGTAGTAGAGAGAGTGGTAGAGAGAGTGGTAGAGAGAGTGGTAGAGAGAGTGGTAGAGAGAGAGTGGTAGTGAGTGAGTAGTATAGTAGTAGAGAGTGAGTAGAAGAGAGTGAGTAGAAGAGAGTGAGTAGTAGAGAGTGAGTAGTAGAGAGTGAGTAGTAGAGAGTGAGTAGTAGAGTAGTAGAGAGTAGTAGAGAGTGAGTAGTAGAGAGTGAGTAGTAGAGTAGTAGAGAGTAGTCAATCAGTGTCAGTCAGTGTCAGTTAATCAGTGTCAATCAGTGTCAGTCAGTCAGTCAGTGTCAGTCAGTTAGTGTCAGTCAGTGTCAGTCAGTCAGTGTCAGTCAGTTAGTGTCAGCTAGAGCAGCTCTGCTGACCAGGTTCTCTGGCTCTAAAGCAGCTCTGCGGAACTGGTTCTCTGGCTCTACAGCAGGTCTGCTGACCTGGTTTCTCTGGCTCTAGAGCAGCTCTGCTGACCTAGTTCTTAGTCTACAGAGCAGCTCTGCTGACCTGGTTCTCTGGCTCTAAAGCAGCTCTGCTGACCCGGTTCTATGGCTCTAAAGCAGTTCTGCTGACATGGTTCTCTGGCTCTAGAGCAGCTCTGCTGACATGGTTCTCTCCCTCTAGAGCAGCTCTGCTGACCTGGTTCTCCCCCTCTAGAGCAGCTCTGCTGACCTGGTTCTCTCCCTCTAAAGCAGATCTACTGACCTGGTTTCTCTGGCTCTACAGCAGCTTTGATGACCTGGTTCTCTGGCTCTAGAGCAGCTCTGCTGATCTGGTCCTTAGGCTCTTGAGCAGCTCTGCTGTCCTGGTTCTCTGGCTCTAAAGCAGCTCTGCTGGCCTGGTTCTCTCCCTCTAAAGCAGCTCTGCTGACCTGGTTCTCTGGCTCTAAAGCAGCTCTGCTGACCTGGTTCTATGGCTCTAGAGCAGCTCTGCTGACCTGGTTCTATGGCTCTAGAGCAGCTCTGCTGACCTGGTTCTCTGGCTCTAGAGCAACTCTGCTGACCTGGTTCTCTCCCTCTAAAGAGCTCTGCTGACCTGGTTCTCTGGCTCTAAAGCAGTTCTGCTGACCTGGTTTTCTGCCTCTAGAGCAGCTCTGCTGACCTGGTTCTCTCCCTCTAAAGCACCTCTGCTGACCTGGTTTCTCTGGCTCTACAGCAGATCTGCTGACCTGGTTCTCGGCCTCTAGAGCAGCTCTGCTGACCTGGGTCTCTGGCTCTAGAGCAGCTCTGCTGACCTGCTTCTTAGGCTCTAGAGCAGCTCTGGAGACCTGGTTCTCTGGCTCTACAACGGCTCTACTGACCTGGTTCTCTGCGCTCACGATGCACGCACCCGACTTCACGAAAATATATTTAAAAATAATATAAGTTTATTATAAGTACAAATATATTATTTTTATGAATATCTTAGATAATCTCTTGCCCTAATATGTATATTAAAAGACACATACATATCATTTTGGAACAATTTTTTTTTGCCGGTGTCGCTCCCCCAGCGCGCCCCAGCACGTATATGAGGTCACGCGGGACCCGCCACTGCGCAAGCATCTCGTACCGTAATGCGCATGTGTCGCGAATGCGCGGGAGCAGGAGTCGCGGACTGGTCGCATACCAATCGCGCACATCACGTAATATTAAATGTATATGATGTAACTGAAAAACAACCGTACGCGGATCCTTCACGACCTTTCTAAAATGGCGGCTAGAATCCGCGCACCCACCTTGATGTGTACGCTTTGAGTGCGCGACTCCGAAAAAAATGTGGATTTTTTTAAAAGAAAATATAAATATATTAAAATAAAAGATGAAAACAAAAAAAATCATCAATATTTCAGTTTGCATATTCTTTACATTTTTTTTGTGCATTTTTCTGAAAAATATATGTTATTTAATAAATAAAATATTTATCAATAAACAGTTAAAAAACTGTAGAAAATCAGCACAAAAAAATAGGTATAACTACTATCACACTTAAAAATTGGCATTTAAAAAACCTTTGAAATTCACTGAAAAAAAACATAGGTTTCAGAGACGTTATAGTTAGAAATTAGCTTTTAAAAAAGCTTTGAAATTCACTGAAAAAAAACATAGGTTTCAGGGGTGTTATAGTTAGCTGGCCATTTCACTTGTACAAAACCATAGAAATCCCTCCGTTATAGTTAGTTCTGCTAACTATAACTCGCGTGCCCGCTAAGCACTGCTGATGATATCACATATTGCATCATTCATGACATGGTCAGTGACATCACTCATGACATCTCAAATGACATCACTGATGACATAACTATAACATAATTTTTGGCTCTTGGTTTGGTTTAAACCGACCACAACACTGAGCCGTAATATCATCAAGGGCTGTATAAAGCGTGATGATTTTTTAAAAATCCCATGGTTTATTTAAGAAACATTTGTTCAGACTTGGGGAGGTCTAATATGTTTACACACCCATGGACTATACAATGTAAGGCTAAGACCTGGGTAAAGAAGGAACCTGAATTGTGCTATTTGTCGAATAGAGGATATCAGGAGTTTACTAAATCCTCACGGTAGTCTTACTTGCTGTTAAAAACAAGATCCTAATGCAAGAGTTTGGCAGACGGGTTGCTCCATCATAATATGAAGGATATCTTGTCCGCCTTATTATAAATTCAAAAGGCTATAATCCACACGAAATAAGACGGATGGGATCTGTCATGTTTGTGACAGAGTAACTTATTCTCCAAACTCTAAATCAGGACTAAAACTTGGATTGGAGCCCTCGTTGACAACATTTTCTACTTCCTACGATCGATTACTGTTAACCAAGTTGAGAGTGGGCTCCATAGAATTCTTGCTGTCATATGCTACAGTTTGGAAACAAATTAATAATACCAATGAAAATATCGGTCCAAAAAATGCATTTCCTATTTCTTTGTACATTTTACAAATTTATTTGAGTAAAATATGTGGATCCTTAATAAAAAATCATGTGTTTACAAGGTGTAGATCAGTGTTTTTACCTCACAACAACTAGAACATCACTTTGTTATGTTGTGAGCTGCTTTTTAGCTGTTGCTTTTGTTACATTCCAAAAGAAGTCCAGAGGTAGCCATGAAGTAGGTTGTAGGTAAAAGGTTTATTAAGCTTAGTAACAGGATGGTAAGTAGGATAATAGGTTGAGCAGTTTAGCCCCACCAGGAGGAGCATCCTTGCTGCCCAGCCCACACACTCCAACTGTCTCTCTCTCAACCTCACCAGGCACCACAGCATTCCACTCCCTCATCAGACACTCTAACATTCACACACATCACATTCATACTGGCTGAGCAGCGGGGAACAGGTAGCTAAGGGAAATGATGCAAAGCAACAATACACGTTACAACAGCTTTTAAGCAAAAGAAGTTAATGTCTGCAAAGTGTGGCTATTTGTAATGTTTGTAGTTTATCCAGTTTTTTTTATTTGTTTTATAGTTATTTTTAACCAAATAAACGTATTTCTGATTGAGTAACTGCTGTTATTGGTTTGATTGAGCTCTGAGTCTCCACCCTGAGTCACCTGCCGGTGTAAGCCTGGGACACCTCTACCTTGCTACCCTAAGGGACATGTGCTACCGGATTGTACTTACTGCTCTGTTTGGGGCCAAAAGCATTGTTAGCCCGAGGACACAAGAAGTAAAAAAGGCTTTTCCTGTTCCGATTTGAAACCAGTAACTCCATAAAGTTCCCACATGGGGCATTTCTAAAATCACTCTTAGCAAGGAATGGTGTCACCCTTTTCAAGTGTGTAAATTTCATTGAAAGGAAGACGTTTATTTTTTCTCTCCACACTAATGGTTGAATAACAGTAAATGTATTGTTTTATTATACGTTTCTAAACGTTATTGTAGGCTTATATTTCACTGAGCAGTATTTGTCAGGAACCACCAAAAATTAAAATTGTACAGATTTATCTCTGCTTTAAAAATCGTTTAGTCTGTATTGTCTCCAGCTGGCCGGATATAGGGGCATATCAACAACAACCGGCGATAATTATCGTTAGGCGCACTTAGCGCTAGGATAATTATCGCCGGCTAGCGTGGATTTTTATCGCTGAGATAGCGTGCTATTAGCAACGCTCATCTCAAAAGCGATAAAAATCCTAGCGCTAACTGCCTAACGTGAGATTATCGCTGGAAACCCAGCGATAATCTCACGAAATGTGGCGTTAGCTTGTTGATAGGGACTCACAAACTTAGCCATGATATCCTCCTTCCATAGGATATCATGGCTAAGTCAGTCCTGGAGCAGGTGTAAGGAAAGTAGTGATTACAGGGGTTATCGCTACTTTTCATGCCGCTATGCTTCATAGCGTGGGGCTTGATGATAGGAGAAATGTCGCTTAGCGACATTTCTCCTGTCATGTCAGGTCAGGAACGCCCACTTTGCATCTCATTAGAGATGCAACGCTGGTGCCTACAGGGGAACAAGTAGCCGAGCTGGGGGACATCTCTGAGCTGACCCATTGGCAGCAAGAAGGGGGTCCCACCAGGGAGGAATTCTGCAAGGAGCAGAAAGAGTGCCCTACTCTGGAGGGTCTGCGGTGGCAGGCTGCAGACCAGGCAGCTGGTGATCAGTCCTGGTCACATCTGATCTACTGGGAGAATGGTCTCCTGTATAGTGAGCCTAAGGTTGCTGAGCCTGGGTCAGCCCATGTGCTGGTGGTACCCCAGCGCTTCAGGACCTTCCTATAGGGTCTGGCTCATCACATGCCTTTGGCAGGACATTTGGGGCGGGACAAGACCTTTGACAGGCTTGTCACCCACTTCTTCTGGCCTCAAATGCGAAGGCAATCAGATGGACACTGCAGGTCTTGCCAAACTTGCCAGGCAAGTGGCAAGAGTGGGAGGAAGGTCAAAGCTCCTCTCCAACCTTTTCCAGTTGTTGGAACACCCTTTGAAAGGGTAGGGATGGACATTGTGGGGCCACTGGATCCCAAGACAGCCATGGGCAACAGGTACATCCTGGTCTTGGTGGACCATGCCACCTGATACCCTGAGGCAATCCCCCTCAGGACAACGATAGCGCCAGTGGAGGGCCAGGCGTTAATGAGGATCTTTTCCAGTGTGGGGTTCCCAGAGAGGTGGTTTCTGACAGGGAGACCAATTTCATATCCAAGTATATGACATCCCTGTGGAAGGAGTGTGGTGTAACCTACAAGTTCACCTCTCATTATCACCCACAAGGTAACGGTCTGGTGGAGAGATTCCACAAGACCTTGAAGGGCATGATTAAGGGTCTAACAGAACTCATGAGGCGTAAGAGGGACGTCCTCTTGCCATGCCTTCTCTTTGCATACAAGGAGGTGCATCAGAAGTCTCTTGGGTTCAGTCCCTTTGAGCTCCTGTATGGCCACCCTGTCAGAGGACCTCTGAGTTTGGTGAAGGAAGGCTGGGAGGTAGCTCCCAGGAAAACTCCCCATGTTGTGTTTAATTACATGCTGGCCTTCAGAAACCAAACTGCCCGCTTCAGGAAACTCGCTCAGGCGAACCTAGAAGCAAGCCAGGAAGAAATGAAGAAGTGGTATGACCAGAATGCCACTCTGGTCAAATTTCAACCTGGGCAAAAAGTGTGGGTAATGGCCCTAGTGGGACCTTGTGCCTTGCAGGACAAGTGGACTGGTCCATTTGAGGTGGTGGAGCACAAAAGTGACGTCACCTATCTGGTGGATTTGCGGACTCCAAGGAACCCTTTGAGGGTCCTCCATGTGAATCGCCTTAAGCCCCACTTCGAGAGGTCCGAAGTAAGCATGCTCTTGGCGACTGACTGAAGTATTTGTAGAGCGCACGAATGCCGCGGCGTCTTGGCGCTAACAGATCCATAAAAGAGAGAGGCAGAGGAGCAGGTTGATCTAGACAAAGAGCCAGGTTTTTAGATCTTTTCTGAAGCGCGTTTTAGATTTTTGGGCACGAAGAGCTGGGGGTAGCGAGTTCCAGATTTTTGCCGCTTGGTATGAGAAGGACTTTCCCCCCCACCGGGCTTTATTTATTCTGGGTTGGCAGACGAGGTCAATGGTGGATGACCTCAGTACGCTCGGGGGGATGTATCGGGGCAGTAGGTTATTGAAGTCGTCGGGTCCCTTGCCGTGGAGAGATCTGTGGACCAGGCAGAGAGCTTTGAAATGGATGCAGCGCCTGACTGGGAGCCAGTGTAGCTCTCGAATAGCCTTGGATGTGGGGTGGCGTCTGGGAATGTTTAGTAGGGCTCTGGCTGCCGCGTTTTGGATTGCCTGAAGTTTAGACAGCTGTTTTTCTCCTGCTCCCAAATAGAGGGAGTTACAGTAGTCAATGCGGGATAAGACCAGGGCTCCCATTACCGTTTTCCTAAGGGTGTCTGGGATGTAGGGAAGAACTTTCCTGATCAGCTTGATGTTATGAAAGCAAGCTGAGGTCACCTGGTTCACCTGGGCTTTGCAGGAGAGTTCTTTGTCAAATAAGAAGCCAAGGTTTCTGACCTTGTCTACGGGAAGAGGGCAAGTTCCTGCTTCGGGGGGCCACCATAGGTCGTTCCAGATGGAAGTTTTATGGCCGAACTCGATGACTTCGGTTTTATCCGTATTCAGTCTTAGGAAGTTGTTGCACATCCAGTTCTTAACCTGAGAGAGGCAGTTCCTGAATCGTTCTGCAGTGGCGTCGATAGATTGGGAGATGGACACTATGATTTGTGTGTCGTCGGCGTAAGACACCAATTGTAGGCCGTGGGATCTGATCAGGGCAGCTAGGGGAGTCACGTAAAGGTTAAAAAGGGTTGGAGACAGTGCTGAGCCTTGGGGGACTCCGCCCGGAAGAGAGAATTCAGCGGATTGCAATCCATTCCAGATCAGTTGATTAGTACGATTGGTTAGGAAGGAGGCAATAAGGGCCAGTGCGGAACCGGTGAAGCCGAGTGACGTGTGTCTTTTTAATAGGACGGCGTGATTCACAGTGTCGAAGGCCGCTGTGAGGTCTAAAAGTATCAGGGCCGATCGCCCACCTTCATCCATGGTTTTGCGAATTTTTTCAGTGGCCATAATGAGGGCTGATTCTGTGGAGTGTAGGGGTCTGAAGCCGTGTTGAGACGGATCAAGTCGCTTTTTTTCCTCCACATGACGCATTATTTCCTGATTTATAGCTTTTTCCAAGATTTTTGAAGGTAGGGGCAGGCAGGAAATGGGCCGGTAGTGTTTGGGTTCAAAAGGATCAAGGGATTCTTTCTTGAGGATAGGTCTAATGCAGGCCATTTTCCAGTTTTTTGGAAATTCTCCTTGGGAGATGATTTTATTGAGCAGGGGAGTCAGGGTGTTTGCGATGGTCTCGGGAATTTGATGAAGCACATAGGGGGGCATGGATCTGGGGTGGAAGAGGAGATTGAGCCTCTCCACAACCTGTCTACCAAGGAGCACGATGGGTCAGTGGAAGGTGTGGTCCTCTCCCCTACACTGACCCCAGAGCAGCAGGGGGACTGTCTCCAGTTGTTCTCTCTGACCCCAGGTATTACTCACTGGTGTACCCATGACGTGGACACTGGTGACAGCCCTCCTGTGAAGCACAAAATTTACAGGTTAACTGACGGGGTCAGGGCCAGCATCAAGGAGGTCTCTAAGATGTTGGCGTTAGGGGTGATTGAGTCCTCCAACAGTCCTTGGGCCAGACCAGTGGTCTTGGTCCCAAAGGCTGCTGCACCCGGTGCTACTCCAGAACTACGGTTTTGTGTGGACTACTGTGGGCTCAATGCTATCACCAGGACTGACGCGCACCCCATCCCCAGAGTTGATGAGCTCATTGATTGTTTGGGAGCTGCCCGGTTCTTCAGCACATTTGATTTAACCTCTGAGTACTAGCAGATTGCCTTAACCGATGGGGCCAAGGAGAGGTCAGCATTCTCAACCCCAGAAGGTCATTACCAGTTCCGGGTGATGCCCTTTGGGTTGAAGAATGCTCCTGCCACCTTTCAGAGGTTGGTCAACCAGGTGTTGGCTGGACTGGAGGATTTTAGTGCCGCCTACCTGGACGACATTGCTGTGTTTAGTTCCAGCTGGGAAGAACACTTCCAGCACCTCGGTAAAGTATTGAGGGCTCTGCAAGGGGCAGGCTTCACGATCAAGGCCAGTAAGTGCCAGATCGGGCAGAGTTCTGTGGTGTACTTGGGACACCAGGTAGGAAGAGGCCAGGTGGCGCCACTACAACCCAAGATTGACACCATTCTGGCTTGGGAGCCCCCCAAGACCCAAATAGAGGTGAGGGCCTTTGTAGGAAGGTGGAATCTGACTACATGGTTGCCCCCACGTTTTCTCTAGTGTTTTGATGGTTTTTGACTAGTCTGGCTGGGATCTTGCTATCCAGGACCCCAGCCTATCTGCTTACTCCCTTAAACGATATGGTGTGCACATTAGGTGCACTAGTGATTGGATACTGTGGTCCCTTGTGAGCCCCTAGTATATGGTACCTTAGGTACCAATGGCATAGGTACTTCACAGGCCTACCAGGGGCTGAAGCATGTATTATGCCACCCCTGGAAGCAGACTAAATCTGACACCACAGGCCTGCTACTGCAGCCTGGGTGAGGTAGTGTTAGCACTCCTCACTGAGATATAGGTTCACTATATCTCTCCCTACACACACATTTTTTTCTTTTTTTTGTTGCATATGTATATAGCGCGAACTCGACCCGAAGGTACTGGAGAGCTTTACATAGCACCGTATTTACATTACACATTCAGGCACGGGGAGATTAAGTGATTTGCCCAGAATCACAGGATATGGACGTGACCTCGAGGCTCGAACTCTGGTTTCCAGCACCAAAGTCGGCAGCGTAGCCGACGTACCACATCCTCTCCCCAATTTAAACCTATCAGTCACCCTTAAGGCAGGAGCTATCAATCCTGAGGGCAGGGTGCTTGGTTTCCATGTGAGGGGGTGCCTCTGCCTGAGCAGGGCCCCTCTGCAGCTCTCAGAGTCTATTCCCTGTGGCTGTTTGTGAATGCGGTCAAACCATATACTCTTAAGTGCATTATAACCTAGCGGTAAATGCTAACTCTGGAATGGCTGCATCAAAGCATGTTGTGTTTGGTGTCAAATGCTTTGGAATCATACCCCCACACCAGTAACTGCTGTGGGAGTATGATCCCACCCTTCTAGAGGGGACGACATGAACCCACTGTGGAAACACGGTAGAATCCTGAAGAGCCCTGGCATCACAAAATGGATGCCACCAGTCACAGCCACTGGGCTGCCCTCCTGCTGATGACCGAAACTCGCAGTGGAGGAGGGCCCAACAATAGGCATCCTGTCACAGGGAGGTGTGGTCACCTCCCAGGCAGGGTTTAGTGTATTGGGGCTGAGTGGGTGCACTCCTAGAGTGCTTTGAAGTCCTGCACTGGGGGAGCAGTAGGCTCCTCTGTGCATATGCCATCTCAAACCGGTGTAGGGGCTACCAGCCCCTGCTCTGGTGCGAAACTGGACAAAGGGAAGTGGGTGTAGCCACCCACTTCCCTGACCCTCCCATAGGTGGGGGTCATAGAGCTAGTCCCTCCCTTCCTTCTAGTATAAGTTAGGGAACCCTTGCCATTGCAAACTAGATATCCCTGGACGACGCTCTGAAGAAGAATCCCGGACCTTCGACGTTCCACTATCTCTGGAAGACTGAAGAATCTCCCTTGGAGTCGAGGAGTGACTCCCCTGCTTGGAAGGCACCAAACTTTGCAATCAACGGTCGCAAACTTTCCCGCTCCCACCGGAGTTCGAAGTCCCTGCATCCTAGGAAGAGGATTTCCTGACTTCTCCAAGGCCATTGTGAGTCCCCAGCGACGCTGAGGCAAGTAGACCCCACGAGTGACGAGGAACCGCAATCCCTGGGTACCGTGCACTATTTTCGAGTGCAACCCCTTCACAATGTTCTACGAACTTGTGCATTGGACCACGTGTGGTCCAGGCCTCCAGCAGGATTTCCACCGAAGACCGTGGGCCCCTGTTGAGTGAATCCTCCCGAGACGTCTTCGCAATCCCTTGCCGGTTGGCTTGTGGGTCCCCAGAAGACTTTTCTACAAAACCAAAGGGCTCCCCTGGTTGCTCCAGGCCTGCCCTGACTTACCCTCGCTGGGTGAGTCCCTCAGACCTTGCTGGTCTGCACCGCTGACTTTTTACACTTTCCACAAGACTTGCTGTTGCCAAGGCTTGTTGGCTCCAATCTGGTCACCGACACCGCAGTAAGCTGCAGACTTCGTGGAACACATCGAATCCAGCTCCTGGTCATTGTCAACGCCTCCTGGACCTCGTGGCTGAAGAGTCAAGACACCTGTGGATCACCTGAAATCACCCAGCTGTGGGCATCCATCTTCCTTGCCCCGGGTCACTGCCAAGTGACTTTGAACACTATCTTCTCTGCTTTCAGGTCTTCCTTCTTCTGAATCCAGGCTTGGATTCCACCGGACACTTCTCCTGTCTTCACAAGCAGCAAGTCTTCTTTGGCTCCCATTGAAAACGATGCCGCGACCCGACACCAAAAGACACCTATGCACCCGGCTTCCCTGGGTGAGGTAACTCCAGCACTACGGTGCTCCTGTAGGTGTGGGCTCTAGAACTACTTACCCTGTAAGTGACTTGCTTGTAGACTCTCCCGAAGTATCCTAAAACTCTAAATTTCCAATCGCAACTTGCTCCATTGAAGTCAATTGGGATCCGCGGCTGTGTTCTCACACCGCATGCATCTCCCGTGGGTCCTTTACTTACCTGCCTTGGGTGGATTAGTGAGGCCCCAGCACTTCTGAAAGCCCTAGGCCTTGTCCCCTTGCAAGTCGTTATCCCCAAGTCTCTTTTTTAGTATATGGTCTGGTACATCCCTAGGGCCCCAGCCATATTTGTGCTTAACTTGTTGTGAAATGTTGAATTGTGCATATGTCCTTGACTTCTAATCTCATAAAGAGATTAGTAGAGTGTGTCTAGTAATAAATACATATATATTTTACATATATACACCTGTGTGGTGTCCTTTAATTTAGTAATTCAAGAGATTATAAGGTAAAACAAGCTGCTTTACATTCCTCTAAAGAGTTAGCCTGAAGGCTGCTCTCCACAGCTACCACTAGGATAGCTTTCTTTAAAAGGTTGTCTTAAACCTACTACCATAAGAGTCGAATTGTTCTGGTGCAAGGTGTCCACTTTAACTAGTGAACAGCATACACCAGGCCAACTTCTCACAGCCTTCTTAGGTCTCACCGGGTATTATAGGAGGTTTGTTAAGGGCTACGGCACTATGGTTGCCCCCTTAACAGAGCCGACTTCCAGGAAGCAGCCCAACAAGGTGATCTGGACTGAGTCCTGCCACCAAGCTTTTGATGTCCTGAAGGCAACTATGTGCATGGCACCCATGCTCAAGGCACTCGACTTCTCCAAGGAATTTGTCGTGCAGACTAACGCTTCAGAGCATGGTGTGGGAGCGGTGCTCTCACAACTGAACGAAGAGGGCCTAGACCAGCCCGTAGTCTTGCTTAGCAGGAGACTACTCCCCAGGGAACAGAGGTGGAGTGCTATAGAAAGGGAAGCTTTTGCTGTGGTCTGGGCGCTGAAGAAGCAGAGACTATACCTGTTTGGGATTCAACTCCGGGTTCAGACAGAACACAGGCCCCTCAGATGGTTGATGCAAATGAGGGGTGAGAATCCAAAACTGCTGAGGTGGTCCATCTCCCTACTGGGAATGGACTTTACAGTGGAACACCGCCCTGGCACAGAACACGCCAACGCAGATAGTCTGTCCAGGTTCTTCAGCCTTAGTGAAGAGAACTCCCAGGAGGGTGGGTAGTTCTCCCTACTTTCAGCTGGAGGGGACATGTGTTAGACTTGGCATCTTTTGGTGTGTTTCCCCTGAGTTTTTGCTTTCTGACCTCCCGGTTTTGACTCTGTTTTTGCTGGTGGAATGATTCTGCGCACTTTCCTCACTGCTGATCAGTGGTAAAGTGCAAGTGCTCCTGTGGTAAAATGTGTTATGGATTGGCGTTTCCATGATTGGCCTATTTGATTTATGTGTCAGTAGTAAATTGCACTGCGAGTGCCAGGGCCCATAAATCAAATGCTGTTGGTGGGCTGCAGCACTGGATTGTGCCACCAACACAAAAAGCCCATAAAGTGTAACTGTGGCCTGCCATTGCAGAGCCTGTGTGCAGCCTGAGGCTTCCATGTCGACTTGGCAAGTACACCCACTTGCCAGTCCCTAAACCTTCCCTTTTCTACAGGTTAGTCACCCCTAAGGTAGGCCCAAGGTACCCCTGTGGGCAGGGGTCATTGTATGTGAAATGTAGGACATGTCCTGGTGTGTGTGTGGCATGTCCTGATGGTGAATTACAGCCTACTTCGGTTTTCACTATTGCAAGGCTACCTGTTCCACATATGCCAGAATGAGCAGTATGATTATAACATCCTATAATCCTAACTGACCCAGGGAACATGGTAGAAATTCGAGTTTAGTATGCCTGAACTCAGAATGATAAAATACATCCTTTAGTGAAGATGGTTTTACCATTCTGTGTTTGAAAATACCACTTTTAGAAAGTAGGTATTTTCTTACCTAACCATCCAGCTTGCCTCTGGTAGCTTTTGTATGGTCTGTCTGGTTTGTGACAGGGGCTGGAGGAGAATCCAGGAGACAGGGTGAGTCAGCACAGGGCTGAATAGACCTATCTGCATGTAGATGGGTGGGAGGAGTAGCACCTGGGTCTGAATAGGGCTGTGCCTGCCTTCCATAATGCTGGCTCCACCTCCTGTGGTGCGTCTGAGGACCCTGGACCACACTGACAAAGGAAGAAGGTGCACCCTGGCAGAATGCACCCCAAACTGGTTTGAACTAGGTACAGGACTCTCTGCCTTCAGAGGACAGAGGATTTGCTAGTATAAATATTGGGTCCCAGACCCCAAGATTTCAGAACTTTGTTGGATCAAGAAGACAGCCAAGAAGAAGAACTGGAGAAGCAGTGAGGAGGAACTACCACATTTCTGCATGCTTTGCTGTGTTGGCCTGCAGTGGCTTCTTCTGTCTTGGGGAGTGAAAGGACTGAACTGAACTTTCTGCAATCTACTTTTGTGAGTTTCTCCAAGGGCTTCAGGTAGAGCTTGCCCCCTGTTCAAGAAGTCTCAGTGACAGCAAAGACTTTAAGCTTGACGCCGTCTACGACGCCGCTGCCGACTCCGTGTCCTGAAGGCACCGCAGAGGGCACCGCCGCGACGCTGCACCGCGACCCTGGTCTCACTGACGATACCTGCTAACGCCACCACCGAGCCGCTGCTCGCACCACAGCCTCGCTTCACGACGACACCTTGGTATCCCCGACGCCACCGCTCCACGCCGCCGGAATCGACTCCGCTGCTTGCACCGTGGTTCGAGGGCACCGCTTGTAAATTTACATGTCGCACCGCCCTCATGCCGCACCGCCGCCTTGGCCTATCGGCGCCGGTGCCATCGACTCCAGTTCGTCAGCCGACGACAGAGCTTCAGCAACGACGCCGCTGCTTGCACCGTGACCTGCCAGCACTGTGATGAGCGCTGCCTTCATCTCACACCGCGACCCTGGTCTCACCGACGACACCGTCACCGAGCCGCTGCTCGCACCACGACCTGAGGGCACCACACGCCGCACTTTGCACCGCAGCACCAGACGCCTGCTGACGCAAGCTCTCCTGACTTCAGCAAAGAGGAGTTTGATCTGCAACGCGTGTGACTTCAAGGGCCCCGGACGACTCCTGCACCGACCTCCGGAACCGACGCCTGCAGACGCCGTGTGTTCGGAAGCTCAACGAGAGTTTATCGACTGCCTGCATTTCTGAAAGGTACTGTTTGCGGGTCTGCCCGACACCCAAGCTGGCCCGCGACGCCGCGGTCAGCCAGAACTGTTTGGGATTTGTTTGCTCACGACAGCGTGATAGCCCCGGACAGAGCTATCGACATCAAGGAACTGTTTTACAAGGTTATTTTGATAACTGAAGATTTTTATGTACTGTATTGTGGATTTTTATCGTTTTGGTCTTGTCTAAAGTAAATAAAAATATTGGATATTTTTTTAAACTGTTGTGGTGGACGTTTGTAGTGCTTACACTGTATTACTGTTGGTTATGTGCAAATGCTTTACACACTGCCTCTAAGATGAGCCTGACTGCTTGTGCCAAGCTACCAATGGGGTGAGCAGGGGATATTTTAGGAGTGTAACTCCCTTACCCTGACTAGGAAGAAGAGTCCCTATTTGGACAAAGGTGCAAGCCCTTGCCAACTAGAGACCCCCATTTCTAACAATTACCATTTTATTTTTCGCTGTATGGCAGCAAATGGAGTGCGAGGGCAGGGCAGGGCCAGTGCGTCACGGCTGCCAATGATTTACAGCAATGAGGAGTGGCCACTTAAGTTTGCATTGCACATGTTGGCTTGGCTGGCTACCTTCCTATGGCCAAACCGACATGTGCAATTGAAGCCTCTCCAACCCGGCAGAGTTGGAGAGCAGGCACAGATCTACAGTGCCCTTAGAAGCATAGAGCATTCCCGCTCCAGCCAATCAGGACACTTCACTTGTGCTGCTTAACAGCATGAGAACAGGGTCTTGATTGGATGAGAGAGCTGGCTGTGGACTTCGCTCCAAGGACGTGCTGCAGAACAACAAGGACCTGCTGCAGAACATCGAGCAGCAGTGTAAGGTAAGGTATTTTTTTGTGTATATTTATATTATGTGTATTTTGTTATGTGTTTTGTGCTTCTCCGATGTGATTTGCCACCAACCGCCACTGTCTAATAGGTCTAGTAGTAACAGTGGTAGTGAAGCCACATCATTATTGTTAGCAGTATGTTGAAGGCGTCCCATATAGATAGGACATCTGATTCTGTGCCTGTGCCTGCTCTGAATCCACACTGCTGATCCCACAAGAGTCTCATTTGTTTACCTCCATCTAAGTGCTGCCATTTTGGAGTGTAAGGTGCCTATGTAAGGTGTGTACTTAGCTGCCAGACTGCTCTACAGACGCCTATATTTGGTGCTATGGCTCACTTTGATACAAAAGGCACTCCACTGCTATGGGAAATCCTATTAAAAAATACATCAGCAAGTAATTATTGTGTCTTGCATACGAATGCAGGAACGGCATTTCGCCATCAGAAAACTAGTCTACTTTGTGATAAGTGTGTTCCACTTTTATTCTGTGCATACCAGTTATGCTTTTAAATGTATTTTCAATGTTAGGTTTACACTATTTTCACAAATTAGGGCCTCTGAAAGCCTCAATTTCCTTCACGAAGACTTCCTTCAGAAGAGCATTCCAACTTACATATTTTTATTCCCTGCTGCTTTGACAACCGTGTCTGTGAAATACCTGCTGCTTTGAGAACAGGGTTAGTGATGTAAACATGAATTTGCATAAATAGTGAAACAAAACTTTTTCATGCAAAGAGGGAATAATTTATTCCAAACTGTTTCAGATACTTTTAAGAAAGGGTTTTGTTTCCCGTTCCAGCAGCAGACCGATATCATACGGCCAGACTATCACAAGGATGTTAACCCCATCTGGGCAAAACTGTCTGCTCTTTCAATCAATCAATCAATCAATAATTTGTAAAGCGCACTACATACCCGTTAGGGTTTCAAGGCGCTGGGGGTGGGGGGCAGGGGGGATGCTGCTGCTATTGGTCGAAGACTCAGGTCTTGAGTTGTCTCCTGAGGGACAGCAAGTCTTTGGATTGTCACAGGTAGATGGGGAGGGTGTTCCAGGTCCTGGCAGCTTGGTGGGAGAAGGATCTGCCTCCGGACGTAGTTCTCCGGATGCGTGGGACCTTGGCCAGGACATGGTCAGCGGAGCGGAGTTTCCTGTTAGGTACGTAGAAGGAGAGCCGACTGTTGAGATAGGCTGGGCCGGTATTGTGGAGTGCCTTCTGTGCGTGGATCAGGAGCTTGAAGGAGATTCTTTTGTCGACTGGGAGCCAGTGCAGGTTCCTCAGGTGGGGGGTGATGTGGTTGCGGCGCGGGACGTCGAGGATCAGGCGTGCAGAGGCGTTCTGTATTCTCTGTAGTCTGTTGATGAGCTTGGACGAGGAAGAATCTTTGAATCCTAAAATCAGCAGCCAGCTACTCAGATGTGACCATCTAACACTTGTGAAGTGTCTGATGAATTATTGTACAGCATGCATCATTCTCGATGATCCAAGTAACCTAGAAAAAGTTTTTTGTTAAAGTTTGAAAATTATGCAGGACATGGTGGGTTATGTGGGAGATGTGGAAGATCCGATACATGCAGAAAACTCCTTTGTCAAAGAATCAGAGTGTCGTGGACTACAGGGGACTAAGACACAATAGAAGACAAAAGCACAATAGAGCAGCAAGCGACTACCAGGACAAGAGACACTGTAGGGGAATGAGACACAGAGTAAAGGTACACTATATTTAAAATAGACAGCACCAGGACAGAGTAGAGAATGTGACACTGTAGAAAAAAGAAGCACAATGGAGAAATAGATAAAAGAAACTCTGGGGCATATGTACAAACCCCTATCATTACCACAACGTCACCTATAATTCTCAGTTGACAAGTAGCGGTAAGAACAAGCATTGGCATAGCCAATAGGTCTCGCTTTTGGGACCTTATAAGTGTTTAGCCATGCAACAGTTGCATAACTAAATACTTATAAGTTACTAAAAGCGAGACCTATTGGCTATGCCAATGCTTGTTTCTGTTTATTACTGCTCTGTAGTAGTGGCGGCGCACGGGTGCCACCATTACTACATAGAAGTAATAAACAGGAGAAAAAAAACCTGGCTCACGGAGAACATCAAAGCGAATGTGATCGCAATCGTGATCAAACATCAAAGCGGCCGTGCGGCCGCGAAAGTGAGGCGCGCGCGCCCGCGCACATGCACTGTAGCTCTATGCTACAGTGGTAGCACTTTTTTGATCCCTCACAATAAGTCTCGCAAGACCAGCGCATGCGCTGGGTCAGGCGAGACCTAAAAACTGCTGCGCTTTAACTCGGATGAAGGTTACTTAGTCTCTTAGCGCAGCAATGAAACCTGAATTAAACTACAAATCACATTGTTAAAGTTCTTGTTCTAGACCATGATCGAACTAAATGTTTGCCTTACACATCCATTGCTTCAGATGTTATGCCCTATGCCGTCCAGCATTAACAACGGGGAGAAGACCAATACCAGGCAGAACTCAAGCACTGTTTTTCTTACAACACATCTATTCAGAGATCCGGAAATATTGATTTGTACTTCACACTCTCAAATCCTGTAAATACAGACGATATACCCGTCTTTCTGCCTCTTCTTTGAAGTTCCAACCACGTATTCGGGAAAATGTGTCCTTCTATCTAAGTTCTTCCTTACGCTCTCTAGGAGCGTAGCTGTGATAATTTTAAGACTAGCATCACCATAAACAGTGTACAGTTACTGTAGACCAACGTATATAATATGTATGTTTATTCTGTTTTTATGGTCTTTGCTCTTCTTTTTCAAGTTTTATGCACAACTGACCCAAAACAATCTAGCGTATCAAATTGATAAGAAGGGTAAGTGCAAACGCTTCCCCCTGCATGTCACGCAACAGTGACTTGCCACCTTGGTCCTGAAGAAAGCCCCCCGACCCTGCAGGCACTGAAGGGGCTGAAACATGTCTACCACCTGACCAATCACCTTATTGATACAGGTGCTATAGAACAGTAGCCCTTCTATTCACGCACCACTTTCGTTTTTAAGCTTGCCCTATCCCTGAAAGAATAAATTCGAAACAGAGGATTGGAGGTAATTTTAATTCACATCACTCTCACCCTCACAATTTCTGATCACTTCTACGAATAACCAGGTGGTCTCCCTCCTGGTGGAGGAAACTAAAGCACAACTAAAGACCCAATGATGATGCTGTACACGTAACAGATCGAAGTGGACAACCAAGATATACCTCTCCCACAACTATCACGTGAATGAGGGTTTTTTAACACGGCCAGAACCCAAGACCCTGGTAATAACAGGACAAGTGATCCATTCCCCTCTGATTATTTGTACATAGGAGGCAGTGCCAAAATTAAGACCAGGTAAAAACTGGTCTTAAGATGACGAAACCAGGAGAATTGCATTATTTCTCCTCGTTTTTGCATTTTCCATGTGTGCTGCCTTGTGTAGCACACATGGAAAAAGCAAAATGTCATGGTTTGTTTATGTACAGGAAGGTGTCCCTAACTTTAAAAAATGCAATTTTGTCACTTTCATATGTGCTGCATGAAGCGGCACACATGAAAGTGACAGAATGGCATTTCCCCAGAAGCCGCAGCAACTGAATGAGGCAGTCCAAAGAGAGCAGAACACTGGGGCCTTATATATGTGAGGGTTAAATACTCAGCATAAAAGAAAGGGGCAGTCCTGGCTCATGCAAGCATGCAAAATGCCAATATGGACATACAAGATCTGCCAAATATTAGCCAATAGGAAAACATTCAAAACAAGGCATCATGTAACCAGAACGTCCCCCTTGAGTCGTGTTTTTGCCCAACCCCATAAGTCAATCAATGACAGCACCTATAGGTCAATCAGTAACGGCAGGACATGTTTGTGTGCTTCAAAGGACAACTTGCAAAATAGGATAATGCGGAGAAAGAATACTGAAGGCCAACAAATAGTTGGGAAAGGATTAGTCAGTATAGGCAGGGATATAGTCAGTCTGGCTAGTTCCTGGAATTGGCTTCACAACAAGGAAGGAAAGGGTATTTAACATGTGGCAGTACAAAGGGCAAAAACACTTGGTTTACCAAGCTGCCTGAGTGAGGGCAACAAAATGGCGACAGAATACAGAATGGAGTTAAAACTGAATTACCTCAGACCCTCCTTTTGCCATTACTCAGGCAAATCCTAATGCATTGCTAGGTGAGCATTTTCCATTCTACACATTTCATTTAAGCAGGTATATGTAAGCTATCAACAGGGATACAAAGAGAACAAAGCATCGAGTCATAATTAACATTCAGATAGCAGAAGAAAGTAATGACCATTATTACAAACAGGATTATCATTTTTTCACAACCCTAGGCAAAAGCAAATCCTAAAATTATTTAGCGAACCTTTTCAGGGCTCTTGTGCATTTCAGTGACTATTGTATACTCAGGTGAAACAGTGGCGATCCTTATCAATGCTCTCAGGTGAAATGGGGATACTCTTCAACAGAGGATAGACCTCATTCTGCTTTTACTAAACAGAATACTACTCTAAAACAATGCCAGCAAAACAATAAGAATTAGTCTCCTAACACCCATTCTATGCAATTGCATGGGAACCGCTTGTGCAACCATAACTATGCCAAAGTCCGTTCTAAGCCTCTCTGGTAGGCTTCTATCGTCCATCAAATCTGCTTCTGTTGTTTTCTTCCGCATTGGGCCTCTTCATTCAGGCCTTCCATGAAAATAGTGCTTCTCAGTATCCGTTGGAGTGCCCTCCTGGCAAACACTCACAGCTTACTCGAAAGTCTCAATGTCTCAAGGCAGTGCACCAATATATTTCCTCTGCAGCAGGCACTACAGATATTGTGCTCTTCGTTGGTCATGGGCACAGATCATCTCGTGCAGACCCAAGTACTATTAATCGGAAAGAGCAACAGACTTTCACGCTCAGCAACACTTTCAGGCTCCAACACTCGCTATTCAGTGTCAGAGGATGTTTGGGCTGCTCTTTCATTTAATTTTCCTTTCATCATGTAGTGCCTTAGATCCTCCGGTGCACTGCCCTTCCGTTGGAGCAAAGAAAAGAGAGGGGGCGGGGTGGCCAAAACTCAGGCCAAGGGGCTCAAGGGACTGCAC
Source organism: Triturus cristatus (assembly GCF_964204655.1). Taxonomy (NCBI): domain Eukaryota; kingdom Metazoa; phylum Chordata; class Amphibia; order Caudata; family Salamandridae; genus Triturus; species Triturus cristatus. The sequence goes on along the minus strand of NC_140589.1, from coordinate 1,869,278,788 downwards.
ACTGTCAGAGGTTACCAGCACATGACAGGTAGAAAACTGAAGCCTCAAACCAGCTCTGCCATCAACAACAGGGATCCTTCTCTTTCGCTCTTTTACACTGAAACTCTGGTTTTGTGATGTCCAACGCCGTCTGATGGAGCAAGTACGATGCTTTGGAGATACCATTGATGGCGCGCTGGCGATCGCTGTCCAGCCTTGCTACTTTCTGGGTGCTGGGACTGTAGGGCCAAGACGTCCGTCTTTCATCTGTAGCTGTCACTGATGGGAATTAGGCTTAAATCAGTGTTCTGCAGGTTATCATAACTTAATTCCTGCAGAATCTAGTGACGTAGGAAATGTGACACAGTTGTTAGTTTCCCTCAGTTTAGTATAAAAACAGTTCATTGCACCCTTGGGGGTGCCCAGGAGTGGACGCCTCACAGGGAAAGCCAGGATGGGTTCCACAGCGGTATTCGTACAAGCGCCTTGAGACCCTTGCGGGTGAGTAGTGCGCTATACAAGTATCAAGTATCAATTTACATTGTATTTAACAATGGGACTGCAGCAGGTGGCCTACAATCTGCAAGGCAGTGACCATACGCCATAGGACAACTCTGGTCTAGAATACACTGTCATTCTCAAAGGCAGTACTTCTAGTCTCTTCAATTTGGGTACCCTTCATTATCGTCTGCCATCTGAGGGTAGATAATTACATGGGAATTCTATCACATGGTGGCATTGCCTAATGGGGTAAACATTTCTTTTTTTTTTTTTTTCAATGATTACGTCTAGGTGTTCCTAAATTCCTTATCTAGAACACCTCGAAAGAGAAATCACATGATACAGATTATCAGGGACATGTAGATACCTCCCTTTAATAACTGTGCATCAGGTGCACTATGCAATACACAGGCTAATAATCAAATGTGGAAACAAAAGACAAGAACTAGAGAGTCCTGGTATTTCCATGATTTAGAACACATCTGATCCCACCGAAAATTAAAGAAGCAGGAACAAAAGGGTAAAAAACCAAATTAAAATAGTCATTGAAAATTTGTCATGTTCAAAAAAATAAATGTAAGGTATCTCCTATTGAGGTGGAAAACTTGTCTTACTATAGTATTGAGTCAGTTAACCAGTCCATCACTACCCTGACAGTCAGACTGGAAAACGTCGAAGTAGGCCTAAAGAAAATTTTTAATTCTTAAAAACCAGTCTGGTCATACAAAAAGGTAATTATACATAATATGGGGGTCCCTGGTACATTACTACAGTCTGGAAATGTGAACCTGAACAATACATCAATAATAATAAAAGGGCTGACTGGTGAAAGGAATTCGAAAAAGAGAAATGGGACTAGGACATAGCTAAAATCCCCAATAACTAGGCACAATGCAACATCAATCAGGGGAGAAGCGGCAAAAGAAAAATCTATAGGAAGAACGAAAAATTACTCGGGTGATAGTCAAGTTTGTGACACAATACCAAGAGTATGGGTGATACACAAAAGTCAAAATAGTACACAAATTTTAACTCTACCGCTGGCCCCTACACCATATACGGTAATCTCAGCTAATGTTCCAGTTCCTCACAACACCATGTCATTTACTTTATGCACTATGAACCTGCAGCCAAAAACCCAATATTCGGGCCTGCTTAATTTGTCAGGCTTAAAATGAAAATTACACTTTTTTACTTTCCTAACCCTCCGTTTGACAGCTGGTCACCAGTTAGTGGTGACCGGCTGTCAAATATAACTTACTGTGTCGCTTCTGACACACAGGACCAGCAGGAACAATTCATAGAAGGACAAAATGCAAAAACATGGAAAACACACAAACATTTTGTTTTATTTTCAAAGAAGTCATACAAAAAAAAAATCATCTTGTTTCAACCTACTGCTGATACTTCGCATAACACACAAAATATCAATTGTAACCAACCATCTTAAATTAAGGCAACTACATGGACAGTATTTTCAAAAGCAAAAATATGAATGTATCACCCCCTTTGAGGCCCTGCTTTGAGCGAGGCCGTGCAGGAATGCACTTCTCGACCTTGCACAGTCCTCCAAGAGCTAAGAATAACACCTAAGCAGAACTTTCTGGGCTGCCATCCAGCCTCTGCCAGCATTCCTGGTCCCCGCCACTTTTCAAGGTTCCTATAGTGTGCAAGCATTAATGTCTTCTTGTCAGAGAAATTTTTTCAAGCAATGGTTTCTCCATCTGTTTACACTCACTCCTAACTCCCACCTTACTGACCTCAAGGTCAAAATCTGCCTCGCGTTCTAAGCTCCTCAGCCCTGTCTTTCTCCTCACCCTGAAGCTTGTCACAGACAAAAAAACCTTCCTAACTCTTCCTAACCTGCAATAATTAACCCTTTTTAAAAACACATGTTATATATATTACTTCTTTAGGGGCTACAATTTATTTCTATTCTTAAATTATTAAAACATTTACTGTGAATAACTCACAGAACATAATAACATAACATACTAGCTTTAGAACAAATGTTTGTTACTACCCTATGCAACAGTACTTAGTTCATCAACCGTAAAAGGATGAAGGTCTCAGTAGGTCTAGCTAGAGTTAGAACCTTCAATCTTGATATTAAACCCAAACCTCTGCACTGGGCACATTGGCTCACTGAGACATTAAAAGCAACCCCAAATGGGAACAACCTGCAAATTTGTATTATACCTAAATATATGCATTTACTGAAGCCTAAGGCACTTTAAAGCTATTGCAAAGGGCAAGAATGCTGTTAAATAGTCTATTTTACCCAATTTCGACTTTGATATTTGGGGCATTTAAAAATAAATATCCTATAATTGTGCCACATATTAATCATCCTCAGAATGTTCTTTACAGATTGCAGATATTGGACATTAGACATATCTCTTGCAAATCCTTTAGAAAAATGAGTTTTTTTCTTCGCCACTTTTTTTTTTTTAACAGAACAATTATTTTAACATTAGAACCAAAAATATTCTTATAAAAATGCTTAAAGAGAGGAGACCCTTAATTGAAATGTCTTCCTGTAATACAAAATAATGAACCGTAGTTTTGGAACCTTTTTAAAACAACATTTTGAAATGCAAAGTTTCACCCGTGTTCAACTGAGGGCGAAGTCCTGGCTGAGTAAACATTCCTGTCTATTAGAGCTGCTTGCTTAGCGACAATAAAAGCTTGTCTCTCAGTGTTGTAACATGAGCACGGTGCCAGTCTTTTTCAAACTAAGACATTTCAATGCGTGTTGCGTTTGAGTTCAGCAAAAATTTACTTCAGCTGAAGTGTTTGCCTGTTAATATCTAATACAATGTATGTAAGTAAAAAATACTATAAGTGTTGCCGATACCACCAGTATGAACACCCAGCTCAATCCACAGGAGCGACGAGAAATCCCCACACTCCCAAAGCCCTTCTATGGGTGAGCCCGATGCAATGGAACACACACCCACAGGAGAACCCCCGGAGATGTGGGGCTGAAATGTGAAGGCAGCTACACTTCGGAACCCCCAGTTGGTTGTTTTCAGAAGGAACAGGATGGGCACAACCTACAGAGGAAATAAGGAAGAGAACGTTAGTTATCTCTGTCCCCCTCCCCTATTTAGTAGACACCCACACACCCAGTCAAATTACTAAATGCTGGCGTTATGTATGACACACAAACACAATGTCCTTTACCAACTGAACATCTCCTCAAGTCCTACGATGATCTGAATGACACAGCAGTGGAGCAAAGACTTGTGGACAGCAATATCTGGGGGACCAGGCCACAGCAAGTAAGGCCTTTAATTGTGTAACCAACGGAACAACCAGCGTATAACTGAACTCTAAGGTTACACTGACACAAGGTCTAAACCAAAGTATACCTCAGAACTAACTTGCTACCACATACAGCAGTGCATGAAGGACATGATACCCCTAATAAAGTCAGAGGAAATTGTTGCTGCTAACTACACACCAAAGGGGAAATAAGGGTATGAATTCGAACGACACTCTTGCAAGTCTGTAGGGCACGGGGGACTCGCTACAATGTTTCTCTCGCAGCGGATAAAGGAAACGGGGAACTCGCTACAATGTTTCTCTCGCAGCGGATAAAGGAAATGCGACCGCGTTTGAAGGAGTAGGATTAGGTCGCCGTTTCTCATCTAACCAAATACAATGAAAGCACACCGCTGCGCTACACAATTTGGGTCAGGGAGCGGGGGATGATGAAAGCCGAGGCACGGCCATGAGACAGGGAACACGGGTTACAGAAAAGCGGGGCAGCTGTCACAAGCGGTACTCAGGAATCACCAACCGCTACTGCACTGCTATCGCCGTAAACACTCGAAGCATCAAAACAACCAGGGAAAGCCTCACCGGCCTACTGCGAGCCTATACCAACGGGACCAAAAGAGTTAGGAGGTAGCACCAGGACAAACAACGCGTGTCGACCTCCGTCTTCTTCACGAAACCAGGAACACAAAACTTCACAGGAAGCAAAGGGGCGTGGACAAGGGTCGGAAATCCGAAAGCCAAGCACCGGCTTCTAGTCCAATCAGGGTTTATATGGAGGGAACGAATGAACTCCGCCTCCTTAAGGGACCGTCTTAAAATTGTGTATCATCACAAGGCCAGCAGCAGAATCTCTATTTCGCAGTCGACCCCCATGTAACAACTGCACAAGAGACCCTATCCCTAACAGTTCTCCCACCCAAAGGCCGATTGACAGGGCGAGGTTTAGTGGGGTGAAGGGCATGAAATCTCCGGACCAAGACAGGGGCGCGTACATTCTCAGCTGGTTCCCAAGAGCGGTCTTCAGGTGAATAGCCTACCCAGTCAGTCAGTCAGTCAGTGATAACTTTATTTCGGCCGTGAGACCATAAAAGTGCACATAGGTACATCAACAAACACAATAAGACAATAAATAAGCATAACAATTTTAAAAAGGAATTAAACAACAAGTTATCATGAAAGAGGAATAGGTACGAAAATTAATTTAAAAAAGTTTGTCTCCTTCGCCACATGCCATGCAAGTAGCGAGATACTGAAAAAACAATAGGGGGGTGAGTGTCGTATATTAAAGACCTAGCAGCCTGATTAAAATGACGAAATCCCAAATTCCTACAAATGGGAATCAGCCAACATTTTCTAATTACAGAGTAGGCAGGGCAGAAGAACAGCACGTGTGAAACAGTTTCCATTTTATAGTTACATGCAGGGCAAGTTTCCTGATTCTGCGTCTGCCACTTAGCTGAAAAGGATCTAACCGGTAGGGTACCGTGTCTTAACTGAATGTATAATTTTCGTGCAAGCGGGGGTTCAATTTGATCCATGAATTTCTCAAATTTTGAATCAGATTTAACTGAGAGGAACTCCGAAGTCAACCTGCCCTCTGTTGTGGAGCTCAAAAGTGTTTGAGAGTTCCTTGTACATATCAGTGAAGAAAGTTCTTTCTTAGTTAGCCTGGCACAGAGAAATTTTCTGGGGTTACCCAAAGTTCCGGGAGTCTTAGAGAGACACTAGCTGCTTTAATATGTTGGAGCCAAGGGATCTTTTTAGATTTGAGGAGAGGCCAGATTTCGACAAATTCAGCTCTATATGAGGCCAGTTCAGGAACCGACCACAACCTTTTCCAATAGAGGATTGGTCTGGCACTTACAATCTCCTCAATTGAGACTAAACCAAGATCAAGTCTCAGGGGAATCAAAGGCGTGCTAGAGGGGAGCCCCACGAGTATTCTTAAAAACGACTGCTCAACCTTAGTGAGGGTCTCTAATTGCTTATGTCCCCACAAATCTGCCCCATAAATTACAGCTGCTCTGGCCTGCCGACAAAAAATCTCCAAAGCAGGAGATACTGGTTTATAGCTCGATCTTTTAAAAACTTTATTTAGGCCCCCCGCCAACTGGGAAAGCTTAAGCGTCGACTTGGCTATCTGCTTATTCCAGATAAAATTCTCAGTTAGGATAAGGCCCAGGTAAACAAAAGTTTTAACCCTTTCAAGGGGGGTGCCAAATAAAGCTGGATTTGGGCGTACCCGTTTAGGGGGGTTGAAAATCATAAATTTTGTTTTCCCCAAATTGATTTCCAATCCCCGCTGCTCGCAAAAATTAACAAAGCCATCAAGTGTTTTTTGAATGCCCGATGATGTTCTAGACAACAACAAAGTGTCGTCCGCAAACATCAGAGCGGGCACTCGACCTGTTACCAATTTTGGAGCATCATTGTTTGCCACGCAATTCAGATTTTCCACAAGACCATTAATATAAAGACTGAAAAGTGTGGGAGCCAACACGCACCCTTGGCGAACACCTTTGTGGACAGGAAAACGATCAGTGAGATCACCATACTTGCCATATCTCACCTGGGCAAAATTGTTTTCATGAAGCCTACGTAGGACGGCTAGTAGATAATGTGGAAGACCCAAGTCTGCTAGGACCTGCCACAATTTGGCTCTTGGGACTAAATCAAAAGCTGCCCGCAGGTCCACAAACACAAGGTAGAGGCTGCCACCCTCGACCTTGGCTGTTTTCCAGTACAAGACCTGCAGGCGAAAAATCTGATCGACAGTAGAAATACCAGCCCTAAAGCCTGCCTGAAAAGTAGACAAAATTCCTTTCTCTTCAATCCACCCCAAGACCCTGTCCAACAGAATCCTCCCCATAAGTTTTTGAGAGGTATCAATTAGACTAATGGGCCTATAATTAGAGGGAGTCAAAGGGCAGCCCTTTTTTAGGATAGGCACAATTTTGGCTCCAAGCCAAGTTAGGGGCACATTGTCCCCCTGTAAGATACAGTTAAATAAAGTAACCAAATAGGGGGCCCATATCTTTGGTTGTGCCCTGAACAAATCACTGGGCAGTTTATCAAGGCCGGGAGCCTTGTTAGGGAGCATTTTTCCTATCGCTTTTTCTACCTCAATCAGAGTAAAAAGATCAGAAGGAGCACAGCATCCAAATGGTGGCAAAGGTTCAGGGGAGCCATCGATTAAGCCATCATGATCAGGCATACCATATAAGTCACCAAAGTGATTTTCCCAGATTGAGGAGGCAATATTAGGTACAGGAGCAAGGTGTTGCCCACCAACTCCAGTTGCTACAATGGACCAAAATGATTTGGCATCATTGTGACTAAGTGCAAACCCCAGCTCTTCCCACACTGCAGCCTCCCTTTCCTTCTTCTCATCGCTAATTGCTTTTTTGTACAGGGAGCGGTTTACTCTAATGACTTCTCTGTCGTTGGTTTTTATGGCCAGTAACAAAGCCTTTTTCGCCATGCGACAGGACATATTAAACCACCGTACAATTGTGGTCCGAGACTGGGTTACCTTTTTGGACGGAAACAAAATGTCCTTTAGGGCCATAACCAGTTGGCCGTGTATATCAGATGAGCTGTCCCTAGGGCCAATTCTCCCCATTTCTATAAGAAATGGTATGATAATTTTATAAAGTTCCGCAAGTTTGCTATCAGACATTATTAGTTGAGGCCATTTGACCCTCCTTCTACAATTTGTGAGAATCAATGGGCTAGTTACTTTGTTTATATCCGAGGAAGGATTTTCTAGGCCAAAGCTCCCCGGTTTAAGGGTCAGGACTAGAGCATTGTGGTCACTATCAAACCTCTCAATGACCACAAATTCATAAAGCCTGTCCCAATGCCTAGCTTCAATGAAGATATAATCAATAATTGAAGTATGGTTAGGTCTGTTAAATGTTGCCTTCCCCGGTCTGTCTGGTTTCACCCTGCCATTGCAGGCTCGTAGGGATACTGTTAGAGCAAGCGACTGCAATTGCAAAACAAAAGGGGTCCAGGCTTTGACCAACGGCGTCAGCGGGTCTGGAATATTCCAATATAGATCCACTTCATCTGCATCTCCTACATTTGGGTCCCAAAGAGGTTCAAAGTGGCAATTGAAGTCTCCACCCAGTATTATCACAGTGGACGGGTCAAGTGGCTGTATGAGTTTGGACAAGTCGGCAATGGTCTCAGATTCAAGGCCCCGCTTGTTTGGTCTTACATAGACATTTATCAAGGCAATATTTGGGCCATTTACTGGATCCAACAGGACGAGTTGTACATCCCGAGAATTTGTTTGGATTTCCATTGCCTTCACACCTAGACATGTACCAACCCAAATAGACAGGCCACCCGAGGGTCTGCCCCTGTCAATTAAGTACTGTAATTTACCCCTGTGTCTACGGGAATCTAGGACTCGTTTCACTTCATATTCTGTGTCCCCACCCACTGAGATAGGAGGCGGAGGCGGTTCAGGATTCAGAGAGGGTTTGCATTCTTTGAGTAAGGAGGTGTGGAAGATGGGATGAATCTGCATTTCTTCTGGTAATTCAAGTTTAAGTGACACAGGAGTGATAACTTTCATGATCTTATACGGACCCACATAACAAGGTTGTAATTTCTTTGGCCCGCTAATCTTAAATTCTTGGTGGACAACCAAACCTGATCGCCTTCTTGATAATCGGGAGCAGGTCTACGATGTTTGTCAGATTGAGTCTTCATGGCTTCCTTGGTCTTTTTTAATTCTCGGGTGGCTGTTTCCCATATCTCTAACAGGGTGGCATGATGTTGTTGGACAGCAGAAATATTGTCTAGGTGACTGGGCGCTGGGAAAGGAAGGAATCTAGGATGATGTGCATGAACAAAAAAGAAGGGAGATATCCCCGTAGAGGAATGTGTCGAATTGTTGTACGCAAATTCAGCTAAGGACAGAGCCTGTACCCAATTCAACGTGATAGAGGACAATAAACATCTAAGGAATTGTTCAAGGGACTGATTAGTCCTTTCGGTTTGTCCATCAGTCTGGGGATGATAGGCTGTCTACAATCTGTGATCTATTCCCAAAGTTGCACATAACCCTTGCCAGAAACGGGAAATGAATTGTACACCTCTATCCGTAATGATCACAGATGGAATGCCATGCAACTTAACTATGTGGTCGATAAACACTTGTGCTAATTCCTTAGATGATGGCAATTTCTTTAAAGGAATAAAGTGTGCCATTTTCGTGAACAAGTCTACCACCACTAAAATAGTGTTATAACCCTGCACGGGAGGCAAATCAGTAATGAAATCCATACTAAGAGTATGCCAGGGGACTGAAGGAATGTGTGTAGGATGTAACAATCCTGCAGGAGCAGTGAGCAACGATTTTTGTCTGGCACAAACAGGACAAGAGGAAACATAAGCCAGTACATCTTGATTTAAACCTTTCCACCAAAACCATCTCTGACACAGTTGTATGGTCTTTTCACCCCCCGGATGCCCTGTTAAGGAGTTATCATGACACCATTTGATGATTTGTTGTTGCAGATCTGTTAAAGGTACATATATCTTCCTATCATGAAGATACAAGCCATCTCTTATCGTGTGTTGTGGATCTTTCATCCATTCTATTGGTGATATGTCTTCATACGCTGTCATTAATTTATTTAAGAAGCAGGTGGTTGACGAATCCCTATCACTGACTCCCACAATCTTATGGCAAGGAATGAGAGGGGGAGGTTCGCAGTTTACAGTTCCTTTGTCAGCTCCCAAGGGAGACAGTGCATCCGCTTTTCCTTGTTGAGGTCCAGGACGATAGGTAATCACAAAATCATACTTACTAAAGAATAAAACCCATCTCATTTGTCTTGGTGTTAATGCCTTAGCGGATTTAAAGAATTGTAAGTTACGATGGTCTGTGTAGATTGTCACTGTAAATGGAGACCCCAATAAATAATGCCTCCACTCTTGAAAAGCAAGCTTTATGGCCAGGAGTTCCCTTTCTCCTATGGTATAATTCTGTTCTGCAGGGAGAAGGGTTTTAGAAAAATAGGCCACAGGATGTAATCTACCAGTTGTTGGATTTCTTTGTGATAAGACACCACCCACTGTATATTGAGACGCATCAGCCTCCACATAATATGGTTGTGTATTGTCAGCATGACTAATGATAGGCGCAGTAGTGAATCTATTCCTGAGCTGAGAAAAGGCTTTTTCTGCCTCAGCTGACCAATGAAAGGTAGCACCCTTGCGCAACAATCTAGTAATGGAAGCAATCAAATCCGAAAAATGATCGATAAAGCGTCTATAAAAGTTCGCAAATCCGATAAAGGATTGGACCTCCTTTACCGTAGAAGGACTAGGCCAATTGACTAACGCTTCTATCTTTTTTGGATCCATATGGATTCCTTCAGGGGAAATGACAAATCCTAGAAATTCTACTTTCTCTGTGTGGAAGGTGCTTTTGTCCAACTTCGCGAATAAATGATTCTCCTTCAATTTTAGCAATATCTTCTTCACATGTTCCACGTGTTCTTGTTCTGAATTGGAAAAAATCAGGATATCATCTATGTACACGATCACAAAGAGATCAAGATATTCACGCAATATGTCATTTATAAAAAATTGAAAGGCCGCGGGGGCATTGCAAAGACCAAATGGCATGACGCAGTATTCGAATAGACCGAATTTTGTACGAAAGGCGGTCTTCCATTCGTCCCCCTCCTTGACTCGTATCAAATGATACGCCCCTCTAAGATCGAGTTTGGTGAATATTTTGGCCCCTCGTACTTGATCCAGTAGGACCGAAATGAGTGGTAAAGGATATTTATTTTTTATGGTCACTTTGTTTAAGGCGCGATAATCCAGGCACGCCCGTAACCCTCCTTCACGTTTTGGAATGAAGAAGAGAGGGGAGGACACAGGAGAGGTGGAGTGTCTGATAAACCCCTTCTCTAACATCTCCGAGATGTATTGTTGGAGATATTCCGTCTCAGGTTCAGTCAATGCATATACTCGACTCACTGGCAAGTCAGCCCCAGGAATTAAATCAATCCTGCAATCATAACTCCTATGAGGAGGTAGGGCAGAAGCCTTTTCTACGTCAAAAACTTCACGGAATTCATGATACATGGTAGGGAGGGCCCTTTCAGCTGTTTCTATTGCACAACATAAAGGGGTTTCCCACTCCTGTGCTTCTTGATAACAATGTAGCATGCAATATGCTGATTTTAAGGTGATTTTCCTTGCATTCCAATCAATCTGTGGATTATGAGCCTGCAACCAAGGCACCCCAAGGATAGCCCCAAAATTGGGTGTATCGATTAAATCGAACATTATGTCCTCTGAATGCCCGTTGCTACAGACCATAGTCAAGGCAGGAGTATGGTAAGTTATTAACCCGGAGGACAACTCGGTTCCATCCACTGCTCGAATGGGTTCAGGTTTGGTCTTGGGAATAAAAGGTATTTTTAGTGTCTGGGCCAATTGTATGTCGAGAAAATTACCCGTCGCTCCTGAGTCTAGCAGAATGGGTAACGTCTTGCGACTCTGTACAGAGACTATCAGCGTAACGGATATGGTAAAATGTCGGGCTACAGGAGCATTAACACTGGCAACTTCCAAGGAGACCTTTGGTTGTGAACAACTTGAAGAAACGGTCTCTGTATTCTTCAAGTTCACTAGTTTCCCTTAGGGTACTCAGAGTCTTGACAGATTGCTGCCACCTTATTACTAGGGCTGGTTTTGGCAGGACAACTTCTGGCATAGTGGCCACCTTTGCCACAATATAAACAAAGGTTCTGCTTTCGTCGCCTCTCTTTTTTTTCAATAGTCAATGGGTTTCTCATACCACCGATTTGCATCGGTTCACTCGTATCTTTCTGATCTTTACCTTCCTTTTTCTCTCCTCTCACCACCCAAAAACGCGCTAGGGTTCCACGGGATCTTTCTCCTTTACGTTCTGATACCCTGTGATTAAGCTTAACCACTAAATCTATAAAAGCGTTACATTCTTCAGGGGGATCCACAATGTGAGAAAGAAGATCTTTTAAATCGTCATTTAACCCTCTATAGAATAAGGACGTACGTTTTTCTTCTGGCCATTGTGTTTCAATTATTAGTCTATTAAACTCTGTTACATAAGTGATAAGGTCTTTATTTCCTTGTTTCAAGCTAAGTAACTCGCTGTCGCTGGCTTGTACATAGGCATGACGAGCGAATAACCCTTTCAACTTATCTTTAAACAACGTAAAATTATACAAAAGGGGGTCATTGCTTTCCACTAAAGGGACGGCCCAATTTGCCGCATTACCTCCTAAATATGAAATTACAAAGGCCACTTTAGCAGCATCATCTGGGAAAGCAGAAGCCTTACAAAGAAAGTGGAGTTGGCATTGATTGAGGAAAACGCTAAATTTTGTGCTATCCCCATAAAACCTTTCAGGGACAGCTAATGGGACAGGATTCTGTGTCTGTACGGACACCTGAATAGCTTGTGGATTAATTGTACTCGTCAAGGGATTTTCTACCGAGGAAGAAGGAAGCGTAAAGCGAGCAGGTTGTATATATGTGCGCTTCTGTCTTGGTGGTGTTTCTCCTACCACAGAACTATCGCCTTGCCGATACCTTTCTAACTCTGTGTGGAGATGGAGATTCTCGCCTCTAAGTCTCCCTACTTCTCTTTGGAGATCTATAAGAGCTGCCCCCAATTCTTCTCCCGGGGGACTATGCAAAGGAGTCTCTGCTAAGGAAGCAGCACCTTCGAGATTCATCGTCGCTCGGGTGGACCTAATTCGTGGGCTTGGCTTTCTGTTGCCGATACCACCAGTATGAACACCCAGCTCAATCCACAGGAGCGACGAGAAATCCCCACACTCCCAAAGCCCTTCTATGGGTGAGCCCGATGCAATGGAACACACACCCACAGGAGAACCCCCGGAGATGTGGGGCTGAAATGTGAAGGCAGCTACACTTCGGAACCCCCAGTTGGTTGTTTTCAGAAGGAACAGGATGGGCACAACCTACAGAGGAAATAAGGAAGAGAACGTTAGTTATCTCTGTCCCCCTCCCCTATTTAGTAGACACCCACACACCCAGTCAAATTACTAAATGCTGGCGTTATGTATGACACACAATGTCCCTTACCAACTGAACATCTCCTCAAGTCCTACGACGATCTGAATGACACAGCAGTGGAGCAAAGACTTGTGGACAGCAATATCTGGGGGACCAGGCCACAGCAAGTAAGGCCTTTAATTGTGTAACCAACGGAACAACCAGCGTATAACTGAACTTTAAGGTTACACTGACACAAGGTCTAAACCAAAGTATACCTCAGAACTAACTTGCTACCACATACAGCAGTGCATGAAGGACATGATACCCCTAATAAAGTCAGAGGAAATTGTTGCTGCTAACTACACACCAAAGGGGAAATAAGGGTGTGAATTCTAACGACACTCTTGCGAGTCTGTAGGGCACGGGGGACTCGCTACAATGTTTCTCTCACAGCGGATAAAGGAAACGGGGAACTCGCTACAATGTTTCTCTCGCAGCGGATAAAGGAAATGCGACCGCGTTTGAAGGAGAAGGATTAGGTCGCCGTTTCTCATCTAACCAAATACAATGAAAGCACACCGCTGCGCTACACAATTTGGGTCAGGGAGCGGGGCATGATGAACGCCAAGGCACGGCCATGAGATAGGGAACACGGGTTACAGAAAGGCAGGGCAGCTGTCACAAGTGGTACTCAGGAATCACCAACCGCTACTGCACTGCTATCGCCGTAAACACCCGCAGCCTCAAAACAAACAGGGAAAGCCTCACCGGCCTACTGCGAGCCTATACCAACGGGACCAAAAGAGTTAGGAGGTAGCACCAGGACAAACAACGCGTGTCGACCTCCGTCTTCTTCACGAAACCAGGAACACAAAACTTCACAGGAAGCAAAGGGGCGTGGACAAGGGTCGGAAATCCGAAAGCCAAGCACCGGCTTCTAGTCCAATCAGGGTTTATATGGAGGGAACGAATGAACTCCGCCTCCTTAAGGGACCGTCTTAAAATTGTGTATCATCACAAGGCCAGCAGCAGAATCTCTATTTCGCAGTCGACCCCCATGTAACAACTGCACAAGAGACCCTACCCCTAACAATAAGTTTATTTTTCTACAAAACACACAATTTCGTTTTTGAGGCCATTGTATTCCTTGTGAATGTAAATTTTAATTTTATTTTTTTAAGCATTTAACAGTTTGTACATGTGCATAATTGCTTACTCTATAAATTAGATAGCAACATATAGCTATTTAGCATATCACATGGTTAATTTCTGGATTTTTATTTAATTTCTACTTAATATTAATTAACTGACATTTTGCTTAACAGACTGAACACATCAAGAAAAACCACAAACACACATTGAGCTCATTTCAGACATAAACAGAAAGGGGTCAAACACTTAGGACACATATATTTAACCCACAGAAACACACATTTAACCCACAGATCAACACTTAGGACAGAAACAAAGGACAGCCCACAGACTGTACTTAAACCAAACCATTTGTAAATACTAGTTGGAAGTCATATTTACAAGAAACGCTTCTTAATAGTGTTCCAAAAGACTGCAAAAAAAACAGCCCAACAGACTGCTATATGTCCAAGAAGCCAAAATACACTCCATTCATAAGATTGCGCAGAACAAAGGATCCTTGTATGTATTATGTCCATATTTTAATTCCCTGGGGATACAGAATCACCAAGGAAGAAATATGTTTTTATACCTAAACCTATTTAGGTATTCCCTCATGGGAGCCGGCTAATTTAATTCACATCTCACTAAGAAACAAAAAAGCAACACATTCTTCGATGTGAACTTGAAACAGGCATGCCAAAAAAATACTGCAGAATATGCAAGTATTTATAATCAAAGTAGTGCTTATGGTACTCTCCGTACGTTGCACCGTTCAAATTTTATACAAAGTAGAGAAAAATCTCCTCATGACCTGCCTACGCAAATTGCAATTTGCATATCAATCCAATACAAATCCAAAGTTGGCCAACACAAATTCATAACGACTCTTACCAATAAAAAGGTTGTCCAAATTCTAACTGCCAAGTTCTGAATGACCTAACGGTCTTTTTTTTAGAATACTCACGCCCCAAAAAAAGTTCTCAGTCAGGAGTGATATCATGTGGAGGATCAAAATCAGGAATATCAGAAATATACTGGGATGCAGATACAAAGAATCCCCAGAATCTCCGTGCACAGAGTACCTCCTTAGTAGAGTCCTGTCCTGTCCTTCTCAGTAGATTTCAGTCTCCTGACAAGATCGCTCCCTCAGATAACCACTCCTGATGATCCTCAGAGAGGGCACCAATTGAAGAAATTCAAAACTCCTTCTCAGGGTTAAACTAACAAAAAAAAGAAGTTGACACAGAAACTGAAATATAAAAGAACATCTTTATTAAACTCAAAATGAGTGTGACTACGTCACCCAGAAGCTGCAGCAACTGAATGAGGCAGTCCAAAGAGAGCAGAACACTGGGGCCTTATATATGTGAGGGTTACATACTCAGCATAAAAGAAAGGGGCAGTCCTGGCTCATGCAAGCATGCAAAATGCCAATATGACCATACAAGATCTGCCAAATATTAGCCAATAGGAAAACATTCAAAACAAGGCATCATGTAACCAGAATGTCCCCCTTGAGTCGTGTTTTTGCCCAACCCCATAAGTCAATCAATGACAGCACCTATAGGTCATACAGTAATGGCAGGACATGTTTGTGTGCTTCAAAGGACAACTTGCAAAATAGGATAATGCGGAGAAAGAATACTGAAGGCCAACAAATAGTTGGGACAAGGATTAGTCAGTATAGGCAGGGATTTAGTCAGTCTGGCTAGTTCCTGGAATTGGCTTCACAACAAGGAAGGGAAAGTTATTTGACACGTGGCAGTACAAAGGGCAAAAACACTCGGTTTACCAAGCTGCCTGAGTGATGGCAACAAAATGGCGACAGAATACAGAATGGAGTTAAAACTGAATTACCTCATTCCTACACATAAACAATCCTCCCCTGCACGCAGACACCCTTGCACTATTGTGCAAGGCTGCCTGCGTTGGCGCTAAGTTGCTAAACTTAGCGCAATCACAGGGGGAAATGCAAGGCTGCACCACATTCTTGTAAATATGGTGCAGCCTTGTGTTTCAAAAGTGGCGGAGAGAGGCGTTAAGCTAGGACAGCTAACGCCTCTCTCCTCCACTTCCTTGTACATATCCCCCTCTATGTCCTTCATTAAGAGAGACCTGGTAATTTCAGATATTATGGTAACACCTATTACTGCACATATCAGAATTATGAGTTTTGCGTTTTTTATCGCACCCAGTACTGACCGGGTACAATACAAACCATATCCCAGTTAAATTTCGGTAGGACAAATATGCCAACATTTTAAAACTTTGCACAGGGTGTATCATGACAAAGACAGACTGCATACAAAGGGTACAGAAGAGACCCCAATGTGTCTTCGGTACAAGAACGCCAAGGACTTCTTATATACAATATGGGGATGCCCCAATATCCAGGCATATTGGAAGGAAATTGTTGATGAACTTAGCGCAGTTCTGGAGGGGTCACTCCCAGTCGATCCAAAATTTGTCCTCTTGGGTCTCCCGAATTATGTGATCCCAAATCCTATTTAGTGCCCTAGGGCAAGTGGTTGCCAAACATGATGTGGCCAGGCGATGGGGAGTGGTAGACGCTCCCACTATTCAAGAAGGGAAAATAGGGATGACCCCAATATGGCTGCAGAAAATGTCACCTACGATAGTGGGGGCTGCCCTCGGAAGTTCCGCAAGGTTTGGGGTAATTACAAGAGGTATTAAGGGTTCCATCTTTTGGAGGACACCCTGGGCCCCCTCTCGGCGGCTGATTTAGGCCCTGGCACATCCTCTGGCCGTGATGTCCATCAGTATGTGTATGACTCATTGCTGCTATTGTGCCACTGACTGATATACGGGGAAGTGCAGAGATGTTTCTTTCTATTTGTATTATCTGTCCCATGTGGACTTACTGCTGTTTATATAGCGTTGTATTCTGTGACTGCTCTTCATGCAACCGTTGTTGTTGTTGCACTGACACTGTGTTTGTTATGATAACACAAAATAATGAAAAAACAAACAAAAAAAAACCCTACCAAGATTTAAAGGGAAAAAAAGGCCTGGAAAATACCAGAACATGTGGAAATTGGTGGGGAAAGCACCCAAGTCTGCATGCTATGCCCCATTTCGTGGGCAAAACGTCTAACAGGCTCTAATTATTGCAACCAATACATTCAGAACATCTTGGCATCGGGTTTGATCAATGCAGTATTTACCACATCAAAAACTGGGTCAATTGTAATGAATGACACTAGAGAAAAGAAAACTCTAATCTGTGTCCACGAATAAGAATATAGTGAAATTCCAGGCCGAGCTTTAAGGCAGACGGAATTACCGTGATCTGCATTGATTTACTGACATTACTAATAAACCCCTTGGAATTGAGAATAATTGTGCAAACCCGGAATCACAGGGTCGAATTTGGTGGGGTATTCCCTATTCTAGGCAGTTCAATCAATCAATGAATCAGGGGTTTGTAAAGCGCAACCAATCACCCATGAGGGTCTCAAGGTGGGAGGGGGGTGGCGGCAGCTCCTTAGGGTGCTGCGGTCATCTGGAAAGCCAGGTCTTGAGGTCCTTCCTGAACTGGGGCAGTTTAGGGCTTTGCCGGAGGTGGAGGGGGAGATCATTCCAGGTCTTGGCTACGAGGTAGGAGAGGAACTTTCCACTCATTCTGGTCTTGTAGATGCATGGGATGGTAGCCAGAGAGAGGTTGGCTGATTGGAGGTTTCTCTTGGGTGCGTAGAAGGAGAGGCGGTTATTTAGGTATGTGGAGGTCCTTGTATGCGTGTGTGAGGTGCTTGAAGGTTATTTTTTTTTCGATGGGGAGCCAGTGGATATCGCAGAGGTGTTGGGTGATGTGGTTGTGACAGGGATGACTAGGATCAGTCTGGCTGTGGCGTTCTGGAGCTTGCGAAGGAGTTTTTTGTTGATTCCGGCTTAGAGGGCATTGCCATAGTCCAGTCTGCTAGTGATGTGGGTGTGCGTCACCATTTTCCTGGATTCGGAGGGGATCCATGTCAACGTTTTTGGGAGTATGCGGAGGGTGTTGAAGCAGGCCGAGGATACAGCTTTGATCTGGTACTTCATAGTGAGTGATGAAATCAGTATGATGCCGAGGTTTTGTGCATGGTCTGTCGGTGAGGGGGGTTCCGAGGGCGTGGGACCACCAGGTGTCGAGCCATGCTGAGGGGGTGGAGCACAGGATGAGGACTTTTGTTTTCTCTGAGTTGAGGTTCAGGCAGCTCTTCTTCATCCAGGTGGTGACGGCTTTCATCCCTTCTTGGAAGTTGTGCCTGGTGATGTTGGGTTCCTTGGTGAGAGAGAGGATGAGCTGGGTGTCATCAGCGTAGGAGACGATGTTGAGCCGGTGGTTTCTGACGTGGTTTCTGAAGAGGGTGGGGCTGAGGGAGGATCCATGGGGTACTCCACATCTGGTCTCTGTCAGTTCTGAGAGGTACTTGGGAGTCTAATCGCTGAATTCTGCCTGTGAGAACTGAGCGTGTCCATTCGAGGGCTTTTACTCAGATGCCGGCGTCGTGGTGTCTGGTGGCTAGTGTTCGGTGGGAGACGGTGTCGAAGGCAGCTGAGAGGTCCAGGAGAATGAGGGCTGCCATTTGGCCCTGGTCGAGGAGGGCGTGGATGTCGTCGGTGGCGGTGAGTAGGGCGGTCTCGGTTCTGTGGTTGCTGCGGAATCCAGATTGGGAGATGTCCAGGACGTTGTTGGCTTCAATGAAGTTTGCTAGCTGGGTGTTGATGGCCTTTTAGGTGACCTTGGCTGCAAAAAGAAGCAGCGAGATGGACCTGAAGTTATTGAAGTCCGTCGTGTCTACGAAGGGTTTATTCAGGTGGGGGTTGACTTCGGCGTGTTTCCAGTCTCAAGGGAGCAGTTGAATGCACCAATCAAAGTGGTGTGCATCTTGCACAGCCCACCAAGTGGGGATGTCGCAGTTTTTGCCCCATCACAGCTGACAAGATCGTGCTTCACAACAAGCATTGGTAATGCCAATATGTCTCACCTATGCCAGAGCTATTGGCAATGTGTTTTAGCCAATATGTACATCAGTGTGGCTGCTGTTCAGTATGGCTAAAATGTTAGTGGCGTGGGGCAGATTGGAGAAGAGTGGAATGGGGTAGATTGGGGTAGAGTTGAATGGGGTAGTTCGGGTAGAATGGCAAAGAGTGGGGAAGATTGGGGTAGACCGGAGTGGGGTTGAGTTGGATAGACTGAATTAAAAAAAAAAAAAACTTTATTTTGATTTTTCAAGAGAAAACAACATGGTCACAAATGCATTCTTCTGGTATCAAAAGAAATGTCCACTCATTACATTTAAAGCATAATATACATTTGCGAATAACATCAAAGTTATAGAATGATGGAAGCATCGCGCCACCTCATCCGGAGCTCAACTTTACAGTGGTAGACTATTATTATTATTAAAAAATTTTATAGAGCGCGTAGTCACCCTGAGGTATCCCAGCGCTGGGGAACCCTACCTCTGTGGGTTGGGCGGCTGAGAGGGGGGGACGGCAGGAATCAGAAGGAGGAAAATTAAAATTGAGGGAACAGGTGAGCTTTGAGCCGTTTCCTGAAACGTAAGTAGTTGGGTTCTTTTCTCAGGTCTCGGGGGAGAGCGTTCCAGAGGCGAGCGGTGTGGACCGAGAAGCGTCTTCCACCCGAGCGGGCTTTCTTGAATCTAGGCATGATGATAAGGGACTCCTTATCCGATCGAAGGGATCTTGGTGCTTTGTAAGATTTTATAAATTTTCTAAGAATCGGAGGGCCTTGATTCTGCAGTAGCTTATGCGCCAGGCATAGGACTTTGAAAATCACTCGTTCCCTCACTGGGAGCCAGTGAAGGAGCTTCAGGGCAGGTTTAGCTGAAGCTCTGGCCGGGGTATTAGTGAGGATCCGGGCCGCCGCATTTTGGATTTTCTGAAGTTTATTAAGAGTTGCTTCAGGTGTGCCCAGGTAGATTGCATTACTATAGTCAAGCCTGGAAAGTATGAGGCCTTGGATGAGAAGTCGTTGGGAAGTGGGTGGAAGTAGGGGCAGGATCTTTCTCATAGATTTCAGTAGTCCGAAGCAGGTACCGGCTACTTTTTTGGCCTGCGTGGTGAACGAGAGATCAGCTTCGATCCATACTCCCAGGCTTTTTACTTCCTGTTTTGGGTCTGGGGGGGGACCCAGACAGGGTGGCCAGATATTCAAGGGAAAGGTAAGACCCTTCGGACCCAGAAGGAGAATGTCCGTCTTTGATCCATTCAGCTTTAAAGCTGAGTTGTTCATCCACCCTTGTATCTGCGTCAAGCAGTTGAATAAGTCTGCAGGTTGTTGACTGGGGTGGGATAGGGAGACGACTAATTGTGTGTCGTCCGCATAGCTGACGATGCTCACTCCGAACGGGGTGACAACCTCCTCCAATGGGGCCATGTATATGTTAAACAGTGTGGGGCTCAGGGATGAGCCCTGAGGCACCCCACATTGGAGGGGAATTTCGGAGGAGCGGGAGTTATTCTCCCAGATCTGAAAGGAACGTTGGGCCAGAAAGGAGGAAAGCCAGGATAGAGCAGTACCTTCTACTCCAACCTTCTTGAGCCGTTTGATCAGGAGTTGGTGGTTGACGGTGTCGAAGGCCGCGCTCAGGTCAAGGAGGATCACTGCCACTGATCCTCCTTCGTCTAAGAGTGCTCTGGCCTCCTCCACCGCCGCCAGGAGGGCGATGTCAGTGCCCTGTCCTGGACGAAAACCTGTCTGCGAGTTTTTTAGCAGATTATTAGATTCAAGAAACTGGGAAAGTTTCTTATTCACCAGTTTCTCGGCGATCTTGCTAGTCCCAGGGAGGAGAGATATTGGTCTATAATTAGCCAATTCCGCTGGATCCAAGGAGGGTTTCTTTAAGAGCGCTTTAACAACTGCCGCTTTCCAACTAAGGGGGACGGGTCCCTGTTGAAAAGACGCGTTAATCAGATGGGTGAGGGGGGGGATAATGATGGGAGCTACTTCCTTGAGGATCCGTAGCGGTGCGGGGTCCCTAGGAGATCCGCTTTTGATAGTTTTTAGCGTGTTCTCGACTTCTTCGATGGTTATTTGCCCCCAGGAAGTTAGGTTAGGGGAGATCGGAGTGTCGAGGGGATCGCCAAAGTCGCTCGGAATGGAGGGAGGGATGGAATTAAGGATTTTTTGAATTTTTTCATGGAAGAAGCTGGCTAGCTGATGCCATTTTTCCTGGTCCGCTTTGGGGTCTGGGGGGTTTCTCGGGACTGGATCGGGAACATTGAGAAGTTCTTTCAGGATGGTATAAGTTTCTTTACTAGAGCAGGCGGCTTTTTCAATTCTTTCCTGAAAGAATAGACTTTTTGTCTTACCAATATAAGATTTGTATACTGATAGGGAGGTGAGATAGGCATCCTTATTAGTGTTGGATTTCTCCATCCTCCAGGAGCGTTCAGCTCTTTTACAGTCCTGCCGAAGCGACTTGAGCTCAGGAGTATACCACGGGGCCGAAGGTATTCGTTTGGTATGTCTGAGGGTGGTGGTTTTAGGGAGAAGTATATCCAACGAGGATGTGATCCAGGAGCTAAATTGTTTGTCGGCCGTGATAGCATCGGGGGAAAGCGATGGAATAGAGTTAGAGAGAACGGAGGACCATTCAGATGGTACGAGTTTGTGCCAACGTCTGTTGGTGACTTTGATTTTCGCGGACTGGGTGGTAACAGTAGGAAACTCCCAGGAAATGGGGATTAACAAATGATCGGTCCATGGCAGTGGCAAAGAGGGACTCGTGGTGATATTGGCGTCATTAGTAAGGACGGGATCTAAGAGGTGTCCCTTGTCGTGGGTGGGCTCGTTATTCACTAAACGAATGTTGAGTGACAGGAGGTCTACTAGAGGGTCAGAGGCAGACCGGTCAGCGGGATCAGTAAAATGGAGGTTAAGATCACCTACAATAAGGAAGTTGGAAACAGAGGCGGCCAATTGAGAGGTCATTTCGGTGACTGCGTTAAGAAATTTCCCAAGGGTACCCGGGGGCCGGTAGATGAGCAGTCCCGAAAGGGAGTGCGTCCGGGAGGTTTGGAGGGAAAAGTGGCAGCTTTCGGCGTCATCAATATTGGCGTCATTGATTCTACAGCTGAGGTGATCGCGGTAGATTATAGCCAGCCCGCCTCCTCTTCCTCTGGGTCTATGGCGGGTTTGGATGAGGTAGCCTGGGGGAAGGGCGGTGACGATGTCCGCATCATTGCTGTCAGAAAGCCAAGTTTCTGTTAAAAACAATGTGTCTAGGCCTTGGTCTTGAATCAGCCCATTGATTTTGAGTGCGTGCCGGGGAGGGAGCGACAGTTGAGGAGACCAAGCTGTAGCCTGGAATTGGCTGGGGTCTGCGTGGCTGTGTAGCAGCGCGCGCAGTTTGTGAAGGGTTTACCTGCTTCGTGAATGTAGCGACAACCTTGGTTTTTTTCAGGTCGGAGGTCCAGAAGCATGTCTGCTGAATACATCAGGCGACTGGGGGATGGATCTGGCAGCATCCCTGGGCCTGGGTCCGTCCGGGCCAGGACGGGCCCAGACGGGCGTGCCTTAAGCGCGCCTTTGGCGCGCAAACGGCGCTCCCGCTGCGCTCTTCCGCTGCGCTTGCGTAGAAGGCACATCCGCTGCGCTTGCGTAGAAGGCACATTTTATAGGCGGGGGGTGTGGGCGTGGCCTGTCAGGTGGGCGTGGCCTCGCGTCTGCTGCGATGGCGGCCGTGAACAACAATGAGCCAAAACAGCGCTAGTTCCGCTGAGATGTGTTGAGCCTGCTTGGCGCTTTTGCCCAGAAAAGAGCTCAGGTGAGAATACAAGTTTAAAAATATGTGAACACAAATATCGACAGTTTTTAAAAAGGCGAGTATCTCCTCCGGCTTCCGCCTCAGAGGTTAGGGTTCCACTGGTCGCGCTAGTAATCAGCGCTGTATTTATAGGCGGGGGGTGTGGGCGTGGCCTGTCAGGTGGGCGTGGCCTCGCGTCTGCTGCGATGGCGACTATACATTTGCGTCCTATGTCCAGCTAATGTGTTCCATATTTCTGGAATATTTACTATTTCCACACAATCTATTGCACATCTTTTGAGTAGGACAACATCATCCCCCTCTGCACTATGCAAAACACAACAACAACAAAGCTGGCTGCACAAACCATTAGGATTCTACACATGCAGCACGTGCAATATTTGCAGCCTAGGGTGCAACAAGACCACCACCTTCAGATACAACACAGGCACACAACACAAGATACGTCAGTTCATTAATTGTCTTACCAGTTTTGTGATTTACATACTAATTTGTGGTTGCGGAAAGATATATGTTGGAAGCGCTGTAAGACAACTCAAAACACACATCCAAAAACACCGCAGAGCAGTCTTGAATTGGGACACTTCATATGCTCTAGTCTCACATGATTGCAAGAGTGGGGTTGATAGAACAACATTTTGCTTCCATGGCATTGATTTTGTGATGCTTAACAAAAGAGGTGGTGACAGGGAACTGACCCTCATACAACTTGAAGCCAGATGGATTTGCACCCTACGCTCTTCCACATTGGGTCTCAACAGTGATAATGAAATGCACTACTTCTTGTAAAGTTGTCACCATTACACTACACTGAGATCCCTATGACAGTGCTCTGCTCGGCACCCCTGTGACTAATGACGCATAGATGGAGAACTAACCAAGGATTAGTTAGGGGTCATTACTAGGGGTCTGGATCATCCAGATGTATTCTCAATGCTTTGTGAATAGTTTGCATGTCAGCACAGTCTATGAGACTGTTAGTACTGGGCTTTTTCTGATTATCGGGAATGCTCCCTAGCACCAGTATGTTACGTCACTTTACTTGTGGATTATATACCACCTTGTGTTCCTGGGATCTATCCCCGCTTTCAAGCTGAAATACACATCACTCAATCCACTCCTGCAAGATACTAGACACACTAAGTTGACATCCCTTTTACTGTGTTGCAATCTGGTTACTGATGTATTTTCTCATAAAGCTTTGTCTAGTATAACTGATCAAGTTACTACGGATTTACCGCATTGTCTGAATCGCAGATCCTCCGAAACTTGCATGTTCCGCCTTAGTTTCCCTTTTGTTTGGGACCACATGATGACTGTTTTTAAATTTGTACCGGTATAAACTCCTAACCTCCCTATTCTTGCTTTCTCTGCTCACCAGTAATGTATTGAATATGATGCACCACTAGATGGTCAACCAGTTTTCTTATCTCTGCTTACAAATAATGTATTTTACATGATTTACCACAAATGTATTTCATGTGATCGAGCACAAACCGGAAAACTACATACATGTGCTTCTTGTATCATGAGCTTATCTGCCGTATCATTGCGGATGCTCTGTCTCGTTCACAATGGGAGAGGTTCCATGGGCTGGCTATGGAGGCAGACGAGGTCAAGACACCAATGCCGACTAATATGTGGACCACAGGTAAAAAAGGGTGCTCCAGTTGGTGGTAGGGTCATTGGTGGAATCTATCAAGAGGTCATATGCACAGGCGTGGGAGGCATTCATAACCAGTGGTGCATGGCGGAGTTCTGAGGTTTGGAGCAGGAAAGACGACGTTGTTCGGTTCATATTAGCAATGATTGAGAAGGGTCTCTCTAGAGTCACGATAACGGGGAAGCTGACGGGGATTGCTTTTATGGGCAAGCGCCTTTGTTGGTATGTGCCATCAACCAGGGAGGTGCAAAAGAGGATGGTGGACAAAGAAAGGGGTCACAGATCCAAGGTGAGGAAGCACTTCAGGAGACACCTTTATTGCAATGTATTGGAGGCACTGCCCCCAATCTGCCATGGGGTGGAGGAGAAGCTTTTGTTTTCAGCCTTAATGAAACAGATGTTTTTCTGGACTTTCTGAGTGTCAGTAGAAAAGGGGTTTGTGGGTTGTACTGGATGGCCGTGGTGATTATGGGTAGCAGGTTAGACCTGGGCCTACGCCAATCCAAGATGGCCCAAAGAGCCATGGGAAGAAAGTGGTGTTTCAGGAATTCCCGGTGCAAGGTCAATGTCCGGTGAGTTGAGGCAAAAAACTGAAGGCTATTAATGGGGATGCACAGGGTGTGGTCTTTCGGCATGCTAGTGGGGCACGGGTGCATTTTTTCATCTGCTTTGTGTGTTGTGCAAGGTGTTAGCAAGTTTGGAGGAAACCCCAGTTGAATATGGCACACATTACTTCATGCAGCAAAATGAGGTTGTGGGAGGGATAGGATCATGCAACTGGGTAGGTAGTCTTTGAGTACTTTCGTTGGTATGTGTGATTGGGAGGGGGGCATTTATGACGTTAAGTGATATTTTGTTGTGTCCTACATATGTTGTTCTTTCAGGTTCAGTTGCTGGCCCGGAGGCAGTCGAGCTGTCTATTTGGATCGTAGGACATTCCTTTATTAAGTGGACGGACAGGCACGAGCTCCAAAAAGGTCAAGGTGCTAACCTCGGGTTCAACAAAAGTCTGTTTAGAGTTACCTGGCATGGGGGAGGGGTGAGATGGCTAGACCTATTCCATTGTTTGAACACACTGATGTCCCCGATGTTTTAGTGATTCACTTAGGCGAAAATGGCATGGTGGTATGCAGGTGTCTGGCGTTGTTAAAGGAGATGAAGAAGGATATGATGGAAATCAAGCAGCAATGGGCAGGATGTTTTATATTGGGGACGGAATTCGTTCCTAGGAGAGAGCAGAGGGGAGCAAAGAGGCCCTCCACTATTGATAAGACCAGACGTAAAATTAACAGGGGCATGCATTTTTTGGGGACAAAGGTTTTGGTAGGGCGGATCACCCTGATTTGAAATATGATTCAGTTGAATTCTTAAGGTGGGACGGGGTGCTCTTATCTCGCTACAGGATGGAGCTATGCTTGCTGAAATTGAAGGAGGTGCTGGCTAGAACATTGAACGTTCACAGATTAGGCAGCAGGTCATGGGAGGGGTCAGAAAAATCAGAGGATGCCTTTACTGAGTGGCGGTTGACAGATTAGTTGTCATGGTTCTAGATTAGGATTATTGTTGTGAACATAGGTGAATTAGAAAAATGGAGAGGTGAAGAAAATTGCACCTGAATGAAGCAAGAAAAAAAAGTTAAGATTTAGGATATTTAGATGTTAGTAGATGTAGTTGAAGTGAAAAGGGAGTTTAAGGTCACCATTTCAATACCAGGGTAGGAGTTTGACATTTGCAAGATAAACATGTAAAAGGGGGCGGAAATCCTAGGGGTGGGGAGTAACTGACTGTAGGTGACTTGTAGTATAGTGAGGTTTAGTTTTGTAAAGAGAAGGCCACTGGTTATTGTTGTGAAGTGAAGCGAGAGACGCGCCAAAAAGCTCTCTGGCAGTCCTGTTCTCATGTGTGTCCTGGTAAAGCAGTGCTTGATTATCTGTCCCTGATGTAAAATTGTTACTGTTTTAATTTGCTGAAAGTTATTCTCGTGTTTTTAAATTTAAAATGAATCCCTCACTTCCTGTTGGTTCCTGCTCGAATCACTGACCTGAACCACCACTTCCGCTTTGAACGTGGTCTAGTGCTGGGAGGGAGGGAGATGGCAGCTGCTGCACAGCAGAGCTGATTGGTTGGGGGGCGGTAGGGGACGACATTTCAGCGCGCTGGAGCCGACGCGCGCAGCGGACGCGCCGCGGGCGCGCCGAAGGCGCGCCTAAGGCAAGCCCGTCTGCGCCCGTCCGCGCCCTGCCAGGACCAGGGGCCATAAACCCTGGCCCAATGTTAATGTATTCATCTAATGAGCTGTTGTCCTTCGCCACACATATTTACCCTCTCAAACCCTCCACCCTTTCAATATTGGAAGCTGAAAACCTCCTTAGGACTCCCGCTGTAGCCCCAGTCCACTCTGTTGCTCCCTCAGACCATCCGTCACCCAGACTAGTGAAGTCTCCGGGCCCGACAGTGGCCCTCCTGAACACAAGATCCTTGCACAAACATCGCCTCGAAATCTTTACCCTTCTTCAGGATGGCGATATTGACATTCTGTCATTGACAGAAACATGGATGGGGGATGCATCAGTCCCTGACCTCATCTCATCCCTGCCAGGGAACTTTGATGCCTTCTGGCACAATAGGCAAGATAATAGAAGAGGAGGGGGGGTGGCGACTTTTTTTAAATCTAGTCTCAAGGCCACTATGATACTATCAGAAAGCTGTGACAACTCTGAGATCCTAGGAGTCAAGTTTATTTTTGACTCCTCTTGCTTTGTACTTTTGACAGTCTATCGCCCCCCGGACGCCTCCTCTGGTTTTTGCGATTACTTCAGCGAAACTATATCGGACCTTAGTACACGCTATCAAAAGCTTATGGGGGTGGGAGACTTTAACTTCCACTGGGATAGTAGTCCCCGAGAGTCTCAGGCCAGTCAATTTGACATGACTATGTCTAACTTAGGATTCCATCAGTTGGTAAATGGCCCCACTCACCTTAAGGGACACACCCTTGATCTGGTTTGGTAATCTAGCCAGCAAGATAGACTTTTAAATTGTCTCCCATGTGTCTGGTCGGATCATTTCCTAATCTCATGCTGGGTTCCCTTGGACTGTCCTTCCACCCGTTCACCTCCAGAATGGAGGAGAGTGCGAAGCTGGCATAAGATCCAGTCGGATAATCTTACCGATTTTCTTCAGAGACTACCTCCATACAGGCCAGAGGAGGGTTATACCAATATCGACTTAGCTAGTCAATCTCTTAGTGATACTCTCCAATCGGCCATTGATCACCTGGCTCCAGAACGTAGGGAAAGAATAAAGTCCAAAAATAAAGGGGCCTCCTGGTTCAATGAGGCCTTACGGATACACAGACAGAGCCTGCGTAAAGTTGAGAGACAGTGGAGGAGAGCATATAACGCCTCCGACCTGATCCTCTATAAAGCTGCTCTGGCCCTCTATAAGAAAGCTATCACTTCCAGGAAAGCAGAATATTATGAGGCTCGGATTATTGATGCCCCTAACAAACAAAAGGAAACCTTCAAGATCCTAAAGGAACTTAGCAGAAAGGTCGATGTCAAGTCAACTTTAATACCTTTCGACGTCGACACCTTGCAGTCCTTCTTCCTGCAGAAAGTGATAGATATTCTGCATGAGATTAATAGATCTCCTGCTGCCGCTGCCCTGAGCAGCCAGGGACTGGCGTCACCTCCCACTTTACCAGCTCAATTTCTTGCCCATTTTCCTCCCCTGGATTCAGAAGCTATGGCCTTCTTGATAAATAAAATCAAATCCGGCTCACCGGCTGATCCCTGTCCACCTAGGATCTTTCAGCTGGCTCGCCCAGTCTTGGAATGTCAGATCCTCTCGCTTCTCAAAAACTCCCTGGCCACTGGCCAGGTGCCATCTAACTTGAAGGAGGCTAGAGTTATCCCCTTACTGAAAAAGCCAGGAGCTGACAAGGCTGAACTGAAAAACTATAGCCCTATTTCACAACTCCCCTTCTTGGCTAAAGTTATGGAGCAGCATGTCTTAAAAAGCCTATCCGACTTCCTTGACAAATTCGAGCTTCTACACCCACGTCAGGCTGGCTTCAGAGCCCACCATAGCACAGAGCTAGTCATGTTGTCTGTCCTTGATGATCTTAGATTGAATGCTGACAAGAGAGAGCAGAGTGCACTTGTGCTCTTGGATCTCTCTGCAGCATTCGATACGGTCAGCCACTCCATCTTACTGACCCGACTGATGGATCTGGGACTCAGGGGCTCGGCCTATGACTGGCTAAAATCCTTTCTTTCTGGTTGCTCGCAAAGGGTTCATCTTGGTGATTGTTCCTCTAAGAGAGGTGACATCCCATGCGGCGTACCCCAGGGCTCTGCGCTGTCCCCTTTGCTCTTTAATATTTATCTGCAACCCTTAGTGACTGCACTGTCCAATTTGGACTGTCGTGTCTTTAATTATGCTAACGACACTCAGCTTATTCTGAGGATTGACAATTCAGCCCATGCCCAGGAGACGGTTCAAAATATTTTAAGATTCACCACTAACTGGATGACAGTTAATTCTTTAAAAATCAACCCCGACAAAACGGAGGTTCTCGTCATCCCAACAATTAATAACTCCTGGAGTGGCCTGTTCTGGCTCAAAGAACTTGGGGCTCCTCCTTGCCAATCCCCAGTCGTGAAAAGCTTGGGAATCAAGATTGATGCAGAACTCTCGCTAAGTCATCAAGTCTCCTCAGTGGTGGGCACCTGCACTGGTATCTTGAGACAACTGAGGAAGCTGGTTCCCCTTCTATCAACTTCCTCCATGAAATCCATAGTCTCGGCTACTATTTTATCACGCCTTGACTATGGGAATGCGCTGTACCTAGGCCTTCCTCTGAAACTCACTAACCGGCTCCAAGTTGTACAGAATGACGCTGCTAGGCTGGTTTTCGGCCTTCCTAGGAGGTCCCATGCCTCACCCCTGCTTCTTAAGCTACACTGGTTGCCCGTTAGACAACGCGCAAAATTCAAGGGCCTATGTATCGCTCATAAATCCCTTTATGGTCACGCCCCCAGCTACATTAGGGATCGCCTGGTTAAGTATGTTCCAGGACGCTTACTCCGATCCACAGATGCTTTCCAGCTAGTCTGCCCTCGAAGCAATCTGGCTACCAAGGGTGGGCGAGCTATCTCTGTTATCTTGCCACGTCTTTGGAACCAACTGCTAGATGCTTTACGGAAAGAACCAGGCTTGTTCCCTTTTCGAAAGCTACTGAAAACGCTGCTTTTTAGAGACACATTTTAAGATCCCCGTTACCAGGACTGTCTTTGCCGGGCCAATTTGCAAATCTCCTTCTGTCAGCGCTAAGAGACCTGCCGGTATACATGCGCTATATAAATTCCCCTACAAATACCTGTTTTAAATAAAGCAGCCTTTTTTACACTATAAAGTGAGTATGTGATCTGTGCTGCTCCCCTTTGGTTTTGGGGAGCGGCCTGCCACAGGGAGGTGAGCTCCTGGTGATATTGGGTGAATGGATCAGCCCAGGCTACTTATGGGTTATATTTGGGCTATAAGCATTTTGGCAGGCAGCACAACATAAATATGGCCATTTTAGATGCACCGTCACCATTATGGAAAGGTGACATGGTGGCCAGAGCACTAGCTCATTCAAGTTCTCCCCCCCCCGCCCCCTATAAACAAAAAATTCTGGGGTATCTCGTTCATGTTTTTCTGATTTATAGGGTTTTTTGTTGATTACAAGTGCGGCGGATGGTCAGCAGCACTCGGATGTTTTTCGGCCCAACCCGTTCCTCTGTGGCAGAATCAAGCCTTGAAGGGGCTGCCCGACATGAAGCCTAGATGGTGGCTGGCAGTGCTCACCTTGCTGGTCAGGGGCAAGGCTTTGGACCAGCTGCTGACCGAAGATGCGGCTCCTTCGTCTGGCTGCTTTATTGCCTGTGGAGACTGAGGCAGGCAGTTTTCCTCCCGGCTGGAGAGGCAAAGAGCCATGGGTCCGCTGCCAAAGAAAGGGGCCTTCTCACCTGGGACCTTGAAGATTTGCAGGGGGACAAAACATGGCCTATTTTTCCTTGATGCGCAGAAGCGTCCTGGCTCTGGGTAGTGAAAAAGAAAAACCTGAAACAACCCCTGAGCCACTTCGTGAGTGACTCCATTTAGGTGGTGAGTGAAAATATGGTGGCTGGGGGGAGGTGTACTCAAGGAAGGAGGCACTCAAGACAAGGAAGAGAGGCATTCCCAGACATAGCAAACTATTATTTTCTGTCTATTTGGATGGTGCACTAATCACACGTGATTCATCCGAGGCTGAGAAAGGTTGCCGCCGAGGGGGCTGTCCTCCACGACAATTCCTGCGAATGGTCCTCCAGACTCTGAGGTCACAAGTTTGGAGAATAGGACCACTGGGGGGTGGGCTACCTGCAGGGCTGGCTCTAGGGCAGTGCGATTGGTGCCACCACACTGGGCACTTTGTGGGGCGGAGGTGGGGGGAGGGTGCCATGTTGTCAAGAACAATATGGTTTTAAAAGCACCTTCTGCCGCGTTCCTTGCCTCCAGCAATTGTATGGCAAGACAGGAAGCTAGCATTATGCACTCAACTTTTGTTTTCCACTTCTGAGCAGCATCTTTAAATGTTCGATATGTAGAACACAACTACATCACAAACAAACAAAACTCTCGCATTCATATAAAAGCTCAAGACTTCTATGATCGTCCTCTATTGTTTGCTGCATCTGAGCAGATAAGTATTACTGTTGCTGTGTCTATTTTTCTAAAATTATCAGGATTGCTCCGAGCCCAACCTCGTATGCGGGCAGGGTGGCGCAAGTCAACAATAAAGCTGACAGGCAGGATGGAAAGAGCGCACCCGTGCTTGTCTATCGTCCTTGCCCTTTGAACTCACCTGATCACTTCCTGTTCCCGTCAGCAGTCGCTTTTGGCATTTTTCGGCTTCAGGCTGATCCACGTCGGGTTCCCCTGATCCTGCTGAATCCTCCACTTTGCAGTCGGCCTCATTCTTCACGTGTCGTCACCATCCTAAAAATACAAAAGGCCCAACGATGAGTTTTAAATGGGCCGCTACTGTCCGGTATGGACTACCGGCACTTTTTAATTTTGGGAGGGAGAGTACTTGCACATCTCAAGAGTGACGTAATACTTTTAATTGGAGAGTATCGGTACTTCTCAGAAACAAGCAGATACTCTGGAACAGAGTGCCTGCACTTCTATTTTCCAATTTCAAGCACTGACAACATATTTAAAGACCTCGCAGTTACAACAGAGTTGGTAATATGCGATGCTATTTCATATCTCAAGCTATACTTATCTGGTATATCTCCATGGCGTTTGGATTTTAGAAAATATTTACACACATAAAAATATTCCTGAACTTTACAGGAACTATTTACTGTTTATATCAGCCCTGCCTTTTTTCAGTATTTTCGACTTGTTTTCCCTGTTAATCTTGTCCAATCTATCCTGTTTGGAAATATGTTTTTTGGTTTTTCCATTTGGACTGATTATTATCTGGAGCTTTGGCTGATGCTTGGATACATCAATACAGAGGTTAGTGCATCGTATATTTCCTCACACAATATTTGCCAAAATAATTTGTTATTTAAAGTGCCTAATACTTATATTCTTTTATATATGATGAAAGGGTGTTTATTTCTGCTTTCACTGCCTATGACCTTAGCGGAAGAGGGGAAATTCACAGGTAGTTATGTAATAGGAATAATACAGGGCTCTGCAGTGGGAAAACTGGGATTGTTTCTATGTATTAGTTCTGTGTAGTTATACACATTAATCTTGTCTTTCATGCAGGCATTTTCTGTGATTCTGAAGATTCCTATTCCACCCTGAATATCCTGTACATGTGTCTTCCTGTTCCCTTGTTTTCCCCTCTTCCCTGTTTCACCACTGTTGGTTTTGAGTTGTTTGGGCTTCTGTGGTGATTAGGGGACGTTGGGACCTTACTTCTGGCTTCCATCTTGCCCCTGCGGATAATACCAAAAGTGAGAATTACAATAATATTACAGTGACTTATATGTGATTATATACTTCAATATTAAAACAGGTGCTATTTAATAATTTAGTATAGTTTATTGATAAACTCAATTTATGGGTATGGGACATTTAATTTTATAGGATTAACGTTACTCTTATTTAATAGTTCTTTCATCTAGAATAAGATAAGGGGTTAAAAACAGCCTAAAACTTACTTCGTTCCTTAAAACCACATCCTTATTAACATCTGCTGAGCCGCCTCGGCCATCTTGGGCCTACAGCAGTCAACGCTCAGCGACAGAAAAAACTAGAATGCTTTACGGCGATCCATGGCCATTTTACTTGAGGCTGACGCATCGCGTGTATAGCCTCTCTGCATGACTCAGCGCATAGCGAGTCACTCTTGTTTCTAAAGATGATTGGCCTTGCAAAACCGCTGATGGCTGATCGTGCATCCTATACTCAGCTGTTGGTTGTTAAGCAACGCGCATTGCCAGCGGTTTGTTTAGACACAGCAATGAGTGCCAGACACTGCGCACAACGAAACTCGAGCCTATGAATATTCACCTCTTATGAGGATGGTGCCAGAGGGCAATATGCTTCTTAGGTAATGCAAATGCCAGTATGCCAGCTGAGAGGAGGAAAAACATCCTCATGCGCATCAACCTGAAACTGGCAGATTTCTGAGTAAAAGAGTCCAGCGATGAGGCAAAGGGTCTATTATTGGGAGACGGTATGGTGAAGAACACCGCCAAGTATGATCAAACCTTTACAAGCCTTGACAAGGCACATTACTCCATGAAAAGAATATTCTCTGGGAACATTTTTTATGGACGGGCTGGGAGGAGAGGGCAACCTCTCAGCTGAGGATTCTTTAAGACCCAGTATCCAGGATACCAAAACAGTGGATACCAAGGAGGGATCTATTACAGGAAGCCCTCTGGTTTCTATCCTCGGAGAGGAAGAAATAGTTGAGCAAGAGCATCAAGTGCCCGAGGTCAAGGCCAGAGCTCGTTAACAGGTCAAGGTGAGTATGAGGACAAATTCTGGTTCTACCCAATAAAAGGTTGGGGGAAATTTGAAATTATTTCCAGAGCAATGGGAACAAATAGCAGACGACCCCTGTGTAATTTCTATGGTAAAGGGTTATTTAATAGAGTTAAATACAGAAGGAAAAAGACCCGAGAGAACTGCATTTTCAGAAACAAATTGAGGATATTTTAACACAAGAGGTGTTTCAAATGTTATTAAAAAAAGTGCAATAGTGGAAGTGGAAGAAGACAGAATGGGTTATATCAGTAACCTTTTTCTGGTAGAAAAAAAGGACGAGGGGTGGAGACCTGTTTTAAATTTGAGAGGTTTAAACCAATTCGTGACATACAGACATTTCAAGAAGGTGTGTATCCATCTGTTGAGGGCTGTGTTGTTGGAAAGGTACTGGATGGTCAAATTAGACCTCAGAGACGCATACACCACTATCCCAATTCATGTAAAGTCAGAAGCTGTTACGTTTCAGATGGAAGGGTCAGTTGTACCAATTTTAGTAATTTCCTTTCGGGCCATCATCAGCCCCATTGTGTTTTACGAAAATATGAAGACCAGTAGTCGGTTACCTGAGAGAGAGGGATGTGAGATTAATAACCTATCTAGACAATATTCTGATTACGAATAAGAATCCAGAGGAGATGAAGGAACATCTTACAATGGCAAAAGATCTCCTGGTGTCGTTAGGATTCAGGAAGATTCACTAAACTTTCGGAATCAGCTACAGCAGTGGTTCCCAAACTTTTGACTCCTGAGGACCCTCATTGAGTCACCACTGGAAGCCGGGGACCCCCAATCAATTTGTAGGATTTAAATTTCAAACATTAAAACAGTAATTTGAAAAAAATAAACACACATGTGCACACAAAAGAAATACTCAAATTACTAAGGATTTTAGGGGCATATTTACAAGCCCCTATCGCCATGGGAACGCCACTTTTTCCGACGTTCCCGTGGCGATAGGGGCTTTGCCTTATT
Source organism: Triturus cristatus (assembly GCF_964204655.1). Lineage (NCBI taxonomy): Eukaryota > Metazoa > Chordata > Amphibia > Caudata > Salamandridae > Triturus > Triturus cristatus. The sequence continues at coordinate 1,869,244,372 of NC_140589.1, read as the reverse complement.
TACAAGGCAGCGTTAAGCCACGTAATGTGGCTTAACACTGCCTTGTAAATAAGGCCCCCTTTCGCGCAATGCTTGGCGTGAAAGGGGTGGGTAGTGATTTGATTTTGACGCTGCCCCCTAATTACAAGGGCAGCATAAATAGGAGGTAGGGCCAAAATTAAGACCAGGGAAAACCTGGTCTTAACTTGGCAAAACGAGGAGAAATGGTTTCTCTCTCCTCGTTTTTGCTTTTTCCGTGTGTGCTGCCTTGTGCAGCACACATGGAAAAAGCAAAACGCCTTGGATTGTTTGTTAAGGAAGGTGATCCTTACTGCACATAAACAATCTTAAAAAAAAAGAAAATGTTTAACTTCCATGTGTGCTGCATTAAGCAGCAGACATAGAAGTTACAAAACTGCATTTCAAGATTTCAAGGGGGACCTTCCTGCACATAAAAAATCTTCCCCTGCGCGCAGACACCCTTGCACTATGGCGCAAGGGTGCCTGCCTTGGTACTACACTGCTAAGTGTAGCGCAATGGAAAACGCAGGACTGTACCATATTCATGTAAATATGGTGCAGCCCTGCATTTCTGAAGTGGCGGAGCGTGTCGTTAAGCCAAGGAGGCTAACGACATGCTTCGCCACTTCTGTTGTAAGTATCCCCCTTAGTATTTTATATTGAAAGAATTTGCAAAAAACTACAAATTGTAATGGGAAGGTTGATGCTGCATCTCGTGACTAACTTTTAAATGGTTGGTTTTATTTCGCTCTACGAGGCTCCTGCCAAGGCCAGACTGGAAACCCAAAGCAGCCATGGCAAATATTTTCAGACCAGTCCCTATGCGGTGCACACCAAGTGCAGTGAGTGAGCCAGACCACTACAAAGGGGGCTTTGGGACGCTGTCCTTCCCACAAAAAATTAGGATACAATAGTGCAGTCTACAACACATTTATCGCTATATATTTAATTGTATCAGCTTTGAAAGAATAGTAAATGAAGACCTTACTATGCACCAGGATACAACAGTCTTTGTTGGGGTTCTTCAATGATTCCCTTACTAGCTCCTCCAACAGTGCATCTCATCTCTCCATAGCCTCTCTCATACCATTGTAGGAAGTCAGAGCACTTTACATCACACGCATATAGACAATGACTCATATGTGTAAATCAGTGTATAGAAAATGTTACATATGGTAAAGGGGACTACAAGGTGCAGGATTCACATGTCATTCATACTGATAGGTATTTTTAAGGAGTGCTTGGTCTGGAAAAGCACAAACTCAAGATTCAGAACATAACACAGTGGTTAGCATGGACTTTACCAATAAAAACATATTTTCACCCAAATAAACCTTTTTAGCAACATCAGGATAATGAAAGACTGGGGAAAAAACATAAGTTACTAACTTGTACCATGCAGTTTGCAAACAGCTCTTTGATGCCAATTTATAGGTCACTGTGTTAGATTACGATTGTCACTTATGAACTGCACAGTAACAAAAGAATCTCTGTGACAAAAGCAGTAACCCACTGACCTATGCACATAAAATACTGTTTTTTTAAATTGCATGGTACACCTTCTTTGCAGTAGGCATATTAACCCTCTTTGCTACATTAGATAAGTCAACGCTGCTACTGGACAAAACTCATCTCTCTCCAGCAGATACATTAATCACTGGCGTTATCTTGACCCTTTTATTGGTGCTCAAACTGCTAATTATACAAGGAACTTTGTAGTGCTTTTTAAACTGCTGCCTGCAGACCCCCTGGGAATGTGTCACGGATCCCTGGGGGTCCCCGGACCACAGTTTAGGAAACACTGAGCTACAGGATTACTCAATGAGTTTTGGACACCATGAACTAGGAAAAGATAGAAAAGCGCATGGGGAGTTTGGTTAGTTCCTGGTGCCCTAGACTCATTGAATAATCCTGTAGCTGATTTCGAAGGTTTCGTGAATCTTCCTGATCCCCAGAAACTTTCCAAACCTGAAGGTTGAGCAAACCCAGTAAGACTAAAGGATGTTCTCTTCCTTCCAAACCTTTTAGCAAACCTACTTTGGACCTTATTAAAAGGGGGGTCTCCATATCTAATTCCAATACACTTGGGAACCATCCCTAAGTTCTCCAAAAGTGTGTCACTAAGACAATCCAACACTTCTGTCTCCTGCACCATAATAGGACCCTCTGTATCATTGAGAAAGGGGGGAATGCATAAACTGTCATCCCGACCAGTCCTGCATAAATGCCTCCACTCCCATCGCCCCGGGAACCGGTCTCCAACTGACATAGCATGGTATTTGGAAGATCAACCTGGATGCAGAAGACCCACATCCAGAGGACTCAACAAATTCTGTATTTTCCTGAAATAACTAACCTCTAGTTTCCAATCGCTATAATCTATAAGGTGCTTGAATTCCAATCCACCAATATATTGTGCATGCCAGAAAAATATTCCGCCCTCAATGCAATATTGTGATCCAAACAAAAATCCCACATTTCAGTTGCTAAGTCTGACAATTTCTTCGATCTGCTCTCCCATAACTTGTTGCCATATTTCACTGCTGTTATATTGTCCATTTTTAATAAAACTGATCTGGCTCATAACTGTTTGAAGCTGTGAAGGGCAAATAAGCCTGCTCTCAACTGTAGACAATTGATATGTTCCATCCTTTTCTAATGTATCCCAAATGCCACCTGTCTCCTGATCTGAGCAAGTTGCCGACCCATCCTGACATACTGGCATCCATCTCCCGAACGAAATCTGGTCTTGTTCCAAATATTGCACGTCCATTCCATGCTTCCAAATTCTCCATCCACCATCCTAGTTCTAACCTTGCTTCCATATTTAATATTACTCTGTCCCCATACCATAAGCCTTTTGCCAAGGCGCTGTCAAACATCTGTAGAGCCCTGTTATGTAAGGGAGCAGGGAACCCTGCTCGAATCGATGACAGTAGCCCAATCACATGCGCTAAATCTCTTAAATTCCAATTCTCTTTTTTTATCACCACCTTTATTTTCTTTAACTTTCTTATAGGAATCTGCAATTGATTTTCTAAAGTGTCTTCAATAAAACCTAAAACCTCTAATGAATGACTTGGTATAAAAACAGACTTTTCTATGTTGATTATGAATCCTAACGACACCAGAAGATCTTTTACCATCGTAAGAGGCTCTTTCAACTCCTCTGGATTCTGATTCCTTATCAGAATATCATCTAGATCCGTGGTACTCATAGCACGGCCCGTGGGCCGCCAGCGGCCCGGCAGGCCTTCTTTGGCGGCCCACGGACCTTGCCTTGCACTTTCTACGTTTCAAGTGAGGCCGGCAGTAAACACAGCAGATGACCCCAGGAGCATACGTAGTGAATACGTATTAAATAGGTATTCAGTACGTATGCTCCTGCGGCCATCCTCTATCTTTAATGCCGGCCTTTGACACATCACGGCACCATCGGAAAGCTTCCCAAAAGGCCTTTTAAAAGTCAGCTGTAAGCGCTTTCACAGTTGACTTTTAAAGGGCCTTTGGGGAAGCTTTCTATTTGGACAGAGACAGAGGCAGAGAAAGATAAAGACAGATAGAGACAGATAGGGCCAGAAACAGATAGAGACAGATAGAGATAGAGACTGAGACAGACAGACAGACACAGACAGCCAGACAGAGAGAGACAGACAGACATAGAATTAGAGACAGAGACAGATAGAGACAACAGATAGAGACAACAGATGGAGACGGAGACAAATAGAGACAGAGACAGATAGTGACAGAGATAGATACAGAGAGAGAGACAGAGACAGATAGAGACAGATAGAGATATATAGAGACAGATAGACACAAAGACAGATAGAGACAGAGACAGACAGAGATGGATAGAGACAAATACAGATAGATACTGATAGAGATGGAGATAGAGATAGAGACAGAGAGAGACAGAGACAGATAGAGACAAATACAGATAGAGATAGAGACAGAGCTAGAGACAGAGACAGGGACAGACAAAGACAGATAGACAGAGATAGAGACAGACAGAGAGAGAGCTAGTGAGAGAGCTAGAGAGAGAGAGATAGATAGAGAGAGAGAGAGATAGATAGAGAATGAGCTAGCGAAATAGAGCGATAGAGAGAGAGAGAGATAGAGATAGAGAGAGATAGAGATAGATAGAGAGTGATAGAGAGAGCGAGATAGATAGATTGATAGAGAAAGATTGATAGATAGATGTGTGTATGCCGGGTCTAGTGGCTCAGTGAACTAATGCGTCCGCTGCAAGGGCCTGTGTTCAACCTCATGGTCACAGTTTTTTTTTGTGCTCTAGCCCCGCCCCCCACTGACCCCGCCCCCACCAGTGTGGCCCTCGGCACCAAACCACACTGTAAATTTGGCCCCCGAGAGAATGGTTGTGAGTACCCATGACCTAGATAGATTACTAATCTCACACCCCTCTCTCTCAGGTAACCGACTACTGGTCTTGATATTTTCGTAAAACATCATGGAGCTGATGATAGGCTGAAAGGTAAACAATGCAATTGGTGCAACTGACCCTTCCATGTGAAATGTAACAGCTTCTGACTTTTTACATGAATTGGGATAATGAAGTATACGTCTTTGAGGTCTAACTTGACCATCTAGTCCCTTTCAACGACATATCCCTCAACAGGTGGATACAGGTCTCTATTTAACTTTATTAAATAACCCTTTACTTTACAAATCACCCATGGGTCGTCTGTTAACCGTTCCCATTGCTCTGCGAATCATTGCAGCTTTCCCCAACGTTTATTTGGGTAGAACCAGAATTGGTCCTCATACTCACCTTGACCTTTTGAGATTTGACGTTGGCCTCTTGAAGCTCTTGCTCTATTATTTCTTCCTCTCTGAGGATAAAAATCAGAGGACGACCTGTAATAGGTCCCTACTTGGTATCTGCTGTTTTGGTATCCTGGATACTGGGTCTAAAAGCATCCTTGGCTGGGAAGTAGCCCACTCCTCCCAGCCCTTCCATTAAAACTGTTCCCAGCGAATACTATACTCTCTTCATGGAGTAATGCACCTTGTTAAGGCTCATAAAGGTTTGAATATTCTTGGTGGTATTCTTCACCATACCGTCTCCGAATAATAGACCCTTTGCCTCATCGCTGGACTCTTTTAAGCAGAAATCTGCCAGTTTAGATTTGATGCGCATGAGGATGGTTTTCCTCCTCTCAGCTGGCAAACTACCATTTGTATTACCTAAGAAGCATATTGCCTTTTGGTACCATCCTCGTAAGAGGTGACTTTTCACCCATGTTCTTTTATCGTATGCTTCCTCAATTTGATCAAATATCTTTGCTAGGGGGCCAAGGATTTCAAGAACCTTGTCCTGACAAGAGTTTAGGGATTTTTCCAAGCCCATTCTCGGATCCCTTTCCATTTTAAATCGGTAGGTGATCATTTCCGGATCAATATTGGGGTCACGGTAACTTCTTCATCAATTATAGGTCTTGAGCATTCTGCTCTTAATACGTTTCTTTCTTCTTTTTCCAAAGGCTTCCTCAGCCATAGCTTAATATAGTCAGCTACGTGATTGAAGGGCCACCACTCTTCCCTTCTAGTGTGTTTTTTCTCCCTTGGATCGAATACTGTTTCATCTATGGGGTCTAAAACCATGTTTTTTCCCTTTTCTTTTCGGGTTCTCAACAAACCCATCATCCAAATCTTTATAATCCAAGTCCAATACTTATTAATCAAAGCCATGACGGTCATCAAATTCCTCAAACTCATATTGTTTGTCCCCATCCATTGCAGTGCTCGACTGCCTATCATGTTCGTCATGCCGGATATTCCTTTTTTTTTAGCCGCTAGGGGCTCTTTTCTCCACTTTACTTAATAAGTATTTCCTCTTAGATATACATTTGCCCTCTGGGCCTCTGAGGTTTTGTTCCTCTTCATCTGAAATTAAATAGTGTTCCTCAATCTCTGGGGTTTCACCCAATTTCTTAGATCTTAGGACTTCCCTGACTGTGGCATTAACTGCCTGTTGCAGTTCTTGAGAAACAATTTTCCTAGATTAGCTGAGAGCAATATTTTCCCCGCAACATCTAATGAGTCCTGCACATACACTCAATCTTGATGTAGCCGGGCACCCCAATTCCTATCTTGCATCTCAATATTATCTTGCTGTATATCAATCAACATTTGATACAATACTCCTATTTTATCTCCCCTATTAACTGCATCAACAAGGGGGCAGATTTTCATCCCCTTCAACCCCTTTTGTTTAAAAAAATAATCACGAATTTGCAGATACTTAAAAAACTCATTCTTATGCAATCCAAATCACCTAATTGCCTAATCACAACACTTAAAAAAATTATTTCATTTGTATCATACACCGTTGAAGATGATGAAATGGGGAGGCACAAATGATGGCAGATGTTTTCGTTGTGCAACGGAGAGGGCTTAATTACACATATTTTTTTTGGGGTGTGTGAAGCTAAATTTATGGAAGAGTCATATTGAACATTTTTTAACAGAGATTACGGGGGTTAATGTACAGATAACGATGGACATAATGTTGACAGGAATAGGGGAATCCCTTAAAGTTGGGAAAAGGTGTCATCCATTTAGATACCTAATATTCATAGCAGTGGGGGTAGCTAGGATTTGTGTAGCGTCACTGTGGCTCCAACAGGAAGCTCCCTCTTTTGAAATGTGGTGGGCAAAATTCTAAAACATTTTTAATTTGGAGTATACTCTATATTCTTTGAAATCAATGAAAAAACGCAAATTGGGTATTCAGATATGGGGGCCGATGATAGAACATATGAAATAAGCAGGCTCTGTGAGGGGTATATCATGTACGTTTATGTCTGGTTTTTAATTTTGTATCATTTAGTGTGTTCTTGATGTGTGCACATGGTATGGCGAATTGATAGTTTATGTATTTTTGTATATGATCTTGATTGTATTACTCATGGATTGAATAAAAATATTCAAAAAAAAAAGAAACAATTTTCCTTATGGTTTCTTCCTGAGAAATCTGTTCCCCATGTTCTGTCATCTACTTTTTTTTTGTTTAACTATTATTAAGAAATAGGTAAAAGAGTATTTCACACCCAAGTTATATAAAGTTATATATAAAGATAGGCTTGAGTCTCGTTGTTTGTAGTGTCTGGCACTTTTTGGATTTGAGAGTTCTGTTTTACTTTGTGATGTATTGTGTTCTACTTCTGGAACTTTTAAAAATGCTGCTCAGAAGTAGAAAATAAAAGTTGCATGCATAATGCTAGCCTCCTGCCTTGCCATAAAATTGCTGGAGGCAAGGAACGCGGCAGAAGGTGCTTTTAAAACCATACTGTACTTGATCTTTATACAGTAAACCTTTAATAATCAACATTTTCGGGCAACCATAAAAATATCAAGTCACTCTGATGATTGATGCGCCTGCTGCAGAGAGATCAGAGGTTTGACTCATCATAAAGTAGCGCAGGAGGGTAAATGCCTGCTGCAAAGCACGTCTGCCATGCAGATCGCAAAGTGCATACAATGTAAATAGGTCAGTGCGTCACTGCTTCTGTCAGAGAGTCTATTTTGTTACTTGCAGTTTATAAATTTAAATCCTAATATAGAACAGCGAGCTATTAACTATCACCAAAGAGCTGCACGCACATTGCAAGGTATACATTATTTTCTTGTTGAGTTTTTATATAGCTCGAACTAGACCCGAAGGTATCAAGGCGCTTTACATGATTACCAGTTGCGTTACAGATGGACACATTCATTTTTTTATCAGGCACGGGGAGATGAAGTGATATGCCCAGAATTACAGGATGTTGAGCGTCCCTGCCAAGACTCAAACCCAGTTCCCCAGCTTCACGGTCGACCGCCCGAGTTGTCAGGCCACATCCTCTACATTAAAGCGTTATGATTTTTCCCCCAGTCTTTCATTATCCTAATTTTGCATAAAGGGTTCTCTTCGGTAGAAATCAATTTTGATTAGTAAAGCGAACCGCCAACCATGGTGTTACGTTTTAAATTCTGTTTGTGTTTCTCCAGACCAGGCACTCTTAAACTATACTGTCTACCAGTAGGGATGACTTGTGACTCCTACACCTTGTAGTCCTCTGTCTGATGTAACATTTCCTATACACTGATAAAAAAAGCATTTCCTATACACTGATTTACACACTGATTCCTTGTCTCTGTGTAATGTATATGTCATGTGAAGTGCTCTGACACCTTACCATGGTATGAGTGGCGCTATAAAACAAAAGAAATGCATGAGAGAGAGAGAGTGGTTATGGAGATTTGAGGGGCACTGTTAAAGGGTGGTAGTGAGGGAATCAGTGGAGAAGAAGGTCATTGGGGGGCTCCAACAAACATTGTCGCACCGGGAGTCACCAGCGGTAAAGCTGGCCCTGGCTACCTCCCCCGAACTAATAGAAGTTATACAGCGCCTCGCGGAGGCATATGTGGCAGGAACACCCTCCTTCTATTGAGTGGCTAACAACAGGCAATCCTTTCTCTCTTCTACAAGGCCCTTAACCCAACAACTACAGGTTTGTTCTGAATGATGTTCAACAGGATAACAGATACTCGTGGGATTGATGTACTGGGCGGGTGGTTTTTGGATGGTAGGGGGTATGCAAGTTAAATGCTTTTTTTTACTAATGTTCTGTTTTGAAATTACGCTAACACAGCACTTCCTTGCTCAGAGGCACATGTACCAATGGTTTCACCATTCAGGTTCCATCGCACTGTGCCAACTGCAAGTCATCTCCACACTCTGTGCCGGTGCCGCTCGATCCGCCTCTCTTGCCACCCCATGGCCACCTTTAGTGTGATGTATTGGAATGTTAACGGCCTTAAGGATCGGATCAAGATGGGCGCCGTCCTGCGCTTTGCGAAGTGCCACTCCTCATTGGTGTTGCTTCAAGAGACTCAGTTGCTTGGCTCGAAATGTTCCTTCTTGGGGGGGTTAGGGTATGACAGGGTATTTCATGCCAATGACTCTAGAGGCTCCTGGGGCTCCACCATCCTACTACACAGCTCCTTCCACTGTCTGTCCTCCAAGTCCATCTGACCCACAGGGCTGTTGGATGCCGGTGGTGGGCGGGCTGGATGGGAGACAATATCCCTTTGTCAGCATCTACATTCCATTGCCAAGTATGCTCATGACGACCTTAAAATAGAGCGGACCAGCACCGCAGGGCTTGACTGTGGTCATGGGGGACTTCAGCATGGTCATGAATGGGGAATTAGACATGCCTTTCTTGGGAGCAACGGGTGCCCAGAGGGGCCCCGCCCTCGCAGACCGGACTGCTTCCCCAGGCCTGTGAGATATGTTGCTAACAAGTACATTCACATCTCGGCCGCTCCCAAAACTGTGTCCAGAACGGACTACTTCCTGATGGTCACAGATCTCCAGCAGACGACGGGAGTATATATATATATATGCATCCAGTCCAAGTATTCTGATACCCGATCTTTCTCACTCACTGGGATCTTGAAGTTAAGAGACGTTTAGCAGAGTAAACAGATCAAGACATTTCAGGCTTCACCATAAAATGCAATAACACAAATATCTTCAACTCTGCCACCCACTAGCTTTTCCTCGGACGACTTTGGTTGAACTCCCCAGAATATAATCCACTGGAGGCCAAAGTGGTTCTTGGTCCAGTGAGGAAGTGGGGGTCTCACATTTCTACAAGTCCCGTTTTATTAATTCCCCGGACTTATCTGTTGGCCTTAAACAAAGATGGCGCGGCCCTTGGAGGAATGTGAGTGAAGACGTGGAAAAATGGCTTAGTGTGAAATTGTCATCCCCTCCCGATTAAAGATCATTAAAGATAAATTATCTACTTCGATTTTCCATTCAATTCAATTCAAGTAATCTGTATTTGTCCTGGATAATCACCATAAAAGCACACACAGAATAAAATAAAAAAATACAACAGACCCACCATTAATAGCAGCAAGAAATACAGTCATTGGATACAGCAATTCAAAATTTCAGTGACTATTTTTGTTTGTTTTTGTTTGGTATTTCCATAAAACTGGCATGCTGGCAGGATCGTGTCACCTCTCTGCTTCCACTGTGGCTCTACTGTTGGCACCGTTTTTGATGTAGTATGGGACTGCCCTGCCCTGTGATCAGCTAACACTGGACTCCAATGCTCACCACTCCGATGGGCATCATACACAAACTCACCTGTGGGGGGAGGGGCTTGTCCTGGTAAGTATTAGTACCGTGAAAGCTGAAGGGGCATCACCACGCATTGCACCCACTGCACCACTGACACTGGGCTGGAAGGAGGCCACAGACAACTGGACACTTTATTGAAAGCCGAGGACCGCCCACACAAGTACCGAAAGATATGGGGTCAGCGGTGGGATTGCCTACTTTGAAAGTCTCTGCAGATTGTATTACCTGGAAGATATTGTTTCACATGTTTGTACAATTTGCTATTTTATTATTTACAGTTCTAAAACAAATGTGCATTTGGGCTTCTAAAGGCAGTAGTCGGGTGTCTCCACCACTGGGGTGGAGCTTTAGAATATCAGCCAGAGAAGGGATTCAAAATAATATTCATTTGCACAGTGCTATAACACAATATTGTGAGGACACGTAGTGTATGCAGGCCAGAGCTGGTGGATGAAGGTGTAGGCAATAGTGATGACAATGAAGTACCATTGGAAAACTACATGTAAGGCAGAAATTCAAATGCTATCACAAACAGCATCATTCAAAATAATTTTTAAATTATATATATATAATATATATTTTTTTTTTATTTAAGTGGTACAACAGTCAAGATAAGTAATATAATACATGAAAAAAACTAATAATAATTATCTCCCAATAATACAGTCAAAACCCCAAAAAGGTTTTCTATTTGCAATCTAGCCGGGCAATGACTGGGACTGAAGGTCATAAATAAGCACGTTGATGCTCTTGCCATATATGTTCATACAAAGCTAATGGGCTGCTTTTTTCAAAAGGCCCACAAAAGGGATCAATCCATGTGCAAGCATGTAGCTAAAAACATGACGTGCTATCGCAAATAGTGCAAAAAAGTCAATGAAGTGCAAAAATCCCTATGCAACAAAAGATGGACACCTAGAAGTTTTCCAACATTGCACAATGAGTGATCTTGCTATTGAAACAGCGGAAAGAAAATGTTCACTTCTCCAAAACGTCGCATTGCTGCAGAGCAGCCCAAAAAGAACTACTAATAAATCTGGTTGCGCTTTTTTTTTTTAGAATTGCTGGGTTACAATGCAAAATATCTGGTCCCAAAGGGCTGCAGGGAACTGGGCAAGTATAAAAAGCATGGGCCCAATTGCCTTGCCCCATTGTAATACATCTAAAACATTTATTAAGGACATTAGGAAAACATTTATTTAACAATTAGGGCATATAATAAACTGTCCATGTAGCTAAGAATTCCATTCTTTTAAAATGTGCTGCTCTGAACAGTTTACACCCAAAAGAAGAGATATCTAGTCACTTTTGCAGAGTAATCACATACCTCGCACTGATGCTACCTTATGAACAAGTTGTGGGATAATTTCTTCCTGAATTTTCTGATGTAGCACCCTATACCAACTACCAAGACCTACCATGCTGATCTTAAAGAATAGTTTCAAAAAGTAGAAAGCAAAATGCCCTAGTTTAGGGGTATAGTCCTTCAAGAAGCTTGATATTTGTGCTCTTTCAGCTACAGAGTCTGGGTTTGGAAAGAACACTGGTAACTCCACTGACTGGTTAAGATGAAAAGGAGATATGTCTTTTGGAAGGAATTTTGGATTTGTCCTAAGAACCACTTTGTTACGATGTAATTGTAAGAATGGTTCTTGTATGGTTAAAGCCTGGATCTCACTCACTCTTCTGAGAGATGTGATTGCAATAAGGAAAGCTACTTTCCATGTAAGGAACTGCAGTTCGCATTTATGTAGAGATTCAAATGGGGGTCCCATGAGCCTAGTAAGAACAATGTTTAGATTCCACACCGGAGAGGGTGGTAATCTGGGAGGAATAATTCTTTTAAGTCCTTCCATGAAGGCTTTGATTGCAGGGACTCTGAAAAGTGACAAGTGTTGACGATTTTGTAAGTAAGCTGCGAGTGCTGCTAGATGCAGACGTATGGATGAGTATGCTAAGTTACATATTTGCAAATGTAGTAAGTAGCAAATGATGTTCTGGATGGAAGCATCCTGTGGGTGTATATTATTGTTAGTGCAGTAAATGGCAAATCTTTTCCATTTTGCAGCATAGCAAGCTCTAGTAGTAGGTCTTCTGGCTTCTTTGAAAATGTTCATGCAGTCCGGTGGAAGGTTAAGGTAACCGAACTCTAAGACTTCAGGAGCCAGATCGTCAGATTCAGTTGACCTGGATCTGGATGTCTGATCTCTTCATGGTTCTGGGTTATTAAGGACGGGGAGAGACGTAGTTTTTGGTGTGGAACTAGTGAGAGTTCTAGTAGTGTTGTGAACCATGGTTGGCGTGCCCATGTAGGAGCTACTAGTATCAGTTTGAGAGATTGTTGCCTGAGATTGCATACCACTAGTGGAATGAGTGGGAGAGGTGGAAAAGCGTACGCAAATCTGCCTGACCAGTTCATCCATATCGCATTGCCTTTTGACTCTGGGTGTGGAAACCTGGCGGCGAAGGTTGGGCATTTTGCGTTTTCTTGTGTGGCAAACAGATCTATGTCTGGTTGGCCCCACATTTGGAAAAAGGGTAATAGAACTTGGGGATGTAGTTCCCACTCGTGAATCTGTTGTGTCTGTCGACTTAACAGATCCGCAATCTGATTGTGAACTCCTGGAAGGTGTATATGTTCTGAGGAATGGCCCATCTCCAAATGTTCTATGCGAGCTGGGACAGCTGCAGAGAATGTGTGACTCCTTGTTTTTGTATGTAATACATGGCTGTCATGTTGTCCGTCTGGATGAGGACAGCCTTGTTCTGTACAAGTAGTTGGAAGGATTTTAGTGCTAGGAATACTGCCAGCAGTTCTAGGTGATTGATATGGAGCACTTTTTGTTGAGTGCTCTATTTGCCCTGAGTTGTGTGTCCGAGGAGATGGGCTACCCATCCTGTGAGTGATGCGCCTGTCGTCGGCACTATCTGTGGAAGAGGCTCGAGGAACGGCCGCCCGTTGGACAAGTTTATGTTCCACCACTGTAGAGAGCAATGTGTGCGGCTGTCCACCAACACCAGATCTGTAAGTTGTCCTTGAGCCTGGTTCCACTGACGCGCTAGACATTCCTGTAAGGGATGCATTTGAAGTCTCGCATAAGGCACAATGAAGATGCAAGATGCCATCATGCCTATGAGTTGCATGAACACTCTGGCTGGAAGAGTGTGTTGGTCTTGAAATTTTCTGATAAGAGTTTGTATACTGGCTATCCTGGCTGGACTGGGATATGCTAGCGCTGTGGTGGTGTTCATTGTGGCTCCTAGATATTGGTGTATATGAGAGGGCTGGAGATGCGACTTGGTGTAGTTTATCGTGAACCCCAAGTTGTGTAACATTTGGATGGTTTGGTGAGTGTGTAGAACACATTGCAGGGGTGTGGAATTTAATAAAATATCTACTTGTCCGTGGGACAGGTAGCTTCATAAATCTACTTGTCCTGTACAATAGCCACTTGTCCCTTTGGTGCTATGTAGTAAACCGTCAAATAATGACAGCACTCATTATAGAAGAGCTCGGATAATAGCCTCTCTGGTTATGTCAGGCTCATAGTATAGAAGTATTTGAATACTAGCGATTTCCTTTTTTGCAGATCTACCCATTCATCCTTTTCCTTTCATTCACCCACTGATATGTAGCATTTCCCCTTTACATTGGCTTCCATTCATTCTTTCATCAGCCTTTCACCATTCTGTTTGTCAATCCATCCATCCACCCATCCATATCCAAATCTACCCATCCATCCCCAAACCTATCCATCCATTTATCCATCTCAGCCATCTGTCCATCCTTTCGCTCACCCATTCTTCCACTCATCCATCAATTTACCCTTTCACTCATCCATCCTTCCGCTTACTGATCCATCCACTCTGCAACCCATCTATCTTTTCACCCTTTCCTTCATCAACACATCCATCGTCCATCCACCATCCCTGTCACTCATCCATCCTTTCACTCATTCATCCATCTAACAAGCCACACATATATTCAAACACTCACTCATCTATCCACCCTTTCACCCACACATCCATCAATTCACTCACTCACCCTTACACGTTAATTATGGGCCTTTGTCTGCCGAGCTGCAGAGAGAAGAGGCTCATCAAGAGTTCCACCCCCGCTGTAGCTGCTAAAGCGAGTGGTTCACGACCCCCCTGGCCAAGCTTATCCTTCCAGCTCCAAATCTATCATTCGAACTCATCCATCCTTCCTCCCTTCCACTCATCCATCCATACGTCCTTTCGCTCATCCATCCACTTTCACCCCCTCCATCCACCCTTTCACTCATATCCATCCACTCTTTCACTCATCCCTCCATCCAGCCATCCTTTTGCTCTTCCATCTTTCACCCCTCCATCCTCCTTTCCACTCCTATCCATCCACCCTTTCACTCATCCATCCATCCATCTTCTCTTCCTTCTTTCTCCCCATCCATCCTCCTTTTCATTCATATCCATAAACCCTTTCACTCATCCCTCCATCCACCCTTTCACTCAACTATCCACCCATCAATCTATCATCCTTCCACCCATCAATCTATCCATCCTTCCACCCATCAATCTATCAATCCTTCTACCCACCCAGCCATCCATCCATCCACTCCATCTGCCATTCATCCACTCTTTCTCTCATTCATCAATCCACCCTTTTCATTCAACCATCCATCCTTTCACTCATCCATCCACTTTCACTCCATCCATTCATTCAACCCCTCGCTCATCCATCCTTACATCCACCCTTTCACTCCTCCATCCACTTTCACCCCATCCATCCATTCACCCTTGCACTCATCCACCCATTCTTTCACTCATCCATCCTTACATCCACCCTTTCACTCATTCATCCATGTATATATCCATCCACCCTTTCATGTCAATTATGAACCTTTGTCTGAACATGCAGAAAGAAGAGGCCCATTAAGAACTCCACAGCTGCTGTAGCTGCTACAGCGGGTGTTCAGATGCCCCTGGTGCATGCACAAAGTGAGAGGAGAGGCCCAGTGCAAGGAGAGAAATGAGGGTGTACCTGAGGATTGCATGAATTCCCCATGGGGAAACTAATGAGCTTTAATGTAAGCCCTGGATGAGATAAGATATAGGAGGCCAAGGGGGGACGGGTCAGGGCAGTCAGAGGGGGCAGCAGAGGGGAGTGGGGTGGGGTTAACAAGTACAGGCACCAGGTGAAACATAAGGTGTAAAGGAAAAGCAAAGGAGGGTTGTGCAGGGGCATAATGAGAAGGGAAAGCATGGGCTTTACTGCAGACCCACGGAGGCCATGGGTGAGGAGGGATCTTGGGGCCGATTTGAAGCTCAAGAGTGAAGCACAGAATAAAAGGCAGGGGGGGTCACAAGGTTAAAGTCAAGAGGCCCTTAAGACAGCCACTTACATTCCAGTGATTTGAGTGTTCTGGAGCTGCAGAAGCTCCATGTTCGTCTCGTGCTAAAAGAAACTGAAAGGACCACAGGAGGGCCTGGAAGCCACACAAGAGCCTCGGGGAGAAAGCAAAAAGACTCTTACTGAAATTAAAGTGCAGGCCCCAGCTTTTGCATTGACCCTTTCACTGCCAATAAACTGCTCAGAGCTCCTTTTTAACTAGCTGAGACCAAAAGGGTTGAACAGGCTTCAGATGTATCGAATTACTGTAAGACTGTCTACTTGTCCTTTGGACAAGTTAGAAATTAAAACTTCTTGCCCTTGTAAGGTATCTAGATGTCTCGGGCGTCGGGAGATAGGAATTCCCCACCCCTGCATTGGTCGAATGATTTGGTTTTTAATAGCCAGTCGTCTAGATATGGAAAGAAATGAATTTTTTGTCTTCTGAGATATGCTGCTACTACCGCAAGACATTTCGTGAATACTCTGGGTGCGGAGGTCACTCCGAATGAAAGGACTGTGAACTGGTAGTGTTGACCATCCACTACAAATCTTAGGTACTTCCTGTGAGCAGGATGTATGGGAATGTGGAAGTAGGCGTCCTTGAGATCTAGTGTGGCAAGGAAATCGCCTTGTTGCAGCAGCGGGAGCACTTGTTGAAGAGTGATCATATGTAAATGATCTTAGTGTATATACAGATTTAGGGGTCTGAGGTCGAGTATTGGTCTCAGAGTCCCGTCCTTTTTGGGTATTAGGAAGTACAGTGAGTAGACCCCTGATCCTTGATGCTCTAAGGGAACTGGCTCTATTGCGTGCTTTTGAAGCAGTGAGAGAACCTCTTGTTTGAGGAGCATAAGATGGTCTGCGGACATTGGACGCTGTTTGGGTGGTATGTGTGTGTGGGGGGGGGGTAGCTGTAAGATCCAGGCAGTAATCATACTGAATAATTTGTCTTACCCACCTGTCTGTTGTGATGGAATTCCTTACAAGTAGGAACTGTGTGTAACGCCCTGAACGTCTCAGGATCGTTTAACAGACACGACAATGAGGACGCAACCACTAGTGAAGGGTTAGTTGTTTTAATGAAGGCAAATATAATACAAAGAATAAACAAAAGTTATAGTCACTGGAATCCTCCAGGCTAAGTACGTTACCAGCCCACAGCACGGATGGTCCTAACCGTCCTCTGCATATACGCCGGTCCCGGCGTATGCCAACAGAGGGCAGAAATGAAATGGCCGACAATGCCAATCGGTAGGCTGTGAGGGGCACGAAGAGTGTTGGGGAGAATCGAGGAGTCAGGGAAACACCCAGCCGGGGTCTCTACCTGAAGGGAGCAGCCGCTCAACCTCTTCCTCAGACTGCACCGGGACGCGGAGTCACCTCCTGGTGATGCGTCACCGATACCCCAATCACAAGCAAGAAGACTGAACCGAGAGCAGCCGCTCGATCGATCCTGTGGACTTCCGAGTCTGTAACGCGGCAAACACCTCCTGGTGTGCGTTACAGCTGGCAGTCCCTGTGTCTCTGGTCGGGCTGGGAGTTACGACTCCAACCAGCAAAAGCGCCACTGCGCTTGGACTCAGCCGAGTCAAAAAGCGAAGCTCAATGGTTGACCGGTAGAGCTTCCGGGTCCTTCACAGGTGACGATGGGGCAAGACACGGCCCAGGGAGTAACGACTCGACCTACCTCCGTTCTTGCCTTACTGGAGCACCACTCCGGAACACTGCTCTTCACGAAGCAGGTACGTCGGTGTGAACACAATATCCGACAGCGTTGTACCTCCCGGTTCCTCCCTTTATAGGGCGTGTTTTCCTTGAGTTATGTAACAGCTCTCCTGTTTACATAAGGGCGTGTTTCCTTGAGTTATGTAACAGCTCTCCTGTTTACATAAGGGCGTGTTTCCCTTGAGTTATGTAACAGCTCTCCTGTTTACATAAGGGCGTGTTTTCCTTGAGTTATGTAACAGCTCTCCTGTTTACATAAGGGCGTGTTTCCCTTGTATGACAGGAATTCTTGACAGTACATCCTCCCTCTCAGCGGCTCCCCACGGGTCCAGCGCTGGCAGGAAAACGCCGATGGAACAAGGAGACCAAGCGCGGAGCATGAACCCCTTCAGCCGGTTCCCATGAATGCTCCTCCGGGCCATAGCCTTTCCACGCAACCAGGTACCACAGCTTCCCCCTGCGCCATTTGGACGCCCGTATGCCCGACACTTCATACTCCACCTCCGACTCCACGCATACCGGCCGAGGTGTCCCAGACGGCTTGGAGGGTGCTGGTTTGAGCAATGATACATGAAAGACAGGGTGTATCCGCAATGACTGGGGCAAGCACACCTTCACGTTCACGGGGCCCATACACTTGGTAATTCGATAGGGGCCCATGTACTTGGGATGGAACACACTGTTCTTTCGAAACCTCATGTTTCTTGTGGATATCCAGACGTAGTCTCCAGTGCGGTACAGTGGCCCGGGCCTTCTCTTCCTATCTGCCGCAGCCTTGTATCTTCTCTTGGCCTCTATTAGGACAGCCCTTGAGCGCATCAATGTGTCTTTTATGTGTGCCACCCTGTCCGCTGTGGCGGGAATCCTGTCCTCTCTGAACGGATGTAGAAATGGCAAGAACCTGGGATGTTGGCCATAGTTGCTATAGAACGGAGATGACTGTGTGGAGCTGTGAGTGGCGTTGTTATAGGCTATCTCTGCAACCCATAGCAAGTCGACCCATTCTTCCCTGCCCTGGTCCACAAAACATCGCAGATACTGTTTGAGCGTTTGGTTCAGGCGCTCGGTTTGGCCGTCCGTTTGAGGGTGGTAGCTGGTGGACAGGGCGGTCTTAACATGCAGCGCAGTGCACCAAGTCTTCCAGAATTGCGCAGTAAACTGCGACCCCCGGTCCGACACGATCACCCCAGGTAATCCATGCAGTCGTACCACATTCTTTAGGAGTAGTGACGCCAATTCCCCGGCCGTAGGGACTCTCTTGCAGGGGATGAAGTGCCCCATTTTCGTCAAGTAATCCACCACCACCAGTATTGCCGTCATCCCCTGGTCTACCGGTAGGCCCACCACGAAGTCCAGTGATATGCTATCCCATGGTCTATCCGGGGTTGGAAGTGGATGTAAGAGCCCTTGGGTTCGGCCATGGTCGGCCTTCATGGTAGCACACGTAGGACACTCCTGTCCCCACCTCCTGACATCCACTCTCATGGTTGGCCACCAGAAATGCCGTCCCATGCTAGCCACCGTTTTTTCAAAGCCCAAATGACCTGCGCATGGAGAGTCATGGCACCAGATGAATGCTTGTTTCCTTAGCCTAGGCGTGGGTATCAATAGGCACCTGCCCTTCAGGGGTATCCCGTCCTTCAGCTGCCATTCTCTGTGACTGAGGAGCCACCTCCGCCATGCGAATGACCTGATCCCTCTCTTTATTCCCCTCAGGAAAGTATCCGGTTGGATAACCCCCAATACCATCCTCGGGGAAATGATGGAACGCTCGGTCGCAGGCAATGGTTCCTTAACTGCAGATTGACGGGACAGGGCGTCCGCCTTTCGGTTTTCCGTCCCCGGCCGATATGTGATGCGGAAGTTGAACCCCGCAAAGAAGATCATCCACCGCAGCTGCCTGGGAGAAAGGTGTCTAGTGGCCGTCATGAACTGTAGGTTCCGATGGTCCGTGTACACCGATACCACATGTCTTGCCCCCATCAACCAATGCCTTCATTCGGTGAAGGCGTCCTTGATTGCGAGAAGCTCCTTCTCCGCAATATGGTAGTTGCGTTCGGCGTCGTTGAGTTTGCGGGACATGTACGCAACGGGATGAAGCACCCCTGTGTCGTGGTTGCGTTGGGACAAGATAGCCCCCAGCGCCACATCCGACGCGTCCGCTTCCACCACGTAGGGGAGATCCGGCTCGGGGTGAGCCAACACCGGCGCCTTACCAAAGGCGCTTTTCAGGGCCTCAAAGGCTTTGTTCGCTTCAGGGGACCAGACAAACTCCTTGGACTTCCTCAGTAGCTGTGTGATTGGGGCCACCACTCCTGAAAATCCATCTATGAACCGCCTGTAAAAGTTGGCGAAGCCAATGAAACTTTGGACGTCCTTCACGCTTTGGGGCACCGGCCATTCTTTCACCGCCTTGATCTTTCGTTCTGCCATCTCCTGTCCCTCTGGACTCAGCATCACTCCGAGGAATTCCACGGATGTGACGTGGAAGTCACACTTGCTGAGTTTACAAAACAGCATGTTTTCCCTCAGCTTTTGGAGCACAGCTTTGACGTGGTGTACGTGCTCCTCCACACTGGACGAATAGATGAGGATGTCGTCGATATATACGACCACGTAGATATCCAACTCCTCTCTGAATACCTCATTCAAAAAGTACTGAAAGGCTGCCGGGGCGTTGCACAGACCGAACGGCATGACGAGGTACTCAAAAAAGCCGAACCTGGTCTTAAAGGCGGTCTTCCACTCGTCTCCGTCCCTCATGCGCACCAGATGGTTTGCCCCTTTCAAATCCAACTTGGTGTAGATACGAGCTTTCTTGACCTGTTCCAGAAGTACACTGATGAGAGGCAAGGGGTACCGATTTTTTATGGTTATCGCATTCAATGTATTTAAACAAAAAGGTAACAGTTCCTAAGGGTGGCAGTACCAATGAGGTATCTTGCCTGAAGGGTGGAGAGGGAGCAAAAGAGAAGGTTCGTGGTGGTGTCTATGGTGTAGGCCAGATACTCCTGGGCGGTGTTCAAGGTGCCCTCACACACCCTTGCGGGTGCAAAGCATCATCATCGGGCGTTGCTCCTCGTGGGGGTGGCGCTGCAGTCCCTCACGGGCCCTTCAAGAGGGCTCTCTGTCGGAGATCTTTTGTTGGAGTAGCCGTAGTTGTGCGTGCGGGTGTGTGGGTATAGTGGGTGAGGTGGTGAAACTAAAAAGACCCTAAGGTACCCCAAACGGTTTATTAGTGAGTCCGTAGGGTCTGGATAAAATCTAACGGGGAGTGGTGCCAAATTAGCACTCCAAAGAGTAAGGGAAAGGATAGATAATCCTACTGCTCTCAACCCGTGTGTGAATTGTTAGAGTGAGAGTGAGGACGTGGAGTGGGTGGTCAACATGTTTCGCGCTACCCTTGGTCCCTAACGGATCCTTAGCGCTTCGTCAGGACCTAAAGTGAAGGATAGTTGAAAAATGGGGAAAGAGGGAGTATACTATAATCCCATCTTGAAGGGGAGCACGTATTATTCGTGTCCCTGACAGCGAACCTGAGGGGAGGGGGGGAGACAAAAGAGGCAAAAAATGAGAAGGTCAACGTTATATCCAAGGTAAGGTACAAGTCACTAGAGTGGAGTGCGGACAGGTTCGTCAGCATGCTCAAGTGAAGGTGTCAGTGCACAGGGGTGGAACAGCCCTGCCCTTGTGAGAGCAAGGGCGAGTATGACTCATAGCTCTATGGAATGCAATGGAAAAGTGATCATGCACGTCTGTGCAAGGCACGTCGAAAGCACGGAGTGCGGGGCTTAACGGTGCTATGATCAATATAGTGGGTGGTGACCACTGGCAGGAAGGTCTCCTGACGTCGTGGGATGAGGTGGAAATGGCAATGAAGAGGTAGAGAGAGCTATCTAGCGAAGTGGGGTAAGTGAGGGGTATAAAGTGCCGTCAAGGTGGTGATGCACATATCAATGATGGAAAGCGAGGTACGTAGGTGGCAGGAGCTGCGAGGCTAAGAATGCAAAGATAATGTATCGAGGCCAGCGGCACATAAGTCTTAGCCGATTGACTGTGCAGGACAGTCATGCGGAATCCTGTGCTGCGTGAAAGAACATAATCATGCTGCAGGGACGTGAAGGTGACAATCATAAAATACTACTAAACACGTAGACTAGGTAGAGGACCGAAGGGACCTACCCGCATTTGTCTGGGTCCAAGCTGTGCCGGGTGAAGATCAACTGGGACAAGGGCTACAGCTGGGAGGAGATACCATGCAAAAGGGCGATGTTAATGTCAGCATTGAAAACCAATGAGGAAAACAAGTCTAGAGCAGACAGCTGACAACTAAAAGGCGGTCCGTGAATATGGTATCTCAAACTTAAAGCAAATCTAAGTTCTAAGGTGCAGACAGAAAAAGTTAGCGAGTCAGATACCTTAAGTCAATTGCAAAAATACTGAACAGACCATAGCGGTAAAAATCCCGCCGATACTTACACGAGCCCCAGGTAAACTGTTCTGAAAACCTACGGTGCCTCCAGGATCGCCGGTAAATGGGATGGGGTGGAGGCTCAGTATTTAACTGGAGTTGATTGGATGTTCGCAATGACGAGATGTGAGTCAGGTGTAGGTGTAGTGGAAACTAAGGAGGGTCTAAACGCTGGGGTCACTGATGGTAGCGGCCATGATGGAAAGGTCTGTCTCATAGTAGAGACTCACAAGGTTCTGAAGAGTCGAGTATACGTGTGTATGACTCAAAAAAACACATATGCCTTCAGGGGACAACACAGGTGAATGTTGTAGCAGAGGCTGTGTGTCGGAGACAAAATTAGCGATACTCGGTAGTTATCCTGAAATATGCATCCTCGAACCCCAGGTGGGCTGGACAATGGTAGGCGGCAGCCATGTTGGAACGGTTCAGTGTTCATGATAAAGTGAGTGTAGAGATGCAATTACTTCGTAATAGGATGAAAAGGCACCAAATCTTAAAGAAACCTCTGGCAGCATGATGTCATAATCAGTCTCCATACATATGTAACTGTAGGTAAGTAAAAAGAGTGGGGAAATAAAGACATGTGTAGCCTACATATGTCTATAGTGGGCTGTGACAAGTTCCTAAGAGGTTGGTACCAGATACGTGATACGTCCCTGGTACTGTCTGGAAGGGTGTTGATGTACTGAGACCTCGTGTATGGGATAGGCTGGACAGCAGCAACAGTGTGCCATAAGGTAGTGTGATTATATCATCCAAAGTATCTTAATATACAATACATACATATGCTTGAGGACCAACAGGTATAGTCATATTCCCTTCAGATATCAACCAGCACTTATTGGAAGGAAACCCAAAGGGCAGGCCCTGAGAATAGGGAGAGTAGTGGTCCTAATCCTATGGGGGTTCAATGTCAAGCCTATGTCAAAAGGTATCAGGTGGATGTTCTACAGTGGGATCATTGGGTAAGGGAGCTCCATGGGATGTCGTCGTTAAGACCGGTGACATTCAATCGGAGTCTGAAAACCCAACGTTGTTCAGTTTTTAGCAGTGTTGCTGGTGACCATGAGGGGTTGTGATCGATCACAGTCCAACTGAAACTGTCTGGCGGGTGGTTAAGTTCCAGGAAGTGATTCTGCAGACTGGTCTGGGTTTTTTTGCACCGTATCGTACTCTTATGTTCTCCGATGCGGATTTTGACAGGTCTAGTTGTCATGCCTATATATCGGAGTCCGCAAGGGCAGGTGAGTAGATAAATACAATTTTTAGAGTTACAGTTAGTGTGACGTTTGAGCTGCCATGGTGTGGGTAGTCCCAGGTCCAGCTCTTTAATGGGTTTAGTTTGAGAACAGGCGGTACACGAGCCGCATGGAAAGTGTCCTACGACTGGGGGTAGGGCCCATAGGGTCCCTGATGGTTTGGTGTTCTTTCTAGGCCGGGTATGTACTAGGATGTCTCTCAGGTTTTGGGTGCGTTTCAATGCAAATAGAGGAGGAGGACCTGGATCAAAGGAACCCGTTTTCAATATTTTCCAGTGTCTTCTCACTATCCTCTGGATGTTGTTAGAGAGAGGGGTGAACGAAGTCACGCACGTCAGGGTTGTGTTCTCTGGTTTGATTTTAGTTTCCAGCAGTGCATCACGATGGTTGTTCCTAGCCCTTTTGTGTGCTGTTTTGATGATGTTGGTAGGGTATTTTCTAGCAATCAGGTTCTTTTTGAGGGTGGCTGCTTGAGCCTCAAATTCAGTGAGGGTATTACAATTCCTTCTCAGTCTAAGGAACTGACCCACAGGGAGGTTGTCCCTCAGTGCTTTAGGATGGTGACTCTGATAGAGTAGGAGACTGTTCCTGTCGGTTGGTTTTCTGTAGTTCGTTGTAAATAAACAGCCATCTTTGAGGGATATGGAGAGGTCCAGAAAAGGAATCGACTCGAGAGATTGGGTCCCTGTGAATTTGAGGAAGGGATTAATCGTGTTCATCCAGGAAAAGAACGCAGCACACTCATCTGCACTCCCCCTCCAGAAGATAAGGATGTCGTCGATGTATCGGCGCCACAAGAGGATGTTCTCTTGGAAAGGGTTAGATGGATTCTGGATTTTCTCTTCCTCCAACTTGGCCATGTAGAGACATGCCAGGCTCGGCGCAAATGTGCTCCCCATGCACGTGCCCTGAGTTTGATGGTATAATTTGTTGTTAAACTCAAAGAAATTTTCTTTGAGTGCAAGATGGGCACATTCGCAAATGAAAGGTATGGGAGTAGCAAATGGCCATGGGTCTAGACTGTGTAGAGCATCTTCCAGGACCTTCAGGGTAGCGTCCTGGGGTATGTTGGTATATAATGCTTCTACATCAAGGGTGACGAGAAGATCAATTGTGTCAGGGGAATCAAACTCTTGAATAAGATTGAGAACCTCCATGGTGTCTCTCAAGTAAGTAGGTGTCTTAGTCACAAGTGGTCGTAGGAAGAAGTCACAGAATTTGCTTAGTGGTTCCAATACAGAGTTGATCCCTGATACGATGGGGCGGCCCGGGGGAGGGTTGATACCTTTATGGATTTTGGGGAGGCAGTAGAAAAAAGGTGTAACCGGGTTGGTCTGGTTCAAGAATGCTGCTTCATCATGTGAAATCCAGTCTTCTACTTCGGCTTCGGTGGTCATATTCTGTATCTTGATCACCAGGCGTTTCGTTGGGTCTACGTTGATAGGTTGGTAATATCGCCTATCCGAAAGTTGGCGTTCGCATTCTGCTTCGTAAATACCTCTATCCAAGATGACAATGGCTCCACCCTTGTCGGCCGGTTTGAGAATGATGGTCTGATCGTCTGTGAATTTGGTCAGGATAATTCGTTCCCCTTTGGAAAGGTTATCAAAGCGGTGGTTAGGGGTCGTATTGGCGACATCTTTCAAGACCGCCTGTTCGAAGGTAAGGACTTCGTTCGGTGTCATAGCCGAGGTTGGGGTGAACTTCGATTTGTTCTTGAGGCCAGTACCCACCGTAGGTATTTCGGGTTTCCCTTCGAAGAATGCTTTCAGGCGGACCTTTCTGAAGAATTGATGGAGTTCTTGGTGAAGTCTGAAATTGTCTTCTCTGGGGGTGGGGACGAAACCAAGGCCTTTATTCAGGAGTCTCTGTTCGTCCACAGTCAGAACTTTGGTGGAAAGGTTGACTACGAGGGTTTGGATGTTTTGCTCCTCAGTATCATCTGTTCTGGGTCTTGCCACTGTACATTTTTTGGTCCCGTTCTTCTTCTGCCTCTTCCTCTGCCCCTCCCTCTGTTTAGAAAAGGTGGGGTCTGGTATTGGTGGTATTGAGGCAACGGTGGGTTAGGTCCTAAATGGGGGTTCCACAGGGGTTGTGGGCCCATCCAGGGTCCCTGATACATGGGTGGTTGGTATGGAAGACCCGGAAAACCTTGAATTAAAGGAGGAGGTTGGGATTGGTGTCTGTAACCTCCACGGTACCTTGGTTTTCTGTTCTCGTAGCTCGTATTACTATTGGTGGAATTTGATCCGGATGAATGATTACTACTGGCATCGTCCGATGTTTCAGTAGTTTGAAAGACATAGTCTTCCTTGGTATAAGGGTATATCTTCTCTTTATCAAATCGTTTTACATCCTTCTGAAGTTGGTTGATTTTTTGTTTGGTAAGATATTCCTTATGTTCATTCATCTCTTGGTTGATCTCGGACAAGCGGGACTTGAATGTCGTGATCGAAATACCTGTTTTTAGTCTGTTTTCAGAGAGAGTAATCTGAATCAGAAGTTCGTCAGATAGTCGCTTGGCTGTATTGATAATAAGTACCAGCCAGTCTCTGGTACATTTCCAGGAGATGCGTGACCATTCTCGCCTGAAGGTGAGGTCTTCCAGGAATATTCTTGGTGCCAGAGCGACAAGGAGACCATTCGGAGCGATGTTAGCTCTAAGGTATTCAGTCATGATTATACCGTGCAGGGCGGTTTTAATCTGTAATCTTCTCAAGGTTTGGAGAGATTTCCAATCATCGTCTCTACTTCCTGATGGGAGGTTGCCATCCTCTGAAAGTAAGGAGGGTGCCCTCAGTATCTCTGCTACTGTTTCGTCATCGAAACATAGACCGGGATCTTCCATGATAGAGATCGAGGAGCTGAGTCAAACTTGTGTGGGAGAAGGGAGGGAGGGAGCGAAAGAATAAAAGAGAATGTCCCACGGCAAACTGCCGTACTAAATAGTAAACACACTGAGGGGGGGACCAGGAGCAAGGGTTAAAGAGTAGGTCCTGTACCAACGCTCCTAAGTTAACTACTTAAACAAAAAGGTAACAGTTCCTAAGGGTGGCAGTACCAATGAGGTATCTTGCCTGAAGGGTGGAGAGGGAGCAAAAGAGAAGGTTCGTGGTGGTGTCTATGGTGTAGGCCAGATACTCCTGGGCGGTGTTCAAGGTGCCCTCACACACCCTTGCGGGTGCAAAGCATCATCATCGGGCGTTGCTCCTCGTGGGGGTGGCGCTGCAGTCCCTCACGGGCCCTTCAAGAGGGCTCTCTGTCGGAGATCTTTTGTTGGAGTAGCCGTAGTTGTGCGTGCGGGTGTGTGGGTATAGTGGGTGAGGTGGTGAAACTAAAAAGACCCTAAGGTACCCCAAACGGTTTATTAGTGAGTCCGTAGGGTCTGGATAAAATCTAACGGGGAGTGGTGCCAAATTAGCACTCCAAAGAGTAAGGGAAAGGATAGATAATCCTACTGCTCTCAACCCGTGTGTGAATTGTTAGAGTGAGAGTGAGGACGTGGAGTGGGTGGTCAACATGTTTCGCGCTACCCTTGGTCCCTAACGGATCCTTAGCGCTTCGTCAGGACCTAAAGTGAAGGATAGTTGAAAAATGGGGAAAGAGGGAGTATACTATAATCCCATCTTGAAGGGGAGCACGTATTATTCGTGTCCCTGACAGCGAACCTGAGGGGAGGGGGGGAGACAAAAGAGGCAAAAAATGAGAAGGTCAACGTTATATCCAAGGTAAGGTACAAGTCACTAGAGTGGAGTGCGGACAGGTTCGTCAGCATGCTCAAGTGAAGGTGTCAGTGCACAGGGGTGGAACAGCCCTGCCCTTGTGAGAGCAAGGGCGAGTATGACTCATAGCTCTATGGAATGCAATGGAAAAGTGATCATGCACGTCTGTGCAAGGCACGTCGAAAGCACGGAGTGCGGGGCTTAACGGTGCTATGATCAATATAGTGGGTGGTGACCACTGGCAGGAAGGTCTCCTGACGTCGTGGGATGAGGTGGAAATGGCAATGAAGAGGTAGAGAGAGCTATCTAGCGAAGTGGGGTAAGTGAGGGGTATAAAGTGCCGTCAAGGTGGTGATGCACATATCAATGATGGAAAGCGAGGTACGTAGGTGGCAGGAGCTGCGAGGCTAAGAATGCAAAGATAATGTATCGAGGCCAGCGGCACATAAGTCTTAGCCGATTGACTGTGCAGGACAGTCATGCGGAATCCTGTGCTGCGTGAAAGAACATAATCATGCTGCAGGGACGTGAAGGTGACAATCATAAAATACTACTAAACACGTAGACTAGGTAGAGGACCGAAGGGACCTACCCGCATTTGTCTGGGTCCAAGCTGTGCCGGGTGAAGATCAACTGGGACAAGGGCTACAGCTGGGAGGAGATACCATGCAAAAGGGCGATGTTAATGTCAGCATTGAAAACCAATGAGGAAAACAAGTCTAGAGCAGACAGCTGACAACTAAAAGGCGGTCCGTGAATATGGTATCTCAAACTTAAAGCAAATCTAAGTTCTAAGGTGCAGACAGAAAAAGTTAGCGAGTCAGATACCTTAAGTCAATTGCAAAAATACTGAACAGACCATAGCGGTAAAAATCCCGCCGATACTTACACGAGCCCCAGGTAAACTGTTCTGAAAACCTACGGTGCCTCCAGGATCGCCGGTAAATGGGATGGGGTGGAGGCTCAGTATTTAACTGGAGTTGATTGGATGTTCGCAATGACGAGATGTGAGTCAGGTGTAGGTGTAGTGGAAACTAAGGAGGGTCTAAACGCTGGGGTCACTGATGGTAGCGGCCATGATGGAAAGGTCTGTCTCATAGTAGAGACTCACAAGGTTCTGAAGAGTCGAGTATACGTGTGTATGACTCAAAAAAACACATATGCCTTCAGGGGACAACACAGGTGAATGTTGTAGCAGAGGCTGTGTGTCGGAGACAAAATTAGCGATACTCGGTAGTTATCCTGAAATATGCATCCTCGAACCCCAGGTGGGCTGGACAATGGTAGGCGGCAGCCATGTTGGAACGGTTCAGTGTTCATGATAAAGTGAGTGTAGAGATGCAATTACTTCGTAATAGGATGAAAAGGCACCAAATCTTAAAGAAACCTCTGGCAGCATGATGTCATAATCAGTCTCCATACATATGTAACTGTAGGTAAGTAAAAAGAGTGGGGAAATAAAGACATGTGTAGCCTACATATGTCTATAGTGGGCTGTGACAAGTTCCTAAGAGGTTGGTACCAGATACGTGATACGTCCCTGGTACTGTCTGGAAGGGTGTTGATGTACTGAGACCTCGTGTATGGGATAGGCTGGACAGCAGCAACAGTGTGCCATAAGGTAGTGTGATTATATCATCCAAAGTATCTTAATATACAATACATACATATGCTTGAGGACCAACAGGTATAGTCATATTCCCTTCAGATATCAACCAGCACTTATTGGAAGGAAACCCAAAGGGCAGGCCCTGAGAATAGGGAGAGTAGTGGTCCTAATCCTATGGGGGTTCAATGTCAAGCCTATGTCAAAAGGTATCAGGTGGATGTTCTACAGTGGGATCATTGGGTAAGGGAGCTCCATGGGATGTCGTCGTTAAGACCGGTGACATTCAATCGGAGTCTGAAAACCCAACGTTGTTCAGTTTTTAGCAGTGTTGCTGGTGACCATGAGGGGTTGTGATCGATCACAGTCCAACTGAAACTGTCTGGCGGGTGGTTAAGTTCCAGGAAGTGATTCTGCAGACTGGTCTGGGTTTTTTTGCACCGTATCGTACTCTTATGTTCTCCGATGCGGATTTTGACAGGTCTAGTTGTCATGCCTATATATCGGAGTCCGCAAGGGCAGGTGAGTAGATAAATACAATTTTTAGAGTTACAGTTAGTGTGACGTTTGAGCTGCCATGGTGTGGGTAGTCCCAGGTCCAGCTCTTTAATGGGTTTAGTTTGAGAACAGGCGGTACACGAGCCGCATGGAAAGTGTCCTACGACTGGGGGTAGGGCCCATAGGGTCCCTGATGGTTTGGTGTTCTTTCTAGGCCGGGTATGTACTAGGATGTCTCTCAGGTTTTGGGTGCGTTTCAATGCAAATAGAGGAGGAGGACCTGGATCAAAGGAACCCGTTTTCAATATTTTCGCATTCAATGCCCTAAAGTCCACACAGGCTCTCAGCTCCCCATTAGCCTTCGGGATGAAGAAGAGTGGCGAGGCGGCCGGAGACTTGGACGGGCGGATGAATCCTAGCTTGAGGAGTTTATCCAGGTACCCCCGGAGATGCACGTTTTCAGGCTCCGTCAGGGCATACAGCCTGCCGCTGGGAACGCTGGCCCCTGGCACCAGGTCGATCTGGCAGTCAAACTGTCTATGTGGTGGTAGCACTTCCGCCTTCACCTCATCAAATACATCCTCAAAACTGTGATACGTCTGGGGGAGAGCCACATCTTTTTCTGCCGCTGTAGCCACCGTCTGACTCCCGCTCTCATCTGCGTCAAGGGATTCCGTTCTTATTCCACAATGCAGGATGCAATACGGTGACGTCATTTCGATGCGATGTGTTGGCCAATCCACAAAGGGGTTGTGTTTCTGTAGCCACGGCAATCCCAATATGACGCCATATTGGGGCGCTCGGATGATGTTAAAATCGATTTGTTCCAAATGGTTCCACCCATATCTCATCGGAAGGACCCCCGTGTGCTGCCCGATGGGCCCCGTCACCAATCGCCTTCCGTCTACAGCATAGACGTCTTCGGGTACAGCTTTGGGAAGAAGCACTAGCCCTAGCCTGCATGCCTCGTTGTGGTCCATAAACATGCCAGTGGCCCCTGAATCCACCATGGCCACAACGGGTATCCACTGGTCATGCACTCCCACGTGCACCGTGATAAACAGGTGTCGTTGTCCCTTAGTGACCGAGTTGGAAAGTGAAGGGATGGATGAGTGACTCCGAGATGCCCCTTCTCTGGTCTTGGAGTGCTCTAGTTTTCCGCCGGTATGTCCACCACGGCTGTTACCGACCGGTTGGCCCGATAACGTGACGTCTTCGGTTTGGCAGGGCATTCACGTACGTAGTGGCCTTTTTTGCCACAATATAGGCACAATCCTTGTTTACGGCGTGACTCTTTCTCCGTGGCTGTGAGGCTCGCTCGTAATGCGCCGATGTCCATGGGTTCTCCCTTGGATGCGGTGGAAGTTTCAGGACTTCCCACCGTCACATAGGATGGAAGGGATTTTCCTTTTCTCCCATGATCCCCCTTTCTTTCACTTAGCCTATGTTCCAGCCGTAATACCAGGTTGATAAGGCCCTCACATGTCTTGGGTTGAGGGTCAATATGAGCCACGGCGTCCTTGAGCTCATCGCACAGCCCTTGATGGAAGAGCGCCGTCTGTTTAGCAACAGGCCACTTGGTTTCCGCAACCAGCCTTCGGAACGCGTTGAGATACTGCACCAGGTCGTTGGATCCCTGTCTCAACTCAAGCATTTCACGGTCCGCCGTGTACGAGTCAGCCCTTCTGTCGAATACCTTCAGGAATTCCTCGCGAAAAGCACCCCAATCACATAAGAGGGGGTCGTCCCTGCTCACCAGAGGTACGGCCCATTGTGCCGCGTTTCCAGCCAAATAGGATATAAGGAAAGCCACACGAGCCTGACTCGTGGGGAACGCCTTTGGTTTGCACGATAAATGTAGCGCCACTTGTGTGAGGAATACCTGCACTGTGTTAGGATCCCCACTGTACCTCTCTGGTGTCGCCAAGGGGATGGCTACCGGCATTTCCACTACTACCACAGGGGTCTGATTCGTGAGGGAGGTGCTGGGCGTGAGCGGGTCCAATTGGATAGCATCCAGTCTGGCTTTTACATCGGCTGTTTCTTGCCTAGAGGCAGCCACTTCAACTTGCATGGCCGCTAAAGCAGCCAGCACATCATCAAGTGTTGCCATGTCTGTTATCGACCGGGAGACAGTTAGTGTTATTAAGGTCGGATATTTTGTAACGCCCTGAACGTCTCAGGATCGTTTAACAGACACGACAATGAGGACGCAACCACTAGTGAAGGGTTAGTTGTTTTAATGAAGGCAAATATAATACAAAGAATAAACAAAAGTTATAGTCACTGGAATCCTCCAGGCTAAGTACGTTACCAGCCCACAGCACGGATGGTCCTAACCGTCCTCTGCATATACGCCGGTCCCGGCGTATGCCAACAGAGGGCAGAAATGAAATGGCCGACAATGCCAATCGGTAGGCTGTGAGGGGCACGAAGAGTGTTGGGGAGAATCAAGGAGTCAGGGAAACACCCAGCCGGGGTCTCTACCTGAAGGGAGCAGCCGCTCAACCTCTTCCTCAGACTGCACCGGGACGCGGAGTCACCTCCTGGTGATGCGTCACCGATACCCCAATCACAAGCAAGAAGACTGAAGCGAGAGCAGCCGCTCGATCGATCCTGTGGACTTCCGAGTCTGTAACGCGGCAAACACCTCCTGGTGTGCGTTACAGCTGGCAGTCCCTGTGTCTCTGGTCGGGCTGGGAGTTACGACTCCAACCAGCAAAAGCGCCACTGCGCTTGGACTCAGCCGAGTCAAAAAGCGAAGCTCAATGGTTGACCGGTAGAGCTTCCGGGTCCTTCACAGGTGACGATGGGGCAAGACACGGCCCAGGGAGTAACGACTCGACCTACCTCCGTTCTTGCCTTACTGGAGCACCACTCCGGAACACTGCTCTTCACGAAGCAGGTACGTCGGTGTGAACACAATATCCGACAGCGTTGTACCTCCCGGTTCCTCCCTTTATAGGGCGTGTTTTCCTTGAGTTATGTAACAGCTCTCCTGTTTACATAAGGGCGTGTTTCCTTGAGTTATGTAACAGCTCTCCTGTTTACATAAGGGCGTGTTTCCCTTGAGTTATGTAACAGCTCTCCTGTTTACATAAGGGCGTGTTTTCCTTGAGTTATGTAACAGCTCTCCTGTTTACATAAGGGCGTGTTTCCCTTGTATGACAGGAATTCTTGACACTGTGTTAATCTGCCCCCGACCGGAGTGGAATGGTCTGGGGGGAGCAGAGGAACGTCAATGTTTTGTGGCGGGGGAGGTGCGAGTGTTGTTATTACCTCGACCTCTTCCTTTATTGTTGTTTCCTCTGCATCTGCCTCTAAAATATCCTCTACTGGGAGATGTTTGTGTAGTGGCTTTAAATGAAGATGAGGTGTCTGCGCCCATGTTTTTGGAGGCTCCTCTATAGAAGGAGCGATGAAAGGAGCCACGCGTTTGTGGAGACTGTAAATCTCCCTTGGACTTAGCAGTGTCAGCGTCCTTTTTCATTTTTTCAAGTGCAGTGTCCACAGCCAGGCCAAAAAGCTGTTCTTGGTTGAACAGCTTGTGGTAAATAAAATCTTCTTTACCGGACTGAATTTCATACGGAATCTTAAAATAAAGTAAAATAGCTCAAAATAACAAGAGGCAGAATCCGTGGTATAAGAGGTTTTCTAAATGGGCTTTATTCCATCAAAAAATGGCCGACTCGAGTCGCGGCCTTCAGGTTCCGTCACCACGAGGGTTCAGGAAGTGAAGTACAATACTTTATTGACAGACATGCATTTTTATAATAAGTACATTACAATGAAACGAATGTAGAAGGCGTAACATTTGATAAGAAAAGTGACAAAACAGGTACGTAATCGAAACTAGGCGTAATAAGGAATAAAAGAAACATGATTGGTTAGGATTATCAGACATAGGTGGATCTATAAGATAATACTTGGCATAGATGCGCGCGCAGCAGCATGACGTGTGAGTGACGTGCAACTAGGGGGTGAAGGGACTTGACATTTAGCTCTACATGTGGAGACGAGAAGTCTGGGGGGTCAAGTCAACCTAATCCCAAATCATATCTAACATCCTATGTTTAGAGAACTATGTTATCCACAAGGAAGGACTCTCGGACAGAATCTATTCTATACTAACTGTGTGTGCATGTACAAGCGTCTAAGTGTCTATATGAGATGCGAGGGGCAGAAAACTTTCCATGGCAACAGGGCTATGAATCACTTGCAGGAGGACAGAAAGGCTGAGTCCTTTGCTTGTGAGCTAAAGGAAATGTTTACCTAAATCACTAGACAGGAATGCATCGGCTGAAGAGCAAAATAGATAATTCGAAGGTGAAATACAGCCTCTTGGCAGGCAGGCGAAAACTGGCCGAGGCAGGCACCGTTAGCTGCACAGGGAGTAGGACAAAGTTCATGGATACAGATGCGAGCTCAAGCTGAAGCTGTCAGAGACAGAGAGCAGGGAAAGGCTTTGAGGACAGAATCGGGCCTACTTGCCTGAACTGTAAAAATGGAGTAACTTAGCCATATAAAGTCGGTGGCCTTTCATACTTAGGAATCGAATATCCAGCCCATCGATGGCGGATCTGACAGAGAACATGTCGACGGTAGACACACATATGTTTGCGTCTTAGAAACTGGAACTGGAGGGAACATACATGTACTTGTAACATGCATATAGAACCGTTGGGGTCCAAGATAGGGGACATAACTGATCAGGAAAATCCACATTTCCACATTCCCTCCTTGTCCCCTACTTGCCCTTCAAGAGATATCAATCTTCATCATTCCATCGATTTGCTCATGGAGCATCATTTCTTCTTCCTTCTTCTTCCGGTATTTTGAACGAGAACTGTGATATGGAATGCATGATGTGGCACACAGACCACAAATCGCTGGTCCACATTGCAGGCATAAACAACAACTGAAGAGCATAAGAAGGCCAATACCTAGGAAGGATAGAACTCTCCATCCCCAGGCTGATATCACACTCCAAAACCACCCGGACCACGTCCAAGTGCCTGGATTCTCGTGTATCTGGCTTACAATCTTATGAAGGCGTGTTATAGCTTTATATACAGATGGCGAATTTTCTGGTATGAATATGCAGCAGCTGGATCCGATGACCCTGCAAGCTCCGCCCCTATCGGCCAGGATGACGTCAAGGACAAGACGATTCTGGAGAACAACAATTCTCATCACTGATTGTTCTTCTGTCAGATTGCCTAGGGCGGCTATAGTCTCGTTTACTACAGCTTCAAGAGTCTTGGTGAGTCTGCGTATCAGCTTACTATTTGATATGGTACCTATATAGGGAAAGATACCTTTATTGAAATCTACATACTTGTCCCATGCCGTCTCAGTATAATCGACAACTGGGAGATCTCTACGCTCTCTATTGTGTACTAAATGAACATTTCGATAATAATCAGGGGGAGCTAGAAAAACAGGTGGCAGAAGGAATGCTATGTAACAGGTACCATCCCAATCTAGAGGCAGACGCATATATGCAGTCTGACCACATATAAAGTATGAATGGCGAGAAGCTCTAAATGAAGATTTACCTTGATCACTATATTCTACTGTAGTAACGCATTGGCTATGGCCCATGTGTATGGAACCAACTTTTCTTACACATAATTCACCCTTAACTGGAAATACTGACATAGTGGGCAGAATTAGTTCAACTTCGGATTTGACATTCAAAATCATAAGATTAGGCGTAAAATTACCTAATTTATACACTTCATTTTCTAAATCAGTTCCTGTTCTACTGGGGTGACCCTCCTTATTGGGGTGACAGACTTTGAATAAAACTAGATTCAGATTTCCCCATATCCAATGTTGTTGATAAACTGCTGTGTCTGGGTCTATGGAATTTAATAAACTAAACCATGCTCCACAGGAGCCATTATGTGTGAACGGATGTGGAAAGAAAGGCAGAACTCCTTTGTTATTCTGATAGGGAGGGAGTCGGCCACACACCCAACAATTGGTGGCATTACTAGTCTGATGGGAATGATGTAACATACTAATGAAGGTGTTGTTGCGCAGCGCAAGTCTATAGGACAACTCATGTGGGGGTAATTCACTAAAAGAATGTTCATCAGTTATATTGAAAACACGTTTAGAAACAGGATAATACATATGCAACAATATGCTTGCAGTAACTATTAAAAAACTCAAGAAAAACAAAATTAATAAAGTCACAATACAGTGGCTACGCAGTAATTTACAATAAGCATGTCGTTTCATTATGATTCTGGACTCTACATCATTCAGACCTAAGGGATACATGTCGGGACAGATTCAACCGCTTCACCTTGGAGAGGACTTAAACAATCAAATCGTCCGACAGTTTGGATCTGGACCTGAGTTTCTGCTTATAGAGTTCGGTGCTACTGGCCTCAGCCAAAGGTAGCTTTGAGTCAATGGGGGAAGACACACGGGGAGTACTGTTTGTGTCAGGAGGAAGTCCATGAAATTTCTTGATATGGCTGGAATGCACCCAGCCTTTTCTCCCTTCGATCTTCACAGCTGTTCTGGTCGTCAGCAGGACCAACTTAGGAAGCCTCCACCTTGGCTCCAGTTGGGTTTTCCGATCAAAATTCCTGACGAGAACATAATCGCCGGGAATTACATCATGAGGTTTCACCTCGGTGTTGTCGGGAAAAGCTGCGACTACCTGTGAACGACAAGATTGTAGTGCAGACATCAAGGAAGCCAGGTAATCTGTCAGCATATTACAGTCAACATCAGTTATTTTACGGGGTATAGGCGTCCCCCACATATTCGGTGGTCTACCAAAGATCACCTCATAAGGGGATAGCCCTGTTCGAGAGTGTGCTACCATCCTCATGTAAAATAGCGCAACTGGTAAAGCTACTATCCAGTCCACACCTTTTTCCTGACATATTTTAGACAGTCTGATTTTTAAAAGTTGATTATGTCGTTCCACGAGACCTGCTGCCTCGGGGTGTCGGACACAGTGGAATTTCCACTGATATCCCAACAAAAGTGAGACATGTTTCATTAATTCGGATGAGAAAGGCTGACCGTTATCTGAATATACAACACGTGGTAAACCGTACCGTGGGAAGAATTCTCGAACTAGCTGCTTGGCAGTAGTCGGGGCAGTGTAATCTGATACGGGATACGCCTCTGTCCAACGGGAGAGAGCGCAGACAACTACGAGAACATATTTGAATCCTCGACAACGTTCCATCTGAATATAATCCATCTGGAGGACTTCAAAAGGATGGTCAGGAGGCTGAAATCCACCCTGCTCTACGGGAACACTCTTTCCTGGATTAAACTGACAACATATCATACAGGTACGAACTTTTTGTTTAGCTGCTGCTCGTAAATGTTTGTTGAACCAAATGTGCTGAATGCTGTCTAGCATAGCCTTCTCTCCTAAATGTGCTGGACTGTGAACTGTAGCTATAATGGCTTGAACCATGGAATCAGGGAGAAACCATACAGATTTCTCCTTCGTCATCCATCCTTGATCTGTCTGGATCCCTCCTAGTTCAGTCCACTTCTTTATTTCTTCTGCTGTGGCATGTGTCTGTATGTCAATTACGTCAAGTGCGGGATCCT
The DNA here is from genome assembly GCF_964204655.1 of Triturus cristatus. Classification (NCBI taxonomy): domain Eukaryota; kingdom Metazoa; phylum Chordata; class Amphibia; order Caudata; family Salamandridae; genus Triturus; species Triturus cristatus. The sequence continues at coordinate 1,869,207,959 of NC_140589.1, read as the reverse complement.
TAATTGTCATACACTGTGTTGGTGTCTGAACTATTGGCTTTGTCATGTCTAATGTGCGATTCTGAGCAGTCTGTTTAGCTGTTCTGTCAGCTAAATCATTGCCTTGAGAAATGGTATCAGTAACCTTCGTGTGTGCTTTACATTTCATAATCGATATAGCAGTGGGTAGATGTATTGCGTCTAATAAAGCATGAATGAGGGGTCCGTGCTGAATGTGGGCACCATGGGAAGTTAAATAACCTCTCTCTCGCCACAGCACGCCGAAGTCGTGTACAACTCCGAATGCATAACGTGAGTCAGTGTATACATTAACTTTCTTATTTGTGGCTTGAATACAGGCTTGTGTTAGAGCGATAAGTTCTGCTGCTTGGGCTGACAAAGTATCTATACAATTTGTCTCAATAACTTTAGTGTCTGTTGTGACTGCATACGCGGCCACTAAATCTCCTGTACTTGTTCTCATGCACGATCCGTCTACATACAACGTCAGGTCTGGATCTAACAATGGAACGTCTGTCAAATCTTGTCTAGGTTTCGTCTTTATTTCAATGATTTCAACACAATCATGAGCTAGTGGGTCTGTTCCAATTACAGGTAATAGTGTAGCAGGATTCAATGTATTACACCGTCGGATCTCTATGTGTGGTTGAAACAATGTCAGTTCATAACCGGTAAGTCTTGCTATGGTCAAGTGTTGTGTTTGTGTTCGGTTCACAAGAACCTCTACTGCATGTGGTACTTGTACTGTCAATGGATGTCCTAACACTATGGCATCGCTTTGTCTGATTGCTAAAGCTGTCGCTGCCACTGATTTCAGGCATGCAGGCAAAGCCTGAGCTACGGGATCTAATGTACTGGAAAAATAAGCACATGGCTTGCGTGATCCTGCTTGATCCTGAGTGAGTACTGACAAGGCAGTACCTTCGCGTTCTGTAACAAAGAGTGTAAAATGTTTGCTATAACATGGTGTTGCTAAAACCGGTGCTTGACATAAAGCTTTCTTTAAGCTTTCAAAAGCTTGTGTATGTTCCTGAGTCCAAGGGAGAACAGTCGATGTGGCTGCCTCCTGTGTGGTTAACTGAATGAGTGGTTTTGCTAGAAATGCGTACTGAGGGATCCACTGCCTACAATATGAAGTGAGGCCTATGAAAGCCCGCACCTCCTTTTGTGTCTGGGGTATTGACATGTTAGCAATTAACTGGATGCGATCTGGTGTAAGCTGCCTTCCCTCCTTGGACAGCGAGTGACCAAGATAAATAACTCGCTGGACACAGAATTGCAGCTTAGAAGGAGACACCTTGTGCCCCTTGTCGGCTAGAAAATGTAAAACTGTCAGAGAAGCTTTTTCACATTCTGGCTCGCTTCTCGCTGTGATCAGCAGATCATCGACATATTGAAGCAGTGCAGTATTGACTGGCATGTGGATACTGTCAAGTTCTCGTTTCAGTGCTTGGCTGTAAATGCTGGGGCTTTCTGTGAATCCTTGGGGAGCGCGTGAGAATTTAAAGCTGCGCCCATTTAAACTGAATCCGAACAAGTATTGGCTTTCCGGATCTATTGGGACGCTGAAAAAGGCATTCTTGAGATCGATTACAGTAAAGAATGTTGCTTCGGAATCAATTGCTGTCAACAATGATGATATATCAGGGACCACAGGGAATTGTGGTACAATGCACTTGTTTAGTTCACGCAGATCAATAACCAATCGGTACACTGGTGGGGCAGTAGGATCAGTTCGTTTAAGAATCGGAATTATCGGTGAATTACATACATTGGAGTCTGTTTCTACAACTACTCCCTGGACAATCAGCTCATCAATGATTTTCAGCAAAGCCACTACAGCATCATGCGGTAACTTGTATTGTCGCATTCGTGGTAGTACCACTCCTGCTTTCAGTGTGACTCGATAGGGTGTAATGTTCATGCAGCCAACATCCGTAGGGCCTTGTGCCCATAGATGTACTGGTAAAGTCTGTAGTCGGGGATCCATGTCTCTAGACACATAGTGACCTTTAAAATCACGTAAAAACAACCTTACTCCTTCCGGAGAACAACATATTATGGCTCCTAGTGCTTTCAGAGTTTTAATTCCTAACAGATTTTCTGGGCATGATTTAGTAAGCAATAAATCTGTAGTTCGTGTCAAAGGTCCTATCGTAAGTGGTAGAGGCTGTGATACTTCATTAACAATAGGTTTTCCTGAAAAACCAAGGGAAACATTTTGAGAGCCTGAGAGGGGTGCCCCTGGAACTTCACTACGTTTTATAGTTGTTCGACTTGCCCCTGTATCGAGTAAGAATTTTCTATCTTGACCTAATAATTCACTATGTACATAAGGTCCTTCTTGATCAACAGGAATCTCGATAAGCGGTAAGTCAACTTCCCTCTCTAGGCTTGTTCATGCGTAACGCTGATACTCAGGATATTCATACTGTGCAGTCTGATACATTTGTCGTGTTGTGGTTTGTGTGGCAGTAGCAGGCAACGGTGGTGCAGCTGGCACAAACTGTATGGGTTGCTGTGAGGCTGGCATGGACTGTTGCTGAACTGGCATGGACTGTCCATGCTGCATAGCTCCTTGTTCATTCTGATCTTGTCTAACTAATCGTGGTCTCTCCTTTGCAATACCTGTAGCTATATTACGTTTCAGGACTGGACAATCGTGTACATAATGGCCTAGTTGTTTACAGTAATTGCAGGTTCCTTTTACAGGAACTGCAGAATCACCAGAATGTGTCACACCCTTTTTGTGACCATCTGCTGGTACTGTCTGAGAAACTAGCATTTTCATTTTTGTATCCTTCATGCGTCTATGCTCGTGTTCTTGTTCATCCCTAATTCTATTGTGATGATACTGTAACATTTGTAGCATTTGCGACGGAGTGTTACTTTGCCAGGTACTCTCGAATTTCAATATTCTATTCTTTACTGGAGGCAATGCATTTTCCACTAATTTTGTCACAAATAAATGTGGATATGAGTCACTACTTGCTTTTATACCACTATTTATACCAAAACATTTTTCAAATCGAGCATAATAATCGCTTGTGTCTTCATCTTGCTTTTGTTTGCAGGCTGTGATTGCACCCCAATCTTCCTTTTTTGTAGTTAATAAACGTGGCAGTACCTGTACTAGTAAACCTGGTAACAGTTTAACTTTATCCCCGAGCCCTGAACCTGCAGTTCGGCCCCTTTCTTCCTCTGCTAATGCTGTCCAGTCTATCTTTTGGTCTCCCACTTCCCACTCTTTTTCTTTCAATTTTTCATAAATGCCAGCAGGCAAAAGCACCTTTAATATCGTCATAATATCAGGAAAGGTGTACTCTCCCATTAGTAACATGTCTTTAATTTCTCGGTGGAAACCCGCTGGGTCTTTATCATGACTAGGTACTACTTTCTTCATTTCTAATAATTCCATTTTTGATATGGGTGTGTAAACAAATACACGGTGAAACTCATTGTCTTCGCCTTTTATTGGGTGCACTTCTCGTAAGGGATTTTGTCTATCCATATAGTACGGCGCTCTTTCCCTGCGGGGCAGCGAGAGAGTATCCGGACTTACAAAAAGGACATACTGCTTACGTGACACTAATATCTCTTTAATTAGCTTGTTACTAGAACCTCTCCATCTGTTTGTGAGTAGTTCCGTTAATATATCAGGTAAAGGACCAGGGTCAGCATGTTGGCTCTTATATAATATGAGGAGCTGCTGAATCATATAGATTCCAGCTAAACGTTGTTCATCTGTACTGAGATTAAAAAAACGTGTGTGCTACGGTCTCATCACCGTATTTTTCAGGACTGTCAATCCAGTGAACGGCTGATCTGGCTAATTCTTGCTCATCCATGGAATCGAGGAGGTGGTAACCCCTTCGTTCTCGTAGTAGTTTATCTGCGGCTTGAAACGAATGTTCAGGAGACTTCAGATTTATTACAGGCGTCGGATACGTTCTGCTATTATTTGGACATACAGAGTGTATGGGATCAGAAAAACATCTAGTGTTTTCACAGGATCTTCCTCTGCCTACATAGGCTATGGTCTCTGACTGTCTTGCGGAATTCCCTGATTCGGACACTTCATCTTGCTCAAACTCGTCTGTTCCCAATCTCTCTTCATGAATACGCTCTATTTCTTTACGGATTTTTCGGCACATGGCTATTATACAATTTTGCTTATCGTGTCTCCCTTCTGATATATTCTGACTCCATTTTGTAAGAATAAGCATTGCATTCGGGTCTACCCCCGGGCGGTCTTGATTTCTGATCACACAGTTTATGAGGAAACGTAACAGTTCCCCCTGTATCTCTACTTTCTGGAATTCTATAGCTCTGTTAATACATCCTGGATCTCGTCCTGTTTGAACAAAAATGATATATGTTATCTAGATGCGTAATCATCCCTGGTAGCCTCGCTAAATACTCTGCGGCTCGCCTGATACGTAATGATGCCAGGACCATTTCATCCTCTTTACCAACCACCGGGTCATATCTACAATTTACAAGGAGTTCTTTAAGCGTACGTTCACTTATGAATTTAGGTGTACGTGAATGTGCTGACTCTTGAAAGACAAGTTTATTTATTCTGGGTGGTGTAAAGGTACTGCTAGCACCTCCCGTGGCCCCACCTGGGGCGTCGGGTGTGAATGGGTTCGTTGAACGTGACACAGCAACTATGGGTGTCGATACCTCTGTAGAGTCGACTGCGGAGACAGATGCGGAAACAGATGTGCTTGCCGAAGCTTGTGTCGGGACTTGCTGTTGCACGGGGACAGATACCTGATCATGACGTTGAACCCCTACACCAGACGGTCTATGTGGTGCGGCGTTAGCATACTCGGGAGCTGCGTCGTCTAGATATGAGGAAAGAAAAACATCTTCTGCGGTTCTGGGATGCCCTTTTGGATGTACCTTAATTGGAAATAATGGGGGTGGCAAGTCTTTTGGCATCTCTGGAGCAGCCTTAGGTAGTCCTTCGGCTAGAAGGGGATACATACCATTCATAAGAGCATTTCTTTGTCTATTTACTTGTTCTGATTTCACTCGGATACCTTCCTCAATTAATAGATTTTCTTGAGCTTTATTTGAACTTTCTTTACTCCTCTCTTCTTGTCTACGTGCTTTTTCTGTTCGTCTATGAGATTCTTTACGCCATAACTCAACAGCGTCTTTCTGTGACTGTCTGACCTTTCTTTTCCATAACTCTTCCTCCACTTTCATGATGCACTCTGCATCCCAGGTTCCCGCTACGGGCCACCTTTGACTTTCCGGCAATCCCTTGGTATAATCTACCCATAGATCAAGAAACAATATGGCATCTAAGCCATGCTTATGGTACATGAAATGCCCTGGAGTGTCCCTAGGAGGAATAGGAACCGCTTCTTCAAGCACCCCTTTTCTGGTAGTAATCTGTCTTAACTTCGAGAAAAGCGGCATATTGACAACTGATCTGATACTTACTCTTGAATTTACTTAATACGAAAAACACAATAATGAACAGTGAACAATGAACAATCATTCATACCACAATATGCAAGACATTTAAACACTTTAAATATTGAACATTAAATATTTTAACAATGACCGACAATGATGACAGTCTGCCTAACTAATCACCACGCTGAATTCTTGACAATAACTGCATACTTCGGAATACTTGATATACTGCTAAACAGTACATATACACTGCTAAACAGTGCAGACCGGATTTGTGTACCCAAATCCGTCTTGACCGGCACAACCTATGTGCGCGTCAACACGCCTCCCCGGCGATGGTACTCACCGAGTAGCTCCTTGAAACGGAAGGCCTCAGAGAATGGACAGGACTCGATGACTGCGGACAGCGGACCCTCTGGACATCGGGATTACGAGAAACCTGGTGGGCCTCTGTATACCTCGGATCTTGCTCTCTCAGCTAGGCTCTGGTCGGGATACTTCGCACTTCTCACCGCCTCGTCTGGGTTGATCGCAGCCTCAGTCGCCCCCGCTTGACCGGAGGGAGCTTACAGGAAATCCTGCTGGTACGCGTTTATGGTCCGTCCAGCTGTGGCAGGAGACCGGGCCTGCAACGCACCGCCGGCGCGTGAGATGAGAAAGTGTCCCTGTTCGGGCGCCATTATGTGGTAAATAAAATCTTCTTTACCGGACTGAATTTCATACGGAATCTTAAAATAAAGTAAAATAGCTCAAAATAACAAGAGGCAGAATCCGTGGTATAAGAGGTTTTCTAAATGGGCTTTATTCCATCAAAAAATGGCCGACTCGAGTCGCGGCCTTCAGGTTCCGTCACCACGAGGGTTCAGGAAGTGAAGTACAATACTTTATTGACAGACATGCATTTTTATAATAAGTACATTACAATGAAACGAATGTAGAAGGCGTAACATTTGATAAGAAAAGTGACAAAACAGGTACGTAATCGAAACTAGGCGTAATAAGGAATAAAAGAAACATGATTGGTTAGGATTATCAGACATAGGTGGATCTATAAGATAATACTTGGCATAGATGCGCGCGCAGCAGCATGACGTGTGAGTGACGTGCAACTAGGGGGTGAAGGGACTTGACATTTAGCTCTACATGTGGAGACGAGAAGTCTGGGGGGTCAAGTCAACCTAATCCCAAATCATATCTAACATCCTATGTTTAGAGAACTATGTTATCCACAAGGAAGGACTCTCGGACAGAATCTATTCTATACTAACTGTGTGTGCATGTACAAGCGTCTAAGTGTCTATATGAGATGCGAGGGGCAGAAAACTTTCCATGGCAACAGGGCTATGAATCACTTGCAGGAGGACAGAAAGGCTGAGTCCTTTGCTTGTGAGCTAAAGGAAATGTTTACCTAAATCACTAGACAGGAATGCATCGGCTGAAGAGCAAAATAGATAATTCGAAGGTGAAATACAGCCTCTTGGCAGGCAGGCGAAAACTGGCCGAGGCAGGCACCGTTAGCTGCACAGGGAGTAGGACAAAGTTCATGGATACAGATGCGAGCTCAAGCTGAAGCTGTCAGAGACAGAGAGCAGGGAAAGGCTTTGAGGACAGAATCGGGCCTACTTGCCTGAACTGTAAAAATGGAGTAACTTAGCCATATAAAGTCGGTGGCCTTTCATACTTAGGAATCGAATATCCAGCCCATCGATGGCGGATCTGACAGAGAACATGTCGACGGTAGACACACATATGTTTGCGTCTTAGAAACTGGAACTGGAGGGAACATACATGTACTTGTAACATGCATATAGAACCGTTGGGGTCCAAGATAGGGGACATAACTGATCAGGAAAATCCACATTTCCACAAGCTGACTGAGTATGGTAGTCTGGACCTCCTGCTTAAAGCCTGAAATGCGTAGCCAGCATGTCGTCTCAGGAGCACACTGGTATTGATTGATCTAGAGGCAGTGTCTGCTGCGTCAAGTGCACATTTAATTGACGCATTTGAAATTAGCTTACCCTCTTGCATAAGGTCATTTGCCTGGGTTTTATACTGGTCAGGCAGATGCTGCAATAGGTTTTCCAGCTGGTCATAATGTGCCCTGTCATATCGTGCCAGCAGTGCTTGTGTGTTGGCAATGCGCCAGTGATTGGCTGTATGTGCCGCTACCCTTTTGCCAGAAGCTTCCAGCAATTTGGATTGTTTATCAGGGGGTGGTGCATCCCCGGAGGTCTGGGAGTTGGTGCGCTTTCTAGCATTGGAAACGACGAGAGAATCCAAAGGCAACTGTCCTTTGATGTAAGTAGGATCTTCAGGGGCAGGCCTATATTTCTTATCTATTCTAGGGTTAAGGATCCTGGCACGTACGGGATCTTTAAATACTTCAGGGTCATACTTAATGACTCCTTTGATCATTGGTAATATTTGCACTGACTTTTGGGATTGTTCAAATGTATCTAATAGGAAGTCTTCCTCTGGTGCGTCTGAGTGCATTGTGACACCATGATAAACTGCAGCCCTATTTAATAATTGTCCAAACCCAAGGTGATCATCTGGGGGAGATGGTTTTGAGGGATATGGCTGTGGGTCTGGGAGGTCTGGTAGATCTGTTGGGATAGGGTATGCCCAATCATCTTGTGGTGAGGTATCTGGATCCGTGAACGGGTCATTCGGATCATTCCCCCCCCCCCCAGGTCATCATCATCATCATCTGGAGGTGGTGTATGTGGTGGAGAAGTTAGAGGTAAGGGTGATTTAGGCAGAGGAGGTGGGTTAGAAGGATGTTTTCGGTCTCGACTGGGGCCAACAGGCGAAGTCTTGACCACTGCCTTCGGTTTTGGAGGGGTTGGGGTAGGGGCAGTAGTACTCACTCGTTGCCCAGGAGTGATGGGGTCGTCTGAGTCTTCTGCCTCTGACACGATTTCGAGAGCTTCGGAATCTTCTTCCGGGACATCGGGGCCTTCATCAAAGATGTCCTCTGGTTCCGGAGCTGGTCTCTGCGCCATGATGTTTCGTCGAGCCCTTCGATCCCGAATAGTCTTCTTTGATCGAAAGGTTGCGCAGGCTGGACAGCTGGACTCGTCGTGTTCAGGTGATAGGCACAGATTGCAGACCTTGTGATGGTCACTGTGCGGGAACTTTGCTCCACACTGGTGGCATTTCTTAAATGGCGTCCTTTCCATGAGCCGTAGGCCTTACGGCGTGGATAGGCCCAGCGGCCCGCGTCGACGACCGGAATGGAGCTGATGAAGTCGGGTCTAAGATGAAAGTGAATCCGATGATTTTTGGACGTTTTGCGCTTCGAAAAAGTTTGAAATTGAGATTTCGACCCGGAGCGGAAAAGTCTCATCCAAACCCAATGGTGGAAAAAAACAATCTAAGGATGGAGTTGATGCCCATGTGCACTATCGTCCAAGGGAGGAGTCACCTATCTCGTGACTACAAAGACTTCTTCCAAGACAACAAGGTGCAAGCATCCGAGCCCAACACCAGATGGCGATCTACTATGCTAGTGTGTGATCTGCAGCTCATATGCCTCAAACATGCATTATTTTAGGGAAGCATTTACCATCTCAAGCCAGAGAGGAGAGTATGCCTCTACATGCTGCCATGATGGTGCCCGGGGAGTTTTAAGCAAGCGCCTAATGCCGATGGAAGCGTGCTGGGATACCACCGACCTCCGTTTCAACAAGCCATCAACACCCCCCTTTCTCGGTCCTCACCTTGATTGTGCCGGCTGACTCCACAGGGGTGATTCCGCTGCCCTGTACTATCTTGCTCTGCGTACAAGGTACGGTTGCGGCTGGAGAGGGAGGGGCAAACGAGCGCGACCTGCAGCTGCTCCCTGAGGTACGCAACGGACACACTTCAAAGGCGGTGAGTGGGGGAGAGGTAAACTGCCACATGCGACCCCAATGTGGTTTCAGAGGTCCTGCTGGCGCCTAAACGAATCCCCTATAAAACTCAGCAAATACTGTTAATTCGAAAATCGACGAGCCTGACCCCAAAAAGGCGCCCTCCAAGGTAGCCCTACCGGAAAGGGAAGATGTCCCATTAGACAAGGGGATCCCGATGTTCTACTAGGAAAATTGGCTCAGCTGAGTATTCAAACATACGAACTAGAGACAATCCCAGCTACAGAGTAATGGTGATCAATAGAATGACTTGCCGGACCATAAGATGGCAGCCAAGCTACACACCCTTGCCTATCCTGCCACTCTTGCCACCTTCACTCGACCGTCACTGGACTTAGGACCTTCGGTCTCTTCCTGATCCTCACTCCTATCCAGGGGGAGTCCGAACCGCATGACCAACTCCCGGTGGAGCAGCTCCGACAGCTATAGGGGAGACTGGCTCTGGCACACCGCTACGGCCGTCACCTACCCACCCGGACTTCGGACATATGTCTTGTCTCATTCCTCGCCGCTGTCTCCTTCCCAACCCTCCCTAGCCTTTTGGATCCTGTTTTTCATGTTTGCTAATAATTCCTGTATTGAATGTGTAATCACTCTGTAATTAATGTGAATGTTTTTGCAAATTTTAACTCGCTGTTCCCTTATGTAAAGCGCTCTGATACCTCCGGGTCTAGCCAGCGTTATTTAAAACTCAAGTAAATAAAAATAAAAAAATGCTGCTCTAGAAGAGAGGGTTGAAAAGGGTCAGAGCAGAAGGCAAAAGGTTCGGCGTACTCTAAGGCCAGTACAAACAAAGATAAAATCTATGTAAACAATATACAATAAAATCATCATCTTAACTAGTTGTATTCATGTGCACTATAACTTGACTCTTCGTTTAAAAGACTTTAAATTCCTAACCCAAGAACACCATTAGATAACTTGACATCGACTAAACCTAGTTTTAGAAAAAAACTCTCCTCATTTTCATTTTCCAATCGCAGAAGAATTTTACAATGTATTTAGAAACATTTAGATGTAAAGAAAGGACACAAAAGCATGCATTCATGTACAAGTGCTTTTAAGTTATTAATTCAAAATTAGAGAATACATTTCTGCTCTAGGAAAGTGCATTACTTTTCAAAAATAAATATAAGTTGTACTAAAAATATACAATTAAAAACACTATCTTCATAGATATAGATATGGAAGAACACCTTCACCCTCGTAAAACTAGTACAGGATGTACTACACACATTTGAAAGAAAGTAACTGACATGTTTCATTTGGTATGTTGTCAAGAAAGTGGCCTTCTTGAGACCATGAAAGGCAGTGTTGCTCAGTATATATTTAAAGGATTGAAACAAATAACTTTAACGACAGTCAGTCATCGCAAACAGGTGTATTGGTGATAATGCCTCCATGTCAAAATAAATACCTATTATGCATTTATTTTTTTCTAGATTGTTTTCAGTAGCTGGGAAATCTCCTAAGCAACAAGGAAGTGACATCAGGCTATATATAACACGTGTTTTCACTGCAGCCTTTTCAATGGAGTTGCCAAAGCCACATCGAAGGGATTATCATAAACCTTGAAGCTTACTTGTACTCTGTCTGTCTTACAACAAACTGACTTATATCATGATTTTCAATATAGTAACCGAAACATGTCAATTTGGTTTTTCCCTATAAAGGTGTTGGGAAGCACACTGTATGGTTTTCCTCAGCCAAATGGATGTGCTAGGAAAGTGGTTTCAATTGTCTGCATTTAGTAATTTAGGTCCATATGTACTAACATTAGTGTTTGAGATTACAAAATAGCGAATTTTTGTGAATCACTATTTGGTAATCGCAATCACTAATGTGCTATGGTGTGTTTAACACTATTTGCGATTCCCAGTGGGTCGCGAATAGACCTACCTCATGAATATTAATGAGGTAGGTTGCAGTTTGCGACCCATTGGGAATCGCAAAAATCAGAGGAATGGTGGCCTGCTGGGGTAAGCAGACCCTGTCTGTGACTGCTTTGAAATGAAGTTTTTTTTTTTTTTAACCAACCCATTTTCCTTAAAGGAAAACAGACGCGCTGGTAAAATAAAAATGTTTTGCAACCGCAATTTAGTCGCAAACTATTTGTACATATCAATGTGAATCGGTATTAGGAAGGGACGCCCTAAACATGCCCCTTCCAAATTCCGAATCACAATCCCTGTTACCGAATCGCATTTTGGGCATGGTACATACAAAAATGCCTTTTGCATTCGCCAATGGCCCGATTTTGCGAATCAGCCCATTTGCGACCACAAAAAGGCTTTGTACATGTGGCCATAGCACATTAATAAGAAATTGCTTAAGTAGGCGGCTTACTCCCACAGTTTCAACAGTTTGAAATTTTGTAAATGTGCGCTACTGCTGGCAAAATAGGAATCCAGTCAGGATTCAAACTTGGGATCTGCAGGTCAAACAAGATGTCGGAGGAGCGCACTGAAAGCACGGAGCCAGCTTGGCGACTTGTATACTAGTTACTACTGAGGGAAGATGTCCCTCTATCTATGCAATGCGTCTGCACATTTAATCTCTAGGTTACAGAATTTTAACATGTGAAAACCATGAAGATAAACATTTTCCTAAACATGTTATCTCTATGAATATTGCACCTTGTAGCCCCTTTTAAGTAAGAACAAATCCCAAGTGCAAAACAAAAGATGACTTAACACATTCATGGAATTACTAATGACTTGGCAGAGGCATATCCATTCTCATATACAAAGACTGGGTGTAGAGAATTCATGTAAATTGAGTTAGTTTTAAAAATAATTCAAAGAAGTTCTTATTGATATTTGAAGCTGACATAGCATTTTCCTTCCTTCTTCCAAGGTTTCATTTTTTATATTGTGTGTTTTATAAAAGAAAGTTCATTGAAAACACATAAAAATGATTACACAATCCTTTTACATTTTATGTTTTGTTGTACATTTTATCTGCTTCTGGCCAGGCTTTTTTTATTATTCACTTTACGTAAAAACAATTTTCGCAAAGGTAGGGTGACCCTGCTGTAGCAGCAATTAGGTGATTCTGCCACCTGCAAAAGGGTTGGAGTTTTTTTTTAAAGTGTTCTTTTTACTCGCAAAGCCATGTTGTTTTAAACTTAATTCAAGTTGTAAGTAACTTTTTATGATGAATGTTCTTATTATACTTAATTTATCTTTATTCATGTGCATGAATACATTTTGTTGTCTGTGTATCTTAATTATTTATCTTGTCTACTTTTATGATCTTCCATTGTGTGATTGAATAAAGTTTTCTTTGACTTTGATTACAAAATCCACAGAGTCTCAATTTTTCTGAGAAGGGACATGGTTTGCCCAAGAGAGGCAGTCTGTATTGACCACTACATTTACTAGGAAGGCTGCACTCCCTCTATTGAGGTATTGGTGGACTGCATTTGTATGGTATAAATGGTACCCTTGGTGGCAAATGAGCATATAGTTCCAGTAAAAGGAGAGGTTTACTTAAGGAAAGTAATAGGTTTAGTTTGAAAATGTAATATATAAATAAAACACTGAGGTGTAGGAGTTTATAAGAAACATCAAACTTTAAAACAATCTACCACACACAGAAGGCAGAGAGATTGTGGAAAGCCAGAGTTTAATCAGTGACTAAGTAGGGTTGTGATGTCCAGCAAACAGTGTGGAAAACAGTCGTAGAGTTGCCTGTCTCTGGAAGCCAGGTTTCTGCGCTGCTTTCAACTGCTTCTTTAGTTAATCTATTTGGTAGTGTGACCATCAAAAGGCTTACATATTTTCTCTTTCCTTCCATACAGCGGCTGGGCGTTTCTCCTTTACCCCCTACCCTTGCTTGTCTGAAATTGTCATGGCCGACAACTCCTACAGCTGGTGGAAGTGGACCTTCCTGCGCAAGAAGAAGTCCACACCCAAAGTGCTATACGAAATCCCAGCCGACTACTCAAGCAATGACAAGCAGAGACGGCACAAACTGCAGTGGCTATGCGGCCAGAAGCTCGTACCGATAGCCAGTTCAACGCTAGTCTGGAAAAAAATGTGGACAATAACACCAAAGGGAAGCTTTCAAGGTGTCAAACTCAGGACGTTTCAAGGAGAAAAAGAAGGTCCGGGCCACACTGGCCGAGAACCCAACACATGACCGATGGAGAGCAGAATGGCATTGACTGCGAATCCTGGCTCCTAGTGGCGCCTGTCCGACAAGTAATGCCCAAACCAAGCCAAGGAAAGCCTGGGCAATGTTTCTGCAGACTATAACCTGGCCATTACTTGAGGGTGGGATTGGGGAAGAACAGCAAAAAAGAGCTTTATTTTGTAGAGTGAATTGTATTTAAGTGATCTTAGAACACGGGTGGATTAGCGGGAGGCCGACAGATCACATCTTGGATTTTATGGGTCAGACAAGACGCCTACTGTATTTACTTTTCAATGCTGCTTAATCATGACATGCATCAGGGGGCAGAGAGGACACATTTTGCCTGATGAAATTATATGAAAGGTGGGGCTGCTTAGGATAGAACTTTATTTAAGAAGTTTTATATAGCGCTTGCCTGACCCGAGGGTATCGGAGCGCTTTACAACAGGTAAATTGCAGAGAATCACAACAATTAGCAGTGCAGGTTGGTGGTGGGGACAGGGGTCGAAGCAGTGCGTTGCGTCTGCTATCTCGCTCCGACTGCTCCTATCGGTTCCCTAGGGAGCGGTCTAGGGGTTTAGAGTTGGCTTTTGAATTTTACAAAAGAGGGAATAGTTCTGATGTGGGGGGGATTAGAGTTCCAGATTTTGGGTGCGCTCCCGGCGAAGGATCGTGTCGCAGTTTTTTGTTTTCGAGTTTTTAGCGGGATGAGTAGGAGGGAGTTTGAGCTTCTGAGGTTCCTGGCCTGACAGGCTTTTTTGAGTTTGGCCGCCAAATACTCGAGTTTGCCGGTGTGCAAGGCTTTGTGTGTAAGGCAGGCTGTTCTGAAGCTAACCCACATTTCGACTGGGACTACTTAAGTTCTCTGAGTGCAGGAGAAATATGATCGAAATTCTTGATTGCGGTGACCATTCTGGCTGCCGCATTGAGAGTTGTTTTGAGGGGAGCCAGATGTGATTTTGCTATTCCTGAGAGGACAGAGTTCCCATAGTCCAGTCTTGACAACACCAATGTTTGGGTGGCCTGTTTGAGATCACTGGGCTGAATGAAAGGTTTTATTATGTTCAGTAGCTTTAGCTTAATAAAAGCGCTCTTAGCTGAGTTTTTGATGTGTGTGGGAATGTCCAGTTTCGGGTCAAGCATGATGCGTAGAGATTTGACCGATTCGGCCAGGGTGAGGTTCCCGTTGAGCACATACACGGCTTTTAGCCATTCCGCAATTTGGGGGTTCTCCTCTTTGTTCGACACTGTGGAAGAGAAGGGATAGCTCTAAACATAGTGACATCTGATAAAGACCACGAATGCCACCAAATTTACCCATCTCTCTGCACACCACAATACCATAGGATCGTCCAGCTGTTAGTTCGGTCAATAGTGAATGCACTGTTGCAGGAGTAGAGAAGAGAAGTTAGATGAAGGATAATCCCCAATTTGTCATAGGACAGAAAATCCAGACCTCTAGTGAGGGCAAGAATCCAACATTCTCCAGTCATGAAAGGACACTGGCGGGAGACATTGACTATCAGGTGGTCCACATGGAAATCTCAGGGTGAGGGAAACTGAGGTAGATCCAGGCCAGGTCTGAGACAACACACTATATTGCCACTGCTCACCCCTCCACACCTTCTTATCTGGAAAAGTCAGGCCCTATCCTTATGTCTGACTCAAGGGATCCTCTTGTATAATAATGCCCCATCTTAGATAAAAAGGTGATTCAGAGCCATCCAGATGGAATGGCAACAAGTGTGGAAGACAAACACCCGCCGATTAAGACAGCATAAATCTGTGTAATTCGCCAGTGGTTTATGGAGACACCAGAATAGGAGCGGGACGTCCACGCTCATTAACTCACCAGTTTCACCATAGACCTCTGCACACCATTATGTTTTCACTCCTCCTTTCCCAGTGTGGGGAACTAAGACGCTATAAGGTGCGTTGGATATTAGGGCTTTAATTGGAACCTCATTACAGAGATTCCCCTCTTCTCCTCCCCCACCCACACAAATTCTCATTCTAGTGCATCCGGTTTCTCCAGGGCTTAATACCGGACAAAATAATTGTGCTGCTTGAATGTTCTGCGTCTACACTAAAATTTGGGTGCAATATTCGGTCCAAAGGGAGTGGACCACCTCTTCTACAGCATATGTGCAACACGCAACAACCTTCTGGGAGTAGATGAAGACAGAGGGGTGACTTGTTGATGAAATGCCTTCGCACACAGAGGGGTCCACTCCTCCCTCAGATTTTCACAGGTATCCTTTCTAATTTCCTGGAAAGAAGATCTATTTTTTAGCAAGTTTGTTAATGTTCTCATTGTAAATAAACAAAATCAAAAATGTTGGACTTCCATTTGTCACTGGCCATAAAAAGTTAATTTGTTGAGCCTGTTATTGGTATAGTTATTGACGTCTATATTTTGACTTCAGTACTGACAACATATCTGGCATGGTTATTGCGGTTGTTGTCACCATTAATGTTGGCTTTACAGACACCATTAAGATCATTATTGACATCATTACTCCAACCTTAAGTTGATTTCAGTGTTTTTACTGGCATGATTTTCTGCATTATTACTGGTGTGATTGTTGTTTCAACATTTAAGTTCTCATTGTTGGTGTCAATGTCTGCATTGTTATTGGAGTCATCATTAATGTGATTATTGGTTTCATTATTGACACAAAAGTTAGGATCTATGTTTGCACCGTCACTGGAGCTACTATCAGAGTAGCTGATGCGTCTATTACTGATCCCACAGTTGGTGTTGTGTGTGTCCTTGTTATATTCAGCAGTTTACCTTCTCTGAGATTAGCACCTAGACACCTCCGGGTATGAGTGCGCTCTATAAATCCTATCTTTATTTCATTTCAGTATTCATTACATACATTGTTCAAGTCATTATCAATGCCATTTTTGGTCTCCTTATTGGCATTATGAGGTTATTAGCAATATGAGTGACGTCATTTTTGCTACCAGCAGTAATGGCATTTTTATTGGCACCAATAAATGTAGTCAAGATCCAATTACGGTTACTATTGGAGTTGGCATTACTCTCAGCATCCTTAGCACGACCAGTGACATCATGGACTCTGTATCGACGTTACTCATGTAGTTATAAAGGATGGCTTCTGAAAGTTTATTTGTCAGTACTTAATTTGTAAAAAATAATATAAAATAAATAAGTGCCAGGGCCCTCACCAGGAGGCCACTGCAGCGTGCCCCATTCCATTGCTACTGCCAGCGTTGCCAACGACAATACCAACTCAACTACTTACCATCACACTCCAACAAATGTGACAGTTCAGACTATTCCAGGCCCCCACAACTAGAAGACTGGCTTGGGTGGCAGTTATAAGTAGGGCTCACAGTTTTCAGTTTTTACTGATTTTTACAGATAAATGCAGACCGAAACTTATTTATTTTACTGTCTGTATTTATTTTTAAATACAGAGAAATACGGAAAATTGGCCTACTTTGGATATTTTTTTCTACTGTCAATCATGAGGTCAGTAGGTGTACAGATTGAGCAGTAGATGAGATTACAAAAGACAATAGATTCCCTAATTGAGCTCAATTAAGTGCAGATCTACAGTTATTTATGCTGTTCTACAATGCAAGTGTTTTCAGATAACACTTTTGCACTGTATACTGCTGAAACCTTTCGGACATTGAAATACGAGTATACATTTATTAGTTAAAGAAATGTGGAAAAATACCAATCGCAGCTTGATTTATACAGAAAACACAAAATAAAAATGGATAAATACAGAAAAAATTAGCAAAATATAAATATGGATAAATACAGATGGAAATGTCGAAAAAATAAATACCATAACACCGGGAGTCCTAGTTATAAGTCATTGTTAATGTATATTCAATTAATAAACAGTTGTTGTTGTGCTCATTCCTAATTAGGCAGACAGCTTAGGATGTGGCAGACTGTCATGAGAGCCAATGCTGACATTTAACTGCTGGCGCCAAGCACCGGAACCCACCGGCCCAAATTTAGCACTGCCCGAACTACTGTAACTCTTCCTATTTTTAAAGACTATACTACATAGCCGCCTCTTCTGTCTCACTTATAGTCTCTTTGTGGAATAATATATCCCATCCCATAAAATGAATCCTCATTTGCAGGTTCCCGTTATGTTCGACCATTCACAAGTCCATAATGGAGAAGACATGTACACAGAGAAATGAAGGAGTAGTGAAAGTCATCTTCCTATATTACACCCTTGACCTTGGCGATGAGCCTAGAATATTAGACATTTAAAGGGGCCAACTACAAGTAATGCGGAATTCTGGGTGGCGATTCCAGGCAACCGTAATGTCTGATATTGACCAGAACCTGTGCAAACAGTTTCTACAATTACAACCCTCGAAATGGGGAATAACAGAATTTTGCTACAAAGTCACGATTATGGGTGGAGGAGGGGTGGTTTGGTAAATGTATGCAGAGGCTCCTGTGCCGAGCGCAGACATGAGTGGAGGGGACATCTCCATGAAAATTGGAGAGCGTTATACACTACCACTGTGCTTTGGCAGGGGCTCAGGCCTGGGCCAGGGTAAAGTGATTTTACAGTTTAGACTTTCCAGTGTGTAAAATCAGGTCAGGGATAATTGTGCAGAGCAAAATTCCACTCAGGAGTTTTGCCTCATACAACTTGTAATGGGTCAAAGTGTAATTCTGCCGCTCCCCTGGAGTGTTGCTAGTACCCATATACCCTTAACTTGAGCAAAGGTATGCACAACCATCAAATTACAGCTCGGCATGGATAGCACTGTGCTTAACCCATGCTTAAAGTCTTTGCTGCAGAAATGGCAAAAGACTATGTCCCTTTCTATCTCAGCGTGGATTGCACTGTCTAATCCTATGCTTAAAAACTTTGACAGAAAAGGAGACATTTGAGGTGAGCACATTTAGAGTGTCGCTGGTGTTGAGAGTGCTCTATAAAGGAGCTGCTTTCCACCTAAACTTGAGAATTACCCAGAGTTCTCTGCTTCTTTCTTGCATAATTTATGTCACTCTATGCCTGAAAGGGTTTTGTGTATCTATATATATATATATTCACTTAAAAAACCATAGGTTTCACACATGTTATAGTTAGCTGGACATTTCACTCGTGAAAAACCATTGAAATTCCCCCGTTATAGTTAGTGCAGGCAACTATAACTCACGCGACCGCAATCCTCTGCTGATGACGTCAGATATTACTTCACTGTATTTAGACACTTATTTACCCATGTCTTCTTCCATTAATTTTTAGCGATACATATATTACAAATATTTTTTTTTCAGAAAGACACATATGTCATCAGTGATGTAATATCTGACGTCATCAGCAGCTACAAACGGCCTATTGCATGGAACCAGCTTCCACCCACGTGCTCTGAAAAAAAGTATACCATATGGAGAGCTATTGAGGATGCGTAGAAACTGCACGGATGATAAGGTCTACAAGGAGAAGGTGGAAGAGACTGTGAAAAAATTCAAACAAAGAGGATACAGATTGAAGGATATTGAGGAAGGCAGTAAAAGAACTGAAAATCTCACACAACAGGAAACATTAACAAACATCAACAGCAAGAGGAGAAATGAGGAATCAGAACAGAAAATAAGATTCATTATGACGTACAATAAAGAGCATAACCAAATCCAAAGGAAAAATATGAACAAATATTGGAGCATCATAAAGAAAGATCCAGATATTGGCAACACGTTGAGTGAGAACATAGAGATCTCCTTCATAAAGGCACCATCCTTGAAAGATAAACTAACTCGGCGTCATTTCAACAGAATACAAAGAGAAACATGGCTCACAGACCGCCAGAAAGGATTCACTAAGTGTGATAGATGTAAAGCCTGTAAAATAGGGAAACACATCAATTGCCTCATGGATAGTAAACAACAAACGTTCACCATCAAACATAGGATCCCCGTGAAACGAACGATGTGGTCTACATGATCACATGTGACAGTGGTAAAAAATACATCGGAAGCACGATATGTCCCTTGAGGAAAAGAATCCTTGAACATATGAGGGCGATCGTGAACGGAGATACAAACTATGCCATGACTAAACACTTTGAGAAACATGAGGACTACACATGGACAAACATGAAGTACAGTGGGATAGCCCATGTTCCAGTGCATGAGAGAGGTGGATAAAGGACATTAAAATTAAGACAACTGGAATCAAAACTAATAATAAAATTCAAAACCAAACAACCGATGGGCCTTAACGCAGAAGAAAACCTACAAGTCCATTTGTAAGAAATCTGAGGAGTTGTTGAACAATGGACTGTCAGTAATGAATACTCACATTATTGGGGGACACAAAAGCTACTGAGACGGTAAAACAGCATTAAAATTGATGAAGGAGTCACTAAGGCGTCAGAGAGAAGAGGATCTCCTTGGGACTTCAACATAAGATATTGTATGAAGAAAAAGACATAGTATGCAGTATACAAATACTCTGCTATGGCACGAAAACAAAACAGTATTAAGTCACTAAGACCATATGGAAAAGGACATACTAATGTATACCAACAAAAAACCTTGACTCTAATAACATCAATCACCCCCAGTAAAAAGAGAACAATGACACCAGTAAATCTGTGAAATGATAACATTGTAAATATATGTACAATTGTAAATATGTGTTGTAATACTTTAAATCAGGACTACATATCCCAGAATGCCTCATGGTGGGCAGATGGGATCAGTGATATAAAGTAGAAATAATGAACAGACTTCCCTAACCATGAGCAAGCCTTTATGGTGAAACGTGTTGGTGGTGGTGGCGGCAAATAAAAACCTCTGATATAAGGCTAATGGAGTGCGACATCTACTTGTTATTCAAACACACACACATACGCACACACACACACACACACACACACACTCACATATACACTGCAAGGCCCAGCAGCTGGCCCTTACAACACGGTTGGTTACATGTCCTCCATCTAGGGGTAAAAGCTAGGATGACCTGGTATCCCGGTTTTTTCAACAGCTGTCTCAGCAGATTTCGGCATATTTGGCTCATGTCTTTAGTTTTACAGAGGGTCAACTGAAAACAGTTAGAGGTAGTTTATTAGGTATGCCAAAGCAGGACTAGTTAGCAGATGTTATAAGTAAGCACTTTTATTAACTGGTATGATGCTGGTTTTAAAAATGACATTTTATTTATTTGCTTAGTACCTCTTCTGCGTTTCTATGTTGATGAGGGTTCTTCTTCTTTGTTACTCCGTTGATGTAAACTTGTAGTCCTTCCTCTATGTTTGTGAAATGTCCCCGTTTTTGGGTCACTAGTTCTGGTCCCCCTAGTTCAGTGCTTTAAATGGGCTGGTACTCACCGGTACTGAGTACCGGCACTTCTTAGATTTATCACTCTGAGTACCGGCACTTCTCTACTGCCGTGGAGAGTATCGGAACTCATGAAAGGTAGGATCATTGCCTGTGCTGGTGAGCAGGAGTGGAACGTGTCTCTGGCAGCCAAGGCGCCACTTCTGCAGCCCCCGATCGGAGCCCCAGCTGAGCTATTCAGCAGGGCTCATTTGAATAATGTCCGGGTGCTCACCATCACGCTGTGCTTGACCGAGCAGGCTCCGTTCAGGCCCTATGCTGTCAATCACATTCACACTATTGTGTGCATTTCTGCAATCACAGGAATCATGTCAGTCAGTGCCCAGGCAGTGGCAATCAGGCTACGGCCCAGGCCCGGACTGGCGATTCCGGGCACCGGGCAATCCCCCGGTAGGCTGGACGGGTTGGGGGCCGGTTTGGTGACAGGGGGCCGGTTTGGTTGCTGGGGCCGATTTGGTCCCTGAGGCGTGACCGAGCAAACAAGCACAATCTGCATAAAATGCACCTGCTACTGGTGCTGCACGCACCGTCCGGGACAGTGTTCTTGATGTCACCCGATTTTACTTTATTCATTAAATTTCTACCTGTGACCTCTGACCTGGGTTGGGTGGGTGCCGCACCGTGATGCGCGCAGTGACGTCTACTCTGTCAGAGCGCCGCCGTTAAGTCATTCACCCTTAGGGTGGAGTCTGGAGACAGCGCAAGCGCATTGGGGGTCGGCGGGTTGGGGGGAAAAAATAGTGCGCGTTGCAGAGACGACTGAAAGGCAGGCTGGCATGGATGGTGTGGAGCCTGCCCCCGTGTCTGCCGCCCGGCGCCCGCAGCTAAAGGTGAGTGACAGGCCATCCCCTGCGTGAGTTTCATGGCCAGGCTGGGAGGGGGGTGAGGAGCAGCACGATCGGGCCCGGGCCGCAATTAAAAGAAAAAGCCATTAGGCCCCGGCCTACCCATGATAATCGGCAATGAGGCTCCTGCGACAGCACGTGATTATTAATCACCAAAACACAGAGCCTGCCTGGAGTTCGCTGGAACTGGCATCGCAGCCGTGAAAGGGGTTCTTTGTATTAAGCCAGATGACCGTGGGGCGCAGTTGTTAACATACATTACGGATTGTTCTGGAGAACTTGAGCAGGTAGACTCAGACACACAACCAGATAAAGATACAGAGAGAGGAACAATAGAGCAGAGGGACACCAGTAGAGCAGAAAGATACAGGCACACAACTGAACACAGATGCAGAGACAGGAACAGAGGTAAATGAACAGACAGAGACAGGTACACAATCCGACTAAGAGGAAGAGAGGGCGACACTAGAACTTAGAGACAATTATAGATTCACAAACACACAACCAGACAAATAGAAAGACAAAACACTAGAACACAGGGACATGAGCAGAGGGACACAGACACACAACCAGATAAGGATATGGTGAGAGGACCACTAGAACAGAGGGACAAAAACACACAACCAGATAAAGATATAGAGACAGGAACGATAGAGAGGAGAAGAGGGATAACAGTAGAACAGAAAGATTCAGGCACACAACTGAACAAAGTTGCAGAGAGGGGAACAGAGGTAAATGAACAGAGAGACACAAGTACACAACCCGACAAAGAGGATGAGGGGGGGGGAAACTAGAACTTAAGAGACATGAGCAGAAATATGCACAGAACCAGACAAAGAGAGAATCCATAGAAGCCATGGACATGAGGAGAGAGACACAAACACACAACTAGACAAAGATACAACATAGAGAGGAATGCTACAACCCAGAGGCACTAAGTGTAGGGCTGCATGGGTGCTGCTGCAACCCCAAAATAACCACCATGAAGTTTAGAAGTCAATGAGCAATACAACGCCTTAACTTGTGTTTTTATTTTGTCACATTTACTGTGAGTTCATAGACAGAGGTCAAACGCCAGGCCATTCCTTTAGACAAATCGATGCTTATTCTTTTGACCTGGAGATTGGTGTTTTCTTTACTTTAGCCGTCAGCTGTTAGGGAACCAGAAAAAAAGCACTTTTTGTAATTTAGAAGTGTGAAGGAAACAACGATTTTACTAGGATCAAAACAAAGTCACAAGACCTTACATGGTGATGCACAAATATTTGCTGAAAACAGATTTCCACAAATATTATTGTTTGTGCTGTAGGTAGTTTCACAAGTAAAACTGGATACCTGTGCACATGTAATGCCCATATCGATGGAAAAGGTGCTGTCTGTAAATGACTGTGCTACTACACAGTCCTTTAGTAGTATATTTGTGAGTGTGCGCCCTAATACATATCTGGCTACACACCACACCCTCACCCCTCTCCTACTGAAGGGGCGTGGCTCATTTGTAACACTTGCTCTTTGTGTGATGTTTGGATGTTTCACAACTCCTGTGACTTCAGTGCAGTTACCTTGATGGCAGCACCCCCAATATGAAAACTGAACCAGCACCATTGCTAGAACAGAGGGACACCAGCAGGAAAGAAAGGATAAGGCACACAACTAAACAAAGAGAAAGAGAACACTAGAACATAGAGATGCAATCAGAGAGACACAGGTACACAACCAGACACAGGCACAAAGAGAGCATCACTTCAACGCAGGGACACTAGCAGAGAGGTACAGGCACACAACCAGAAGTGAGAATAGCTCAGCAGGTGGGGACACTTCTTGCTTGATCTGGCTGGAGCCCCGTGAGCATCAGCCATGAAGCAAAGGACGTGCATGCTTCAGAATATTGCCTATCAGTACATAAATCAGAATACCCACGCAGTGTATCCTCTTCTTTTTATGTTTGTGTTCTTCTTCTGTTTCTCCAAATTATCCGGAAGCGCTTTGTGTATTCAGTCGCTACTTGTAAAATGATGCCATTGAACACAGTGCCCCATGCCTTCCAGTGGGAGATGCAGGGACATCCACCTTCATGAGCCTCCTTGCAAATAGATGCGTGTGAAATAGCAGCACGTTGGTTGTGCAGTGCAATAAATACTGCCTTACTTCCCCGGTAGATTCCATCATCTCTGGGACTCTCACAGACTTCCTTGCCAGACTAATAGTTATCGCCCAGCTGTGGAACAAACTCATTTAAAAACAGGAACAGCCAATGCCAATTGATTGGGCTTTTGTATAGTGGATAATGTTAGTCAGCATCAATGCTCCACGGAAGGGGTAGCACAAGGGCAGCAATGGGAGGCGTTTGCTTTCACACACTCAGTCTCGTTCTGCTGAGGAACAGGGCTTTAAGTGGGCCGGGTCCTGCAGGTGTAGTTCTAAAAAGCATGCACTGAGATGGGTCCCTATCGGGCTCTCCATTTTTGCCCTCACCCTCAGGGTGAAAAAAACTCTCAACTCTGCAGCAGTGCCAACCGTCGCTGACTTTATTGCAACTTCAAAGAGCCTCGTTATCGTTCTTTCACAGTCTCATCATTTCAGAACTCAAGCATTTTCAATATTATATACTACGAAGCCATAGTTGTCGCTTATTTATCGTGTGCAACTAACATCCATCGACAAAGCCAATAGTGCTGGCTTGTTGTAGGTATAATGTTACTTGCTGTATTAAGTATCTGGATGCAATGACAGATGCATCAAAATACCAGTCGGGCGGACACACTCTGCTAAGCACAGGCTATTAGCTTAGGTATTTTAAGCCACCGCCTCAATGACATCGACCATGCCTCTTTGAGAGCCCTCCCCCACCCCAACCCAGTTTTTTTATCCCACTTAAAGCCCTGCTGAAGAACATTTTAAACCTGTCGCCATGATCATGTTAAACAATCCTGGGCCTCGGCCTCCGACCTAATTTGAGGCCCCGGCATTTGAACCTATACAAATTATAAAGACACAGGCCAAACCGGAATGTCACCCCACACACAAGATTAGAAAAAGAAATAGTTTGACGATTTATTTTATTAATTTTTGTCCACCTAGGGATTTTATTCAGGGGACTCAGAATTATGTAGTTCTAAGCCAGGAGAGAGATTTTCCCGGTTACAGATGACTAGTTCCAGGCAACTGACAACAAAGCTATCTCTTAGGGGTGAAATAATTCCCACAGGCTCGTCCTGGAGAGCTCTTCCTCGGGTTACAGGGTCTTCAGGCAACCCCATAGTCTTCAAGATGAAGCCCAAAACTTTGTCTCTTCTGACCACATTCTGCGAGACCCCTAGAGGCCTGAGGGCTGCCCCAGTCACATGACACAATGATGAGGGCTCAGCGCGGATCTGAGTAGGAGGCTGCAGAACAACTTATTGTTAGGTCAGGCGGATTCAGTTCGGGAACCCCCCAGAAGCTCTACATAGTAAGCGAAGCATTTGGAGCAGGATGCACTGGTACTGTCTTCATAATCGCGGATGTGATCTGTGGACCTCTTTAAGGCATTAGCTACTCAACTTCATTGGAATAAATGCAAGTGTTGAGCCTTCAAAATGTAAGTCATATAACCAGGAAACTCTGCTAGAGAATAACTATAATCACCACAAAAAAATGAGTAAATTAGATGATTTCTAATTGAATACAATGTCCTTCCTATATTTTGTTTTACACTACCTGTACATGTTGTAGTGCTTTCTCCTTTCTGTATATATAATGTGGTAACAAACAACGCACACATTGAGTTAAGGTGTTTCGGCAGGTGTGGCGGAGCTATACTTTCATTTTGGGTCCTATTCTTCAGCCTTAAATCTGCCCTGTGTCTTCACCAAGTCTCTGAGCTCATTCATGGGACTTCTCCACAAGCTGGTGATCTCTGTCCATTCATGCCTGAAAGACTGGATGATTCATAAATGATCATGCAGAATGTCACTTCTCGGGTATGCAAGGTGCTCTGTCATCTTGGATTCTTTGTAAACTTGTCCAAACCCCCTCTCATTCCAAAGTGGGCACACCCATTTATCGGCTCCTTCTCCGGGACAGATCTGTATGCTGTATTTATACCTGATTCTCTGGCTCGCCTTCAACTCAAGCATTATTAAAATAATTTTGAATGTTGCCCTATTGTCACTAACAGTAACAGCAGCCTGGTGGCTCTTGCAACATCAGAGGCTCGCGTCTCGTCGGTGATAGTGAGGCCCGTGCTGTCTCTAGATGCTGCTCTGCACTCTGCCACGGACTCCGAAACTCGTATTTGCATAAGCTGATCTCTCCTTTAAACATAGTAAAATTGGCTTACACCGAATTGGAAAATTAAATTTACTTGTAAGTCCCAAGAAATGTGGTTCTACATGGCCCCAAGGACTGTAAATTAAAGGCTGCCAGTGGGCCTGCAACACTTATTGTGCCACCCACGTAAGTAGCCTATTTAAACATGTGCCAAGGCCAGGGCCTGTCATTGCAGTCTGCCTGTGCAGTTGTAAAACTGCCATTTTGACCTGGCAAAAGGAACCTTTTGCAAGGCCTAAAAATATTCCCTTTTACTACATATGTCACCAGGATGTCACCACTAGCGCAAGCCCTTTCCATAAGGCAGGATGCAGTATGCAGAGTGCAGTGTATTTAAATGGTTTGGCATATACTTTTAAGTTGTATATGTCCCGGAATAGGCAAGGCTGAATTGCTACCCTTGTTCTTTGTGTGATTCTTGAATTTTTCACAATCCCATGACTTCAGTGATGTACAGGCAACATTGATGGCAGCACCCACACTCTGAAAGATGTTCCAGTGCCACTGGCCTGGGTGCCTTTGTGTAAATTTGTCATGCTTTCTAGCTAGGGTGCCATGTGAGACATTTCCATGCCTTCTGGCAGCCTGGGTGCTTATGTGTGACGTTTCCTAGTTTCTGGCCTCAGTGACCTGGAGGCTCATCTGTGACATTTCAATGCTTACTGGCCTGGGTGCTTATGCGTGAAGTTTCCATAGCTTCTGGCCTCAGTGACCTGGAGGCTCATTTGTGACATTTCAATGCTTACTGGCCTGGGTGCTTATGCGTGAAGTTTCCATAGCTTCTGGCCTCAGTGACCTGGAGGCTCATTTGTGACCTTTCAATGCTTTCTGGCCTGGGTGCTTATGCGTGAAGTTTCCATAGCTTCTGGCCTCAGTGACTTGGAGGCTCATTTGTGACATTTCAATGCTTACTGGCCTGGGTGCTTATGCGTGAAGTTTCCATAGCTTCTGGCCTCAGTGAACTGGAGGCTCATTTGTGACCTTTCAATGCTTTCTGGCCTGGGTGCTTATGCGTGAAGTTTCCATCGCTTCTGGCCTCAGTGACCTGGAGGCTCATTTGTGACATTTCAATGCTTACTGGCCTGGGTGCTTATGCGTGAAGTTTCCATCGCTTCTGGCCTCAGTGACCTGGAGGCTCATTTGTGACCTTTCAATGCTTTCTGGCCTGGGTGCTTATGCGTGAAGTTTCCATCGCTTCTAGCCTCAGTGACCTGGAGGCTCATTTGTGACATTTCAATGCTTACTGGCCTGGGTGCTTATGCGTGAAGTTTCCATAGCTTCTGGCCTCAGTGACCTGGAGGCTCATTTGTGACCTTTCAATGCTTACTGGCCTGGGTGCTTATGTGTGAAGTTTCCATTGCTTCTGGCCTCAGTAACCTGGAGGCTCATTTGTGACCTTTCAATGCTTTCTGGCCTGGGTGCTTATGCGTGAAGTAGCTTCTGGCCTCAGTGACCTGGAGGCTCATTTGTGACATTTCAATGCTTGCTGACCTGGGTGCTTATGCGTGAAGTTTCCATAGCTTCTGACCTCAGTGACCTAAAGGCTCATTTGTGACATTTCAATGCTTACTGGCCTGGGGGCTTATGCGTGAAGTTTCCATAGCTTCTGGCCTCAGTGACCTGGAGGCTCATTTGTGACATTTCAATGCTTACTGGCCTGGGTGCTTATGTGTGACGTTTCCGTGCTTTCTGGCCTGTTGTGATCAGGCCTGGGTCAGTGCCTAGGTGCTTATGTGTGAATTTCCAGTTTCAGGCCTCATTTTACATAAGATGCTTCATTTGAGCACTGTTTACAAAACTCAGGATATAAAAATCATTTAATGTTTGCACATTGTCTTGTACACTTTTTACTCTGAACCTTTGCATAATTGTTTGAGGTTAAGTGCGTTTTTAAATGTCTTAAAGCTATTTTATATGATGAATAAATTGTCTATATTTAAATTCATGTTTTGTGCTAGACATTTCAATTTTTAGTGTTCTCTGTAGGAATGTCTGTGATTTATGACTGGGTATCCTGGTGCTCCATAAGGTAATCATTTACTATGCTTCAAAAGTTAATACAACCTAATATGTAATGAGAAATGTGTTGAAAA
The DNA here is from genome assembly GCF_964204655.1 of Triturus cristatus. Taxonomy (NCBI): domain Eukaryota; kingdom Metazoa; phylum Chordata; class Amphibia; order Caudata; family Salamandridae; genus Triturus; species Triturus cristatus. The sequence goes on along the minus strand of NC_140589.1, from coordinate 1,869,179,857 downwards.
ATGCTTTGTTTTGGCCTTTCTGTCTCCAAAATTTTCTTGGGGGGATGACCCCCCAAACTCCCCCTAGTAGTGGTTGCTTACTGCGCTTGCTCGCTACACACCATGTGGCGGCTGGTCTCACTTTTACTTTGTTCTCTCTGATTCACTATTTGTGTCTATTTTTGGTGCTCTCTGAAAGAATGTCTATGGGTACATATGACTAGGTGGGTAACCTGGTGCTCTTTAAGGTCATCTACTATTTACTGTGCTTTGAAAGTTGATACAATTGAATATGTAATGAAAAAGGTGCTGTAAAATTCACCATTTTGGTCTGTCTTTTTCCAAAATTTTCATGGGGGGAGAACCCCCCCAAACCCCCCTAGTAGCAGTCGGGCTCGCTCGCTGCGCTCGCTCGCTACACGCCGGGCGGGGGCTGGTCTGCCAAAATTTGCCAGGGCTGCTTTCAGTTCCCAGTCCGGCCCTGCTACGGCCAGTACAGCCCTGGTGGAAAATAAAAAAGCCATGGTAGGTGAAGAGAAAATATGGCTTTCATCTACCTTAGTCTTTTGTGTGTCTGCTATGTTTGTGTGTATGCCTATTTTTCTAGGAAAAAAAGTGAGAGCGAATCCAGACACTCTCTGTAGGTATTTTAAAGAAAATGGGTGGCACTTTGTTTGTACATGTCTACTCGGCGACAAAGATTCATAAATAACGCAAAAGGGAGGGTGGGTGAGTGAGTGGATGGATGGATGAGTGAGCAAGTGTGGATGGATGGATGGATGGATGAATAGATGGAAGGATGAGTGAAAGCATGTATGGGGAAAGAGGGTGGATTAGTGAAAGATTGGATGGAAGGATGAATGAAAGGTAGGGAGGATGGATGAAAGGGTGGATGATGGATGAGTTAAAGGAGCGATTGAGTGAAAGGGTGGATGGAATAAAGGAGTGAAAGGGTTGATGGCTGGATGAGCGAAAGGATTGATGGATGAGGGAAAGGGTGGATAAAGAGATGGATGAGTGAAAGGATGAATGGATAGGTTTGGAGATGGATGGATAGGTTTGGATATGAAGGGTGGATAAAAGGAATGGTGAAAACTGAATGATGGATGAAAGACTGAATAGACAATAGGATGCAAAGGTTAAATGGTGGACATCAGCAGGTAAATGCTTGGATGAAAGGATGAATGGATAGATCGATGGAAGAGACAAGAGATATCTTCTGGGGACGGTCATGAGTTGCTTCATTTGCTTGGTGCCATAAGAGCTTTGGTTCGACGTGGGGGTATTTTCAGTTTCTTCCTGCTCCCGTGCTCAAAAATATATAATATTGTGCCAAACAGCAATTAACAGTATGACATTAAGGTGCAACTATTGGAAAAAAAGGAAATGTTAACATATTATCCCGTTTCTCTTTCATTTTGTGTAATGAGTTAACCTGCTTTGTTTATATAAACACATTTCGCATGTGTTTTGGTATGTGCTGCAACTAATATAGAAGTTGTTAAGTATCATCATGTCTTGCCCTTAGCCCTGCCCCCTCACTACACCTCTAGCTCATCATTATAATGAGTACCTGCACTTATTTTTTCCCATTTAAAGCACTGCCCTAGTTAAAGCTGGTGCTCCTTTCGTTGCTGGTACCCTGGCCGGCTTTGTGTTGTTCTGTTCCAGGCCCGGCATGGATGGTCATGAGCGCTGGAGGCCTGGGAAGGCGATGCACCTGTGCACAGGCTGCTCAAACCAAGCCTTTCACCATATCCCTGCGCTGGCGGAAGTAGGCTACGTACGACAGGGAGGGCGGTCCTGCCCGGACATCAAAGGGAGCGCGAGCCTGCTGTGCAGGAGCGCGCTTGGGACAAGAAAGGCCACATTGTAGAGTCCGTAGTTGTCTACACAGACATCTAGGTTCGCAGCTCCAGACAATTGGGAATTGGGACAATCAGTCTCTGTGGTTCCTGGAACACACCTGTAGTGGGGAAGAGGGGTGGGGAGCAAACAACCTGCACCTCCCCCCAAACTGCATCTTTATCAATGGTTCCCAACACACCAAAGGCATCCACATACAGGTACTATACAGACCATTATAGAGCAAGCTTCCCTCAGACAGAGCTCAAGACTTGCTAGCAGAGAGCACAGCATTGTAAGCTTCCCTCAGACAGAGCTAAAGACTCGCTAGCAGAGAGTGCAGCATTGTAAGCTTCCCTCAGACAGAGCTCAAGAATCGCTAGCAGAGAGCACAGCATTGTAAGCTTCCCTCAGACAGAGCTCAAGAATCGCTAGCAGAGAGCGCAGCATTGCAAGCTTCCCTCAGACAGAGCTCAAGACTCGCTAGCAGAGAGCGAAGCATTGTAAGCTTCCCTCAGACAGAGCTCAACATACACTACCAGAGAACGAAGCATTGCAAGCTTCCCTCAGACAGAGCTCAAGACTCGTTAACAGAGAGCGCAGCATTGCAAGCTTCCCTCAGACAGAGCTCAAGTATCGTACGCAGGGAACAGCATTGTAAGCTTCCCTCAGGCAGACCAAGTATGGCACAGACCGCAGTTGTGCAAGCTTCCAACACACAGCGATCCGGTACCACAGGGAGTGAGCTTCTCTCACTTACAATGCGGGTGGCAGAGGGGCAAGCTTCTCTCACACATGACATAGATATAGTATTGAGAGTAGCAGTGCAAAACCAAAGGGGGTGATGGACGGAGTGTTGAACAATGCAAGCACTCACCCCCAGTCAACTGATCTGGGTTTAATCCATCATTCTTTAGCTCACTCTGCCACCCCAGTTTGGACATGGCCATATGCAAATCAGTCTTACCCTGTGCCTCATGGGAACAGTCCAGCCCGAACTGCCAAACCATGTCTTCCCTGGACCGGAAACAAGCCACCTGGGACCGGTTTCTGGCTAATCAGCCGTCATCAGCCAGGCTAGCTTGAATCTAGTGGCAAAGTGAGCAAGGGACCCACGTCTGGACATACCCTGCCAACTTAGGGCGAACAAAGCAAAACCAAAGGAAATGATGGACGGAGTGTTGAACAATGCAAGCACTCACCCCCAGTCAACTGATCTGGGTTTAATCCATCACCGTTCTTTAGCTCACTCCGCCACCCCAGTTCAGACATGGCCATATGCAAATCAGTCTTACCCTGTGCCTCATGGGAACAGTCCAGCCCGAACTGCCAAGCCATGCCTCCCCTGGACCGGAAACAAGCCTCCTGGAACCGGTTTCTGGCTAATCAGCTGTCATCAGCCAGGCTAGCTTGAATCCAGTGGCAAAGTGAGCAAGGGAGCCACGTCTCTCACACATAAAACAGGTACAACATGGGAGGAAGCAGTGCAGGCAGGATTGCCTCGCAGCAAAAGTGCAAGCATCCCTCACACACAGACGTTATGGGATGGGCAGTAGCAGTGCAAGCTTGCTCACAAACAGGCAACAGGACAGCACAGGCAGCAGCAGTTTCCTCTTCCTTCATTCTCAATGCAAGTACAGAAGGCCCCCCTCCCCCTTGCAGGCATCTCTGTGCCACACAAATCTACCAAGGTAATAAGCTTCTCGTAACCCACCATTGCTTCTCATTAAACTGCCCCTGCTTCTCTCTGACCCACCCTTACTTCTCACTAACATAACCTTGCTTTTCGCTAGCCAACCCTTGCTTCTCGCTAACATACACTTGCTTCTCGCTAACCCACCCCTGCTTCTTGCTAACCAACACTTTCTTGTTGCTAACCCACTCTTCTCACTAACCCACCCTTTCTTCTTGCTAACCCACCTATTCTTTTTGATAACACACCCTTGATTCTCGCTAACATACACTTGCTTATCGCTAGCCCACCTCTGCTTTTTACTAACCCACCCCTGCTTCTCGTTAACCCACCCTTTCTTCTCGCTAACCCACCCTTTCTTCTCGCTAACCCACCCTTGCTTCTCGCAAGCATACCCTTGCTTCTCGTTTACCCTTACATAGCTCACTCATCATAATTGTTATTTATTAAGTGCACATTCACTGAGGCATCTTGGTGCTAGGACCACAAGTGAAATCAATAAAAGAGTCCCTCGCGCATTCAAGGCCCTGGTCATGAGAGGATGCTCATCTGCCTGCTCTCCCCAGATCTAGAGATCCCATTCCATGGAAGCCTCCCACACACGGTGTGCCATCACCTGTTGGCAGAGCATAGATGAGGGTGTGATGTTGATTTGCAAGCTGATCACAGGCCATGGACTTCTTCCTGGCACTGCCAGGGTGGGTGGAGCCTTATCTGGGGCCCCGCCAGGTCTTCAAGCACTTCGTGAAGGAGAACTTACCTCGTGGCCTTGAAGGTGGATAGGTAGGCCGTGCCAGAAAGAAGTGCCAGTGCTGGAAGGTTCAGTGGGCAATGTCTTCGGGGAATCTTCAGCAGAAGGGCACTGGAGGCTTGGATGGCTCGAGGGTAGAGGGAACACTGGTGCTTTTGTTGTGGGAATAACAATCACTTACTTTTCACCCAGCGCTTCCTACGGCACTGCTACTGTTTCTAAGACGTGTACCTAACAGGTCCTACTGGTACCCAAGGTAATGGCACTGCATTCCTAGGCTCCTATAGATGGCAGGCTACGTCAGCAGAGTCCAAACCTGTGACCTGCAGGCGATGACATCTCAGCGGCCGGCGTTTGACTCACTGAGCTATCCTGAATAAATCAATGGCCTCTTCCATCCATCCAAATTGCCTTCCAAGATCTGCATTTCTAGCAACAGGTTATGGTCATTAACTACAGCCACATACATCAGCCATGCAGCATCTGTCCTACAACTAAGATAAGATAAAAAGTATCATCCCCTCAATAACAACATCACAGTCCCCAGCTCTTACGGCTCAAGATGCAGTTTCATCTCTTCCTCTTTTGTAGGCAGTCTCAAATCTTTGCCTATTCTCTGATTCCTTGAAAAGAGCTCTTGTGAGTTTTGCAATGTCCAAAAAAACACGCACACCCCAGATACTCTCAATTACTTCACTTCAGACCACAACGACCTACTCCAAACAGTTGGGGGGCAGCATCAGTACCGATAACCTCCTGTTCTTTAATCTCACAAAAGGATAGCTATTAGTCTGCTGATGGCCAAGACCATGTGATTTCACAAAAGATGTATATAATATACTATAGGGGCTTCCAGCTACTCCTCTTCAGCTATTGGTCTGTTACCAAGTCACTCATTTTTCTTCCGCCCAATACAACATGCAGCATGGGGAAATGGGTCAGCCCAATTCCGCCACTGGATATCCTCACTGTGAGTGACACAATTCTGCCCCTTCATGGAAGCGCATCCACGCACAAAGTAGTTCCCTTCACTGCCAAGGAGTGGTACAGCATTCAGAGCTTTGGGACCCAAACATATTTCTGCTTTCAAGTCAATGTGTTTTTAGATCGATAAAGCTTCACAAAAGCACAAGAAAAGAAGCGTTTGCAAAGCCCAAAGGCTAGCCGTCAGATCTCTTGGCTTTGCAAATGCTTGTTTTTCCCCACAGTGAATGTCCCAAAGAGGCCACTCTGTTTCCGGCGCATCAAAGAAAGTAATGCCTTGTCACATGGCAAAGTGTAGGTCGTACAGAGAGCAGACGTCTGTTTAAAATAAATAAATAAAACTAGCGTTATTCCTAACCACACCAAACTATAGCCTGCAGGTAAAACTGTGCTGAAAATATAAAGAAACAGCAGAGGATGAGACAAAGCTCTTGTACCTCAGGAACATTGCCAAAATCTCTGGAGTTGATTTGAGGGGTTCTGGTCTGAATGGTAAATTAAGACAGAAACTGACAAATTGGCTCACAATTGTCAGTCTTGGAACTGATTGAAAACCAAGGGCCGGGTTTCAGAGTGCTATAGACGGGTTTCTCCCTCACATCCATGAGGGGTTCCCATCTGCCTTATTACAAGTGCATTATACCCTGCAGCACTTACAACAACGAGGACCGCGTATCCGTCTTATTTGTGAAAGTGCAATCTAGCTGCCAAACTTTAAATCGAGCCCTAAATGTGACTGCTAAAATGAACCATAGACTTTCCTGCTACTCAGTCCGGCATCCACTCTCGACGGTAATCACTTTATTTGATCCTGCGGTTATGCCCTTAACCTGATCTTCAATCTGGTAAAACGGCTACGTGAACCAAACGTTCACTCGTAGAGCAGCAGGTCACTGATACCCAGTGTTTAATTTGTAAAAAAATAAATGCCAGGGCTCTCCTCAGGAAGCCCACTGCAGCTTGCACCACGCATTGCCCTGCTATGCAGCCAATCATAGTAACAACACAACTACTAACCATCACGCTCCTACAAGTGTGACCGTTCAGACTATTTCAGGCCCCCAAAGATATAAGAGTGGCTTGGGCGGCAGGTAATATTAAATGTTACAGTATACTGAATTAAAAACTAACTGGTGTTGTGGTCATCTTTAAATTAAACAGACAGTGCCACCCTGTAGTAGACTTTCAAACTGTGGTGTTGACAATTAAGTGCCGGCTCAAATTAAGCATTGCTGATACCATTTCAACGCCAATATTTTAAGTAATATTGAGTTGGATGGTAAAAATAATTGTTGTATAAGCAACTTAAAGACAATTTGATTTGTGGTGTGGAATATAAAAACAAGCCCTGGCAAAGTCAACAAGTGTTGCTTATGTGAGAGCCATTGGCTATGCCAGTGTCTTTAAGCCATGTTTTAAATCAGCTTGGCTGCTGTTAAGCATGGCTAAAAGTTATTGGCGTGGCATAGAGGAGAGTGGAGTGGTGTAGAGTGGAAGAGTGTAGGGCAGAATGGAGTGGCCTGGATTGGTGTAGGGTTGGTTTGCATAGGGTAAAGTGGCATAGATTAGAATGATGTAGAGTAGCGTAGAGTGACGTAGAGTGTAGAGGGGTAGAGTAGAATGGAATAGAGCAGTGTACAGTGACGTAGAGTGGCATAATGTGGAGTGGTGTATAGTAGAGTGGCGTAAGGTGGAGTGGTTTGGGGTGGATTGGCATAGAGTAGAGTGGCGCATAATAGAGTTGCGCAGAGCAGAGTGCCATGCAGTGGAGTGGCGTAGAGCACAGCAGAGTGACATTGTGTTGAATGGCGCAGAGTGGCCTGCAGTGGAGTGGCATAGGGTGGAGTGGCATAGGGTAGAGTGGCCTATGGTAGATTAGAGTACAAAAGAGTTGAGTGGGGTAGAGTAGATTGGTGTGGAGTGGTGTAGAGGGGAGGGGCATACAATAGGGTGGCATAGAGTAGTGGCATATAACAGAGTGGTATACAGCAGAGTAGAGTAGAGTAGATTGGCATAGAGTAGAGTGGCATAGACTGGCATAGAGTAGAGTGGGATAGAGTGGGGTAGAGTTGAGTGGAGTGGCCTAGAATGGACTACAGTGGAGTTTTGCAGAGTAGAGTGGCGCAGAATCGAGCGGCAAAAAGTGGTGTGGAGTGGCGTGGAGTAGAGCGGCTTGCCGGAGAATGGTATGGAGTGGCACAGAGTAGAGTGGAGTGGCGTAGAGTAAAGTGGAGTAGTGTACAATGGTATAAAGTAGAGTAGCATAGAGTGGAGTGACAGGGAGTCGAGTGGCGTGGAGTAGATGACATGGAGTTGTGTAGAGTGGCCTAAAGTAGAGTAGTGTACAGTGAAATGAGTAGCATAGAGAGTAGAATGAGTGCTGTGGCATGGAGTAGAGTGAAGTGGCATAGAGTAGAGTGGCTTGGGGTGGCGTAGAGTGGCATACAGTAGATTGGCGTAGAGTGGAGTGAAGTAGCACAGAGTGACATACAGTAGTATAGTTGTGGGTGTAAGTAACTAAAGCGTCAATAGAGACAGCATATAGGGTGAAAGCAACATAAAGAAGAAGCCATATGCCTGTGTTAAAAAGTAGGAATTCAATTGCACGTCCAGGATTAATACTGAAACGCTTATAGCGCTTCACAAAACAATGAAGAACAAAGATGAGGAAGAACACGTACTTGGTCCATGCTCCAGGAAGGAGCTAATATAAGAAAGGAAGGGAAGCCTACAGGAGCTCAGCACCTGAAAGATTGCAAATGAGTGACAATGAAAACAACTAATGTTATCCTGTGGGTGTGGTGGAAGCCCACTGAATTGTAAACAAGACATCTCCCAGCGCACCGCATGCACTATTTTGGTGAGATGTAATGATCTGTACTATTTTCTCCATCCCTGTGTCGGCTTGACATTTATCTACTCATAAAATGGCTGTGTTTTTTGTGAGAGAGAGAGACAGTAGTAACAAGAGAAGCTTCAGGAGGTAACAATAGTTAAAGATCAATCGCGCTTCTTTGTCGGTAGGAAACACTGTCTTCAGGCATCAAACCTCCTTCTCAGGTAAAACAGGAAAAACCAAGTCTATATAATACTGTGCATAAAAATAAAGCTGCAATTCAAGCAACGCCTGCCAGAACACAGGGAGGGGATATCATTGTGGCTGCTGTTAAAATGATAGACGTGCCAAAGAGGGATGCCGAGCAGTGCTCCTCATGTGACGCAACGCATAGGAAGTTCCCTTTTAACACAGGAGATGTAATATTGCTTTGTTTAGTGCTGTAGGTGAAATGATTTCTGTAATGTTTGCTGTGCTCTCAATGTTTTGTGCATTCACTCTACTCAATAGTAGCACTTTGTTTCTGCAGTGTGGCTCTTTGAGCAGAGAGCCCTCCCCACTTGTGTTTCATACCCTGGTGTCAGGCATGCGCGCCCTTTCTCTTTCCACCACTCTGACCTGTCTCCTATTGTCATTGAGACCTGGCCTGTCAGTGGAGACGGTAAAGCCAAAGTGAGAGGGGTTTTCCATTGGAAATGCAGAGCTGTGACTCGCCCAATCTTGTATCACTATTGATGGCCCTTCGAATAGGTCATCTACTTCCGGTCCCTTCCCAAAGACTTGGAGACACAGTTGGTGGATCTCAGCCTTCAATACCTGGGCCTGGTTGTATGTCACAATATGGACGTTCAGATATATCATGGCCATCAAGTCAACTAACACAATGTTCATGAGGTAAGGGGACTTTTACTATTAGTATTAAGCCCACTGAGGTGATATTTTGGGAGTTGATAATATGGTCACAATAATATGCATGGATCGATATTTCGACTGCGACACTGTGGCGCAGCACCCAAGGACCCCCAGTGGGCGAGTTCATGGCATTGATGCAGAGAGGATCTGGCCAATAGGAATTTCACCTCAATGGCACGGTCCTAGGGGCCGCTACATGTCCAGAATAGAGCACTAGAAAAGGAATGCACAAGATCAGGCGAGGGAGTGGGAAATGGTGGCAATAGGGTGGAAATCGACGGAAGTCAAGGAAGGGACAGAAGTCTGCTTACAATACGAGGAAAGCAGGGCAAAAGTTACAGAAGTTTGCTTACAATATGAGGATGCTGAATAAATCATAAATTCACCGCCAGTCAAGAGATCTGGGTTAAATCCATCGTTCTTTTGCTCACCAAGCCACCCCAGTATAGACCCAGCCATATGCATATCAGTCTTGGCCTTGTGCCTCATGGGAACAGTGCAGCCCAAACTGACAAGCCATGTCTTCACTGGACCAGAATCAAGCATCCTAGGACCGGTTTCTGGGTATTACCCTCATCAGCCAGGCTACCTTGAATCCAGTGGCACAGTGAGCAAGGGACCCACGCCTGGGCATACCCATCCCCCTTTGGGTGAAAAGTGCTAGCAAACAAATGATGGACGGAATGCTGAATAAACCATACATTCACCCCTAGTCAAGAGATCTGAGTTAAATCCATCGTTATTTTGCTCACCAAGCCACCCCAGTTTAGACCTGGTCATATGCAAATCAGTCTTGACCCTGTGCCTCATGGGAACAGTCCAGGCAACTGCCAAGCCAGGCAAGAAGTTACAGCACCCCAGCGAATGGGACCAACACAGAGATATGGAAACTGCAACAGACCATGAGGAAATGGACACAAGATGCACACAAATTTGGTGTCAGAGGGTCAGGGAATTTAAACTGGAAGAGCCATGGAAAAGCAGGTAGGGTGGGTGGAGGAGGGAATAGGAGAGATCCAGACGCCGTTTCACAAATGCTACAGGCGCATCACATACACTACTCTATAGCCTCGAGCAGCCTGGAGACACCTACGACCAATCCATCATCACACCCCCGCACACCCAAGACTCTCCAGTGACAAGAGATAGGCGGCACTGCTGACAATCGCAGAATGACACTGGCATGAGCGGATTAGATGCCGGCGAGTGTTGGGTGACAAACAGTGCCGTGGGTAGTGCGCCGCCAGGGTGCGGCTCTCAGACAAGCAACGAAATCTAGTTCAGTGGGTCAATCGGTGTGCAACAGGTGCAGGGGCGAGGAGACTGTGTGAGGGGGCTGTTAGGTAATAACACAACCAAAATACTTCAAATGATTTGCTAGCCTACACGGGGTACTATTTTTACATGAAGGCAGATATTATCATCAATGTATGTTACTTCATTTCTTGTTTGTGCTGTAGGCTCTGTCGCGCAGCACGGCCGCTAGGTTTTTAAGGGTTTGTCGCAGGCACAACAAAAGAACATGAACACGTTTTACCAGGCCTTTGAAGTGATAAAATCCGATCTAATCCAATAAGGCGGACATTTAAATGCATCACAACGACACAACAAATAAGCGTCCTACTGCGTAAGTCTTGCACCGAGGCAAGAGAAATGAAATTGCCCAAAAAATGAAAATATAGCACATTTGCTGGAGGGTCTCTCGAATTCGATCCAGTGATCCCCTAAAATGGCGAGAGTCTCGTTGGCGCCACACTGAGGCCTGGTCCCTGCCCGTGCTCACTGAGGGCGCGGCGGCCCGCGAGTCATTTGACATTTCATCCGGATATTTTTACGCAGTTTCTATAGCTCTGGTAAGCCGCAAGTCACTGGGGCAGGCAGCCGATCACACACCCTAAGAACCAGGCCAGGGCCGGACTGGCCATAGCGGGCACCGGGCAATCCCCCGGTAGGCCGCACGGGTGGGGGCTGGTTTTGGGCCCCTGGGGGCCGTTTTTGTTACAGGGCCGTTTTTGCAGCATAGCAAATCGGCCGAAAACCGGCCCTGGCAAAGAGCTCGGTGGCACCCCCAACCCACTGGGGGGGGATGAGGGGGCTGCCGAGCACTTTGCCAGGGCCGGTTTTGGTTCCCAGTCCGGCCCTGAACCAGGCCGTGCCAGAGGGAACGCACCAACACCAGCTACTGCGTGACATAGGAGAGGGAACAGGCCCTAAACTCTCTAAATAAAAGTGAAGACACCTGGCCACCCGGTCTGTTTGTTTGGTCTTTTCATGTTCATAATTCTAGGAGTTATAGACTTCTGAAACAAGAAAAGTGCATTTGAGGTACTGCAATTACCTGCCCCCGAAAAATGTTGAGTGGATTATCAATCAGTCAAGCACCTATGGTAAAAATCGGTTTTTTTCAGTTTTATATAGTGCGAACTCGGCCCGATGGTATCAGAGCGCTTTATTACGTGACCACCTGTTGCATTACAGAGAGACACGTTATGTTTTTTTAGGCACGGAGAGATTAAGTGATTTGTCCATAATCACAGGATGTTGGGGCTCCTGCCAGACTCGCACCTGATTCCCCAGTTTAAAAGTCGGCCGCTCTAACCGTTAAGCCACATTGCAAGCCACAGCTTCTAGTTCCAGTTACGGAAAGGCAGCTCATGGGGATCCAGGGGGTGTCGATGTCTGCTAAGAGATCTGTGGGTAGTCACTGATTCACTAGCCGTAGATTCCAGTAACACAACCCGGGGAGTTTCTGTGTGCTGCAAAGATATGTATGTAAACTGTAGGCCATATATGCCAATCCCATTTAAATTAGCTAATTGGGTTTGTGCATCTTCTGCACACCTATCTGTGTAACCTGCAGGCAGACGGATCAATCCGCAGTGAAATAGCTCCTGGTGATGGGGGAAGGGTCATTGGTAGAGACGTGTCTGAGGCTACATATTCCACTCAGGAAGGGGTCTGGGTCAGCTCAATAGAATATGTCTGCACCCCGCAGCCCACAGTTTCCAAACCCATGCGGATGATAACGTCTGTTGCAGAAATCTGTGTGTAGCATCCAGGTCACAGGTTTCAATCCTATTAAAACAGAATGTGGTTCAACTGCAACCTGTAGGTCTGAGGGCACTTCAGGCTTTCATTACACCGGGCGTCAATAAAACGAGCACGACTAGGCCAAACAGTTGACTCTAAAATGCACCAAAGCGCCCAAAATAATTTATCCTGTGTCTAGATCACATACAATCACAGTATTAATTCTGGGCATGTAATTATGTTTTATGAGGGAAAAATATTTGAATTCAGCATTTCAGACTTCGTGGTGGAGCACGAGATATATATATATATCTATATATCTATATATATATATATATATATATATATACTTAAAAAACCATAGGTTTCACACATTTTATAGTTAGGTGGATATTTCACTCGTAAAAAACCAATGAAATTCCCCCGTTATAGTTAGTTCAGATAACTATAACTCGCGCGCCCGCAATCCTCTGCTCATGACGTCACATATTACATCACTCATGACATGGTCAGTGACATCACTCTTGACATCACTGATGACATCATCCTTGTGATAGAGTGGCGGTCGCGCGAGTTATAGTTATCTGAAGTAACTATAACGGGGGAATTTCATTGGTTTTTTACGAGTGAAATATCCACCTAACTATAACATGTGTGAAACCTATGGTTTTTTAAAGTGAATTTGCAATGTTTTTTAAATGCTAATTCCTAACTATAACGTGTATGAAACCTATGGTTTTTTCAGTGAATTTGTATGGTTTTTTAAATGCTAAGTTATGTATGTATTTTTTTTTTTATATATTTATTTTTCAATAAACTACGTATTAAAATTATTGTTATTTTTTTTAATGGTTTTTCACCATGCGTGCACGGTGCGCGCACCCTCGCGATTTAAAAAACAAAAATGTTTTAATTTTTTTTTCTGCCTTCGGGGTCCTTCAGGGACCCCCTGACAAAGGCTAGTGGGTCAGGAACTCTCTACCCTGCCCCCTTTTCACGTTCGCCACCTTCCTTTTCCACTTTCGCACTGAAAACAAACAAAATGGCGGCCGACACTTCCTGATTTCGACCGATTCGAACGTTGACTGACATGTAACAACCAATCAGAATTACGCTCGAGCACGTTAGGGTGCGCGGCTATAGATATGTATGTGCTTTTAAATGCAATTTTCTATGGAAATACTGAACAGATTGACTCCATATATGCAAAAGGCACTTCCCTGACCTGAGGACTACCTCTCTGCCAAATTTCAAGTAATTCTGTTCAGCCGTTCGGGCTGTACCTTCGACTAAAGGTCCTATGGGAAAATGCATGGGGAAAACACGTTTTGGAACCCCCCTTTTTTCTCAGCCCCCGCTTGACGAATCACCCCGAGACTTTCAGGGAAGGAGCTGAGCGGAGCGCCCCATTAGTTTTGAAAATTTCGCGAAGATTCGTCAACCGGCGCCAAAGTTATTCAAAATAGAATTTTGAGATTTCCTATGGAAACACGGTCCTAACTATAACTATCTACTGGCGACCGCCAGTAGATAATATATATATATATATGTATATTCACTGAAAAAACCATAGGTTTCAGGGGTGTTATAGTTAGCTGGACATTTCCCTCGTACAAAACCCTAGAAATTCCCCTGTTATAGTTAGTTCAGCTAACTATAACTCGCGCCACCGCAATGCACTGCTGATGACGTCACATATTACATCACTCATGACATGGTCAGTGACATCACTGATGACATCACTGATGACATCACTGATGACATCTCAAATGACATCACTCATGACATCACTGACTGATGACATCATCCATTGAGTATGTGTTTCTGAACAGTTTTATTATGTTCAATATATATAGGGAAAGGTCTGTTAAAAAATAAGTGGGTTTACAAGTGTGTGAATGGATGATTTTCTAGGTGCGTAACTGAGTCTATAAGTGATTCATTAAATGTATCTTACTGCAGACTAGTGACTAAACTGTGTGAATGTCTGTATGTGTCTGTGTGTTGGTGTATAAGTGGCTGCATGGTTTTGTGAATAGCTATAGGAGTGTCTATATGGGTTATTGATTGGTTGTCTGAGTATCTGTACGGGTGCCTGAGTGTTTGTGTGGGTAGGGTGTGTGTGACTCTGTGACTAGATGTGTGAGTGGGTGATTCAGTGGGTGCATGTTTTTAAAAGTGCATCTGTGATGAACTGTATGGTTGGGTGAGTGTATGTATGGGTGTGTTAGCGATTGAATGTATATCTCAGTTGTACATGTGTCAGTAACTACATATGTGAAACGCAGTGTATATGTGTGTAAGAGTATATAATTATCTATATGTGAGAGTGTGTGATTTTGGGAGTGGCTGTATCCGCCATAGTGCAAGGATATCTGTGTCATGTGCTGTTTGTTTGTCTGCAGGAAGACACAGAATTTGTTAGTATTTTTATGAGTAAGTGAACTTGAGTTTTTTTAACTGTATAGGTGAGTAAATTTTACTGTGATTAATTATTTGCATGACTGACTAGATGTATCAGAACCTCAATGGATGATTGGCGGTGTGTGAGTGTCTATATAGGTGTATAAATGCACAGTGACTGTAAGTATGAGCGACTGTACAGGTGAGTGTGTGGAGATGTATGTAGACCTAAAAGTCAATGAGTGGGTGAGTAGTTATTGGTATTGGAGTACCTATGGTTGTCAAAATGGCCGTCTGAAATTTTGAGTCGGTGTATCAAAGGTTATATTAGGGTGTGAGAAGATGCACTAATTTATCACATGGATGACGTAATCAGTGATGTCATTTGAGATGTCATCAGTGATGTCACTGACCATGTCATGAGTGATGTAATATGTGACGTCATCAGCAGTGCATTGCGGGGGCGCGAGTTATAGTTAGCTGAACTAACTATAACAGGGGAATTTCTAGGGTTTTGTACGAGGGAAATGTCCAGCTAACTATAACACCCCTGAAACCTATGTTTTTTTCAGTGAATATATATATATATATATATATATATATATTATCTACTGGCGGTCGCCAGTAGATAGTTATAGTTAGGACCGTGTTTCCATAGGAAATCTCAAAATTCTATTTTGAATAACTTTGGCGCCGGTTGACGAATCTTCGTGAAATTTTCAAAACTAATGGGGTTTTTTAAATGCCAATTCCTAACTACAACGCCCCTGAAATCTTTGTTTTTTTTAGTGAATTTCAAAGGTTTTTTAAATGCCAATTCCTAACTATAACGTGCATGAAACCTATGGTTTTTTCAGTGAATTTCAAAGGTTTTTTAAATGCTAATTCCTATCTATAACTTATCTCTGAAGATATCATGAAAAGCATTCTTTTTTAAAAGTAGGGTGCACATTAGTTTTGTGGAAAAGCATCTTTGTGATTGGTTAAGAAAAAGCAGTTTCAACGTGGAGTACATATCATAGGATAAAATTTGCTCAGCTCAACCACACCTGCTACTTGCATTTGGAAAGCGTTACAACAAACAAATGATGGACGGAATGCTGACAATGCAAACATTCTCCCCCAGTCAAGAGATCTGGGTTAAATCCATCGTTCTTTTGCCCACTACACCACCCCAGTTTAGACATGGCCATATGCAAATCAGTCTTGACCCTGTGCCTCATGGGAACAGTCCAGCCCGAACTGCCAAGCCATGTCTTCCCTGGACCGGAATCAAGCATCCTAGGACCGGTTTCTGGCTATCAGCCGTCATCAGCCAGGATAGCTTGACTCCAGTGGCGTAGAGAGCACGGGTCCCACGTCTGGGAATACCCATCCCACTTAGGGCGAAAAGCGTTACAACAAACAAATGATGGACGGAATGCTGACAATGCAAACATTCTCCCCCAGTCAAGAGATCTGGGTTAAATCCATCGTTCTTTTGCCCACTACACCACCCCAGTTTAGACATGGCCATATGCAAATCAGTCTTGACCCTGTGCCTCATGGGAACAGTCCAGCCCGAACTGCCAAGCCATGTCTTCCCTGGACCGGAATCAAGCATCCTAGGACCGGTTTCTGGCTATCAGCCGTCATCAGCCAGGATAGCTTGACTCCAGTGGCGTAGAGAGCACGGGTCCCACGTCTGGGAATACCCATCCCACTTAGGGCGAAAAGCGTTACAACAAACAAATGATGGACGGAATGCTGACAATGCAAACATTCTCCCCCAGTCAAGAGATCTGGGTTAAATCCATCGTTCTTTTGCCCACTACACCACCCCAGTTTAGACATGGCCATATGCAAATCAGTCTTGACCCTGTGCCTCATGGGAACAGTCCAGCCCGAACTGCCAAGCCATGTCTTCCCTGGACCGGAATCAAGCATCCTAGGACCGGTTTCTGGCTATCAGCCGTCATCAGCCAGGATAGCTTGACTCCAGTGGCGTAGAGAGCACGGGTCCCACGTCTGGGAATACCCATCCCACTTAGGGCGAAAAGCGTTACAACAAACAAATGATGGACGGAATGCTGACAATGCAAACATTCTCCCCCAGTCAAGAGATCTGGGTTAAATCCATCGTTCTTTTGCCCACTACACCACCCCAGTTTAGACATGGCCATATGCAAATCAGTCTTGACCCTGTGCCTCATGGAAACAGTCCAGCCCGAACTGCCAAGCCATGTCTTCCCTGGACCGGAATCAAGCATCCTAGGACCGGTTTCTGGCTATCAGCCGTCATAAGCCAGGATAGCTTGACTCCAGTGGCATAGAGAGCACGGGTCCCACGTCTGGGAATACCCATCCCACTTAGGGCGAAAAGCGTTACAACAAACAAATGATGGACGGAATGCTGACAATGCAAACATTCTCCCCCAGTCAAGAGATCTGGGTTAAATCCATCGTTCTTTTGCCCACTACACCACCCCAGTTTAGACATGGCCATATGCAAATCAGTCTTGACCCTGTGCCTCATGGGAACAGTCCAGCCCGAACTGCCAAGCCATGTCTTCCCTGGACCGGAATCAAGCATCCTAGGACCGGTTTCTGGCTATCAGCCGTCATCAGCCAGGATAGCTTGACTCCAGTGGCGTAGAGAGCACGGGTCCCACGTCTGGGAATACCCATCCCACTTAGGGCGAAAAGCGTTACAACAAACAAATGATGGACGGAATGCTGACAATGCAAACATTCTCCCCCAGTCAAGAGATCTGGGTTAAATCGATCGTTCTTTTGCCCACTACACCACCCCAGTTTAGACATGGCCATATGCAAATCAGTCTTGACCCTGTGCCTCGTGGGAACAGTCCAGCCCGAACTGCCAAGCCATGTCTTCCCTGGACCGGAATCAAGCATCCTAGGACCGGTTTCTGGCTATCAGCCGTCATCAGCCAGGATAGCTTGACTCCAGTGGCGTAGAGAGCACGGGTCCCACGTCTGGGAATACCCATCCCACTTAGGGCGAAAAGCGTTACAACAAACAAATGATGGACGGAATGCTGACAATGCAAACATTCTCCCCCAGTCAAGAGATCTGGGTTAAATCCATCGTTCTTTTGCCCACTACACCACCCCAGTTTAGACATGGCCATATGCAAATCAGTCTCGACCCTGTGCCTCATGGGAACAGTCCAGCCCGAACTGCCAAGCCATGTCTTCCCTGGACCGGAATCAAGCATCCTAGGACCGGTTTCTGGCTATCAGCCGTCATCAGCCAGGATAGCTTGACTCCAGTGGCGTAGAGAGCACGGGTCCCACGTCTGGGAATACCCATCCCACTTAGGGCGAAAAGCGTTACAACAAACAAATGATGGACGGAATGCTGACAATGCAAACATTCTCCCCCAGTCAAGAGATCTGGGTTAAATCCATCGTTCTTTTGCCCACTACACCACCCCAGTTTAGACATGGCCATATGCAAATCAGTCTTGACCCTGTGCCTCATGGGAACAGTCCAGCCCGAACTGCCAAGCCATGTCTTCCCTGGACCGGAATCAAGCATCCTAGGACAGGTTTCTGGCTATCAGCCGTCATCAGCCAGGATAGCTTGACTCCAGTGGCGTAGAGAGCACGGGTCCCACGTCTGGGAATACCCATCCCACTTAGGGCGAAAAGCGTTACAACAAACAAATGATGGACGGAATGCTGACAATGCAAACATTCTCCCCCAGTCAAGAGATCTGGGTTAAATCCATCGTTCTTTTGCCCACTACACCACCCCAGTTTAGACATGGCCATATGCAAATCAGTCTTGACCCTGTGCCTCATGGGAACAGTCCAGCCCGAACTGCCAAGCCATGTCTTCCCTGGACCGGAATCAAGCATCCTAGGACAGGTTTCTGGCTATCAGCCGTCATCAGCCAGGATAGCTTGACTCCAGTGGCGTAGAGAGCACGGGTCCCACGTCTGGGAATACCCATCCCACTTAGGGCGAAAAGCGTTACAACAAACAAATGATGGACGGAATGCTGACAATGCAAACATTCTCCCCCAGTCAAGAGATCTGGGTTAAATCCATCGTTCTTTTGCCCACTACACCACCCCAGTTTAGACATGGCCATATGCAAATCAGTCTTGACCCTGTGCCTCATGGGAACAGTCCAGCCCGAACTGCCAAGCCATGTCTTCCCTGGACCGGAATCAAGCATCCTAGGACCGGTTTCTGGCTATCAGCCGTCATCAGCCAGGATAGCTTGACTCCAGTGGCGTAGAAAGCACGGGTCCCACGTCTGGGAATACCCATCCCACTTAGGGCGAAAAGCGTTACAACAAACAAATGATGGACGGAATGCTGACAATGCAAACATTCTCCCCCAGTCAAGAGATCTGGGTTAAATCCATCGTTCTTTTGCCCACTACACCACCCCAGTTTAGACATGGCCATATGCAAATCAGTCTTGACCCTGTGCCTCATGGGAACAGTCCAGCCCGAACTGCCAAGCCATGTCTTCCCTGGACCGGAATCAAGCATCCTAGGACCGGTTTCTGGCTATCAGCCGTCATCAGCCAGGATAGCTTGACTCCAGTGGCGTAGAGAGCACGGGTCCCACGTCTGGGAATACCCATCCCACTTAGGGCGAAAAGCGTTACAACAAACAAATGATGGACGGAATGCTGACAATGCAAACATTCTCCCCCAGTCAAGAGATCTGGGTTAAATCCATCGTTTTTCGCCCTAAGTGGGATGGGTATTCCCAGACGTGGGACCCGTGCTCACTACGCCACTGGAGTCAAGCTATCCTGGCTGATGACGGCTGATAGCCAGAAACCGGTCCTAGGATGCTTGATTCCGGTACAGGGAAGACATGGCTTGGCAGTTCGGGCTGGACTGTTCCCATGAGGCACAGGGTCAAGACTGATTTGCATATGGCCATGTCTAAACTGGGGTGGTGTAGTGGGCAAAAGAACGATGGATTTAACCCAGATCTCTTGACTGGGGGAGAATGTATGCATTGTCAGCATTCCGTCCATCATTTGTTTGTTGTAACGCTTTTTGCCCTAAGTGGGATGGGTATTCCCAGACGTGGGACCCGTGCTCACTACGCCACTGGAGTCAAGCTATCCTGGCTGATGACGGCTGATAGCCAGAAACCGGTCCTAGGATGCTTGATTCCGGTCCAGGGAAGACATGGCTTGGCAGTTCGGGCTGGACTGTTCCCATGAGGCACAGGGTCAAGACTGATTTGCATATGGCCATGTCTAAACTGGGGTGGTGTAGTGGGCAAAAGAACGATGGATTTAACCCAGATCTCTTGACTGGGGGAGAATGTATGCATTGTCAGCATTCCGTCCATCATTTGTTTGTTGTAACGCTTTTCGCCCTAAGTGGGATGGGTATTCCCAGACGTGGGACCCGTGCTCACTACGCCACTGGAGTCAAGCTATCCTGGCTGATGACGGCTGATAGCCAGAAACCGGTCCTAGGATGCTTGATTCCGGTCCAGGGAAGACATGGCTTGGCAGTTCGGGCTGGACTGTTCCCATGAGGCACAGGGTCAAGACTGATTTGCATATGGCCATGTCTAAACTGGGGTGGTGTAGTGGGCAAAAGAACGATGGATTTAACCCAGATCTCTTGACTGGGGGAGAATGTATGCATTGTCAGCATTCCGTCCATCATTTGTTTGTTGTAACGCTTTTCGCCCTAAGTGGGATGGGTATTCCCAGACGTGGGACCCGTGCTCACTACGCCACTGGAGTCAAGCTATCCTGGCTGATGACGGCTGATAGCCAGAAACCGGTCCTAGGATGCTTGATTCCGGTCCAGGGAAGACATGGCTTGGCAGTTCGGGCTGGACTGTTCCCATGAGGCACAGGGTCAAGACTGATTTGCATATGGCCATGTCTAAACTGGGGTGGTGTAGTGGGCAAAAGAACGATGGATTTAACCCAGATCTCTTGACTGGGGGAGAATGTATGCATTGTCAGCATTCCGTCCATCATTTGTTTGTTGTCACGCTTTTTGCCCTAAGTGGGATGGGTATTCCCAGACGTGGGACCCGTGCTCACTACGCCACTGGAGTCAAGCTATCCTGGCTGATGACGGCTGATAGCCAGAAACCGGTCCTAGGATGCTTGATTCCGGTCCAGGGAAGACATGGCTTGGCAGTTCGGGCTGGACTGTTCCCATGAGGCACAGGGTCAAGACTGATTTGCATATGGCCATGTCTAAACTGGGGTGGTGTAGTGGGCAAAAGAACGATGGATTTAACCCAGATCTCTTGACTGGGGGAGAATGTATGCATTGTCAGCATTCCGTCCATCATTTGTTTGTTGTAACACTTGCATTTGGAAGGCACTGTTCAAACTTAAAACAATCGTCAAATTTTAACCTGCACGCGTCATTAAATGTTCAAGAAAATGTTACAAAAAAAATCGTAAAGTTTTAAAAAATTGATGAACTTTTAACCTGCATGTGTTGTAGAATGTTCTAGAAAGTGTGTTGATAGAATAAGTTGCACTTCTGACTTCTATGTGTTGTTGAATATTAAAAAAATTGTTTATATGGAAAATTAAAAAGAAACCAATAGAGAAGTTTTGAAACCTAAAAGAATCAAGGAACTATTCTAATTTATTCTTTACATGTATTTATGTGTGCAGCAACAAAATTATAGACACAACAGCAGCAGTTAGAGGAAGAAGCAGGGAGTGGGGGGATGAGGGGAGATAGGCACATGTACAATTAAGTACAGCACAAGTATAGACAAACAATGGCCAAAATGAAACACACCAACAAGGAGCACAAGTCACACAACCCGCCAACATCACACCACTGAACGAGCATAGAAGTGAAAACCACGCAGCATTCATACAGGATGTGTACAAAGGCCAGTCGTTGGTGTTGTGGGATGTCTGCGACCGTGGTCATCATGGATGAGATGCCCAGCATGTGGCACATGGTCGAGTTCACTGTGTGTTATGTTGCCAAATGGCTGCTCCTCCCTCCCACGAGCCCCCCCCACTTTTGTACGGTGAGCTGTTGTATCTCGTGCACTCGTACGGCACGCCATTGTAATGCCTATTTGCGCATGTCCTGCTACATTCCAACAACAACATCACAGTGCCGTTTGGAGGTGGTACATGCCACTTTACAACATCGACTGCTGCGGCTCTTGTAACAGGCCACACCAGAACACAGAGACACACTTACCGCACTTCCTGTACACGGACATGTCCGAGACACCCCGTTCCCCTTGCCGGATAGGCACACCCCTGCACTGACCTGTAAACCCCAGACCAGCACTCGCCAGTTGTGCATGCAGGAGGATGCGTACGTTGCTACACATCCAGGCTCACTGCCAATGCTGAGGTGACAGCACACTATGATGTTGCAGGGCTCGTGCCTATCATGCTAAGACAATGACCACAGGGACACACTTTCTAAGATATGGGTTTGGGGGGCATTGGCGGTCCTGGAGTTGTTGAGATGAGTCTTCTGGCCCTCATGGGTATCCCTGTATCATGCTCATTGACTCTATGGCACCTGTGGGTGTTCTGGTGTGGCTCTTGGCTGTGTTCCATTTCATGGTGCAGGTAGTTGTCCTGCTTAACACCAGCAGAAAGCAGGTGTAAAATCCCTGGTGCTAACGTGTCTTATCGCCAGAATTTGTTTCGCATTGCAATTAGTGTGAAAGTTGTGATGTGATTGTTTTCGTGTGCAGAACAATATACGAACTGAGCAGTGTATCTCGTCAAGATCCAGCACCTGACGCACTATTCCCAATCAATATAAATACAATGAGATTTCTTAATAGATTTCGTGTGTACACTGTCAGTGCAGCCAATACCTCAGTGCAATACAATACAGGATTTTAGTATTTAGATGTAATCGCAAAGGTGCACCTCATGTCTTTTTGCACGGGAATGGCTACTCTCCATTTCATTATCAGCACTTTAACGGAAGTAAAGTTGAGATAAATCTAACACACTATTCAGAACTTGGTGCAAACTGCAGATATCACTAGTATTCCAGCGATAAGTGCCCCAAAATTTAACACCATGGTGGAGTCCATCAAATAACAGTAATAAGAACAAGAAAGAGTCACACAGCAGTTAAGAGAACAACCAAAAACATTATTTTTTTTTTTTTCAAACTTTATTTTTTATAATAATTAATATATAAACGATAAACTATTTTCAAACTTTATATTTTTATTAACATAAATATAAACAATAAACTAATAAACAAAATGTAACAACAATAATACAAAACAACAAAGCAGAACACTCCTGTGGGAACCACGGATGTCGACGACAGACCTGGAAAATCAAAAAGATTGTTAAAAAAACCCCAACATGGTACTCTTAACAAAATACCACAAGAAACAAATCACAGATATATAAAATGTATACAGCTAACAACATTTTATAAGTTAAACTTACAAAAACTGTAAATGTTGCCGCTTTAAAATATTTACCGAATCTGAGGAAATTTTTTTGCAGAAGGCACCACGCCCACAACGTTTTTCATCAGTGGTGAAGACATTTTTAATTTTTTCCAAGGGGCAAACAAAGACCAATGCCACCTTCTTCATTCGCAAGATTTGCCAAAGAGTTCTGTTACGAGGGGATCCTAACAAAAAATACTCGTGCGACACAGCAAGTATGATGAAACACCTAAGGACCCTTCATCCAAACAATCTTGCATGAGAAGAGTCCAAACAGATGAGAAACACTCCTGTTCTGTATCTGTAAAAAAGAATCACAAATAAATGTATATTAATAACTTTCAAATGTATACTATTCCATTACTGTACAAACACATTTTATATAAAAACTGACTAAGAAACCATAGCCCTGAACCACAAGTGTGACTATTGTTAAAACACTACATGCATAGTGCATTCTACTTTGAAGCAGTTCATGCCCTAAAGCCTACCTCACTAAAAGACTACATGCTAACTGACTAAATGATTACAGTACCATAAGGAGACATACTGGGTGAGTGACAGGGTGTTTGCTAGAAGAGTATGAATACTAACTAGAGAATTGAAGGTGTGAAAGACAACTGTGTAGGTGATTAGAGGTATGCATCAATACTGCATAGGCATTTAAAGCAGTCCATGTGCTAAGGCCTGGCTCACTGCATGACTACTTGGGTACTGACTGAATGATTAGAGTACAGCAAGGAGAGTGCCTAGGTGAATTTATAAGTGCTAGGATTTTCGCACAGGGAATTGATTAGTACTTGGTACTGAATGAGTCACTAGAGGAGTGCAAAGGCAATCACAAGTGCTGGACTGTATAAATACTGACTAGGAAATTGAAAGTGTGAAAGACAAATGTCTAGGTGGTTAGAAGACTGCATGCATAGTGCATAGGGGTTTGAAGCAGTCCATGTGCTTAGGCCTGGCTCAGTGTATGAATACTTAGGCACTGACTGAATGATTAGAGTACTGCAAGGAGAGTGCCTGGGTGAATTTATTAGGGTTTGGCGCAGTGAATGGATTAGTACATGATGCTGAATGGGTCACTAGAGGAGTGCAAATGGAGTGACAGGGTGTTTGCTGGAAGTGAACGGATACTGACTGGGGAATTGAAGGTGTGAAAGACAACTGTGTAGGTGATTAGAGGCATGCATCAATACTGCATAGGCATTTAAAGCAGTCCATGTGCTAAGTCCTGGCTCACTGCATGACTACTTGGGTACTGACTGAATGATTAGAGTACAGCAAGGAGAGTGCCTAGGTGAATTTATAAGTGCTAGGATTTTCGCACAGGGAATGGATTAGTACTTGGTACTGAATGAGTCACTAGAGGAGTGCAAAGGCAGTCACAAGTGCTGGACTGTATGGATACTGACTAGGAAATTGAAAGTGTGAAAGACAAGTGTCTAGGTGGTTAGAAGACTGCATGCATAGTGCATAGGGGTTTGAAGCAGTCCATGTGCTAAGGCCTGGCTCAGTGTATGAATACTTAGGCACTGACTGAATGATTAGAGTACTGCAAGGAGAGTGCCTGGGTGAATTTATTAGGGTTTGGCGCAGTGAATGGATTAGTACATGATGCTGAATGGGTCACTAGAGGGGTGCAAATAGAGTGACAGGGTGTTTGCTGGAAGTGAAGGGATACTGACTGGGGAACTGAAGGTGTGAAAGACAAGTGTGTAGGTGCTTAGAGGACTGCATGCATGGTGGATAGGGGTTTGAAGAAGTCCATATGCTAAGACCTGGCTCTGTGCATGAATACTTAGGCAGTGACTGAATCATTAGAGTACTGGAAAGAGAGTGTCTTGGTGAATTTATAAGTGTTTGGGTTTTGGCACAGTGAATGGATTAGTACATGCTGTTGAAGGGGTCTCTAGGGGACTGCAAAGGAAGTGACAGGATATTTCCTGGAAGTGTATGGATACTGACTAGGAAATTGAAGGTGTAAAAGACAAGTGTATAGTATGTTAGAACACTACATGCATAGACATTTGAAGCAGTCTATTTGGTACTTAGAAACTGACTAAATAATCAGACTAATTCTGGGACAGTGCTTAGATAAAACTTTTAAATTTTCAGTTCTGCCACAGTGAACAGAATAGTACATGGTACTGCACCTTAGTGTCAAACCCTGACTCATTTTATCAATGCATAAGCAAAGACTAGCTTCTAATGCTACTAAAACTTGACATGAGAGGTTTTAAATTAGTTATCTGTCAGCAAATACACGATGTTACCAAATGCCTCTCTCAGTGGTTCTCAAATGCACACAGACTCACAGTGTGATTCTAGACAAGCACCACTATCCCTATGAGTTTACCAAAACTCATTCACTACAGTGGAAGTTGTAAGCGAACTGCACACAATCTTCATATTTCAGGACTGCACTTTTATGTCAAAGCCTGACTCATATAATCAAAGCATAAGCAAAGACTGGCTTCTAATGCTACTAAAACTTCACAACATGACCGGTTTTAAAACAGGTATATGTCAGCAAATACACGATGTTACCAAATGCTTCTTTCACAATCCTTACCCAAATGCACACAGACTCACAGTGTGATTTTAGACAAGCAACACTATCCTAGGAGTTTACCAAAACTCATTCACTACTCTGGAAGAGTTAATGGTACTGCACACAATCTACATATTTAAGTACACCACATCAGTGTCAAAGCATGACTCATTTAATCAACGCATAAGCAAAGACTGGATTCTAATCCTACTAAAACTTCACAACATGACACATTTTAAAACAGTTATCTGTCAGCAAATACATGATGTTACCAAATGCTTCTCTCACAGTGATCCCAAATACACACTAACTCACAGTGTGATTCTAGACAAGCACCACTATCCCTATGAGTTTACCAAAACTCATTCACTACAGTGCAAGTGGTAAGGGAACTGCACACAATGTACATATTTCACAACTGCAATTTACTGTCAATGCCTGACTCATATAATGAAAGCATAAGCCATAACTGTCTTCTAATGCTACTAAAACTTGACAACATAACATGTTTTACAACACTTATCTGTCAGCAAATACACAATGTTACCAAACACTTCTCTCACAGTGGTTCCCAAATGCACACAGACTCACAGTGTGATTCTAGACAAACAACACTATCCCTAGGAGTTTACCAAAACTCATTCACTACAGTGGAAGTGGTAAAGGAACTGCATACAATCTACATATTTCACGACTGCACTTTAATGTCAATGCCTGACTAATTTAATCAACGCATAAGCAAAGACTGGCTTCTAAAGCTACTAAAACTTGACAACATGACAGGTTTTAAAACAGTTATCTGTCAGTAAATACACAATGTTACCAAATGCTTCTCTCACAATCGTTACCCAAATGCACACAGACTCACAGTGTGATTTTAGACAATCAACACTATCCTAGGACTTTACCAAAACTCATTCACTACTGTGGAAGGGGTAAGGGGACTGCACACAATCTACATATTTAAGTACAACACATCAGTGTCAAGGCATGACTCATTTAATCAACATATAAGCAAAGACTGGATTCTAATGCTACTAAAACTTGACAACATGACAGATTTTAAAACAGTTATCTGTCAACAAATACATGATGTTACCAAATGATTCTCTCACACTGATCCCAAATACACACTAACTCACAGTGTGATTCTAGACAAGCACCACTATCCGTATGAGTTTACCAAAACTCATTCACTACTCTGGAAGAGTTAATGGTACTGCACACAATCTACATATTTAAGTACACCACATCAGTGTCAAAGCATGACTCATTTAATCAACGCATAAGCAAAGACTGGATTCTAATCCTACTAAAACTTCACAACATGACAGGTTTTAAAACAGTTATCTGTCAGCAAATAAATGATGTTACCAAATGCTAATCTCACAGTGATCCCAAATACACACTAACTCACAGTGTGATTCTAGACAAGCACCACTATCCCTATGAGTTTACCAAAACTCATTCACTACAGTGCAAGTGGTAAGGGAACTGCACACAATCTACATATTTCAGAACTGCAATTTACTGACAATGCCTGACTCAAATAATGAAAGCATAAGCCATAACTGTCTTCTAATGCTACTAAAACTTGACAACATGACATGTTTTACAACACTTATCTGTCAGCAAATACACGATGTTACCAAACACTTCTCTCACAGTGGTTCCCAATGCACACAGACTCACAGTGTGATTCTAGACAATCAACACTATCCTAGGACTTTACCAAAACTCATTCACTACTGTGGAAGGGGTAAGGGGACTGCACACAATCTACATATTTAAGTACAGCACATCAGTGTCAAGGCATGACTCATTTAATCAACATATAAGCAAAGACTGGATTCTAATGCTACTAAAACTACACAACATGACAGTTATCTGTCAGCAAATACATGATGTTA
The DNA here is from genome assembly GCF_964204655.1 of Triturus cristatus. Lineage (NCBI taxonomy): Eukaryota > Metazoa > Chordata > Amphibia > Caudata > Salamandridae > Triturus > Triturus cristatus. Next base: position 1,869,152,534 of record NC_140589.1, on the reverse strand, counting down.
CCAAATGATTCTCTCACACTGATCCCAAATACACACTAACTCACAGTGTGATTCTAGACAAGCACCACTATCCCTATGAGTTTACCAAAACTCATTCACTACAGTGCAAGTGGTAAGGGAACTGCACACAATCTACATATTTCAAGACTGCACTTTTGTGTCAAAGCCTGACTCATTTAATCAAAGCATAAACAAAGACTGGCTTCTAATGCTACTAAAACTTGACAACATGACCGGTTTTAAAACATTTATCTGTCAGCAAATACACAATATTACCAAATGCTTCTCTCACAATCCTTACCCAAATGCACACAGACTCACAGTGTGATTTTAGACAATCAACACTATCCTAGGAGTTTACCAAAACTCATTCACTAGTCTAGAAGAGTTAATGGTACTGAACACAATCTACATATTTAAGTATAGCACATCAGTGTCAAAGCATGACTCATTTAATCAAAGCATAACCAAAGACTGGATTCTAATGCTGCTAAAACTTCACAACATGACAGGTTTTAAAAAAGTTATCTGTAAGCAAATACATGATATCACCAAATGCTTCTCTCACACTGATCTCAAACACACACTAACTCACACTGTGATTCTAGACATGCACCACTATCCCTAGGAGTTTACCAAAACTCATTCTCTACAGTGCAACTGGCAAGGGACCTGCACACAATCTACATATTTCAGGACTGCACTTTCCTGTCAAAGCCTGACTCATTTAATCAAATCATAAGCCATAACTGTCTTCTAATGCTACTAAAACTTCACAACATGACAAGTTAAAACAGTTATCTGTCAGCAAATACACAATGTCACCAAATGCTTCTCTCACAGTGGTTCCCAAATGCACACAGACTCACTGTGTGATTCTAGACAAACAACACTATCCCTTGCACTATATCAAAACACATTTCTTCATCTAGAAGTAGTACTACATTTTAGTATAGAAACATAACATAACTCATTTCACAAATTCATAAACAATGACTGGTTTCTAATTCTACCAAAATATAAAAACTGCACAGTTATCTGTTTACAAACACATGAAAAACCCAAATGCTTATCACAGAATGGTTTCTACATGCACACACATTGTAGAGAAAAAAAGTACTCCCTACACTTTAGCAGGAAAAATACATTAGTCTGATTAAAATCAAAATAGTCTACATACATCCTCTCACAATTAAATAACTCATCTTTCAAGTTCTTTTGTAGATTAAGAAGTATATAAATCACTCACCATATTTTCTTTTACAGAATCTCTGCACTGTGCACCTCTCAGCAAAAGCAAAGAATGAAAAAGTTTCCCTTTCATTTTCCACACATATACATGTAAACATCAAATCACAATCCTTCGCACATAAACTCAAAAGCAAACACACATTTCTATTGGTTAAACATTTCAACCCTTTCCAACTGAAATACATTTCAACCCTTCCCCCAATCTGCCTTCTGCCTGTTAGCATAGAAACAGGTCATGGAACATTGCACTGAGCTCACAGGTCACAAGTTCAGCACACAATGTTCCTACACAAGACAGGAAGTGTGCTTGACTTTTCAACATATCAGCTTATCATATATAATGTCCTTACAATCTGTTTTTGTTAACCAATAACAATCATACCTTTAAAAAACAGAAATATACACCCTACCTATCAGTGTAGAAAGTTGTCATAAAACCAATGATTTCTTGTTGTTTTTCAAAAAACGTTGCCGTGGATCCGCGAACCCACCGCGAGAGGATCCGTGCATCCAACGCGATAGGTGCGCGCATTTCGTCATTTTTTTTTTTTGAAAAGGGGGGCCCCAGGGGGTCCTTCTGGGACCCCCTAAGCACCTCTAGAGGGTCAGAGTATTTCCACTCTGCCCCCTTTATATGTTTTACACACCTATTCCCCTTGCATCTTCAGCCTCGCTTCTACCAAGGCAGAAAATGGCCGCCAACAGTTCCTGGTTTCGCATGTAGAAAGACACTCGACAGCCAATTAGCATTCAGCGCGCGATCGGGAAGGTGCGCGCTCGGTTCGGGGAGGGTGCGCATACGGTGCGGGTACGGTCCGCGGATCCTCCGCGGCCATAGATATCACTAACTTTTTTACCCTAATTTTCTCAGGAACTACTGAACAGATTCACACCATATATGCAAAAGGCACGAGTCCGAACTGAGGACTACCTCTTTGTCAAATTTGGTGTCATTCCGTTCAGCGGTTCGGGCTGAAGCTGCGACAACAGTTCCTATGGGAAATTGCATGGGGAAAACGCGTTTTGGGACCCCCCTTTTTTCTCGGCCCCCGCTTGACGGATCACCGCAAAACTTTCAGGGTCGGAGCGGAGCTGGCCAAAAGTTTGGAAAATTTCGCGAGGATTCGTCAACCGGCGCCAACGTTATTCCAAATAGAATGTTGCGGATTTCCCATGGAAAATCGGTCCTAACTATAACTATCTACTGGCGACCGCCAGTAGATAATATATATATATATATATATATATATTAACATCCTGATCGTCTTTCCACAAACAGGCACCAACACCGTGAAGAATTATGGCACAGACGGCGATTTATTTCAAATTCAGGTCAGACGCGTTTCGGCGGTGAAATATATATATATATATACGTTCCTCATACCACCCGGGCGCTTTTGTCCGCGAGGGTGGACTCACACTCAGTGTTCTTTTCAGACAAGTAAGACGGGCGCTCGCGGGCTGGGTCGAGTTTCGTTTATTTAATCGACACTATTACCAAATGGTGTCCATTCCATTGAATAAACGAAACTACAACCACCCGGAAGTACCCGTCATTCTTGTCTGATTGACAGAAAATAAAATATATATATATATATATGAAATGTGACTTTTTGGATCACTAATAATTCTGGTCTCGTTTGACGAATAATAAATATATTTTATGGAGGGCGCGTGTGCGAGAGTTAGATTGTCAAAAAAGAAGAGAGTCACCCAGACTACACCAAAAGGGACCGGGTATATACAATATCATAAATAAAGATTTCCCTTTTGTATTGATCAAAAAACAACAATTGAGGGGTTTGTGCAAATTATACTCTGAACCAAAGAAAAATGATAATAAACCAAAGAAACAAAATATCCTATTCAAGCAACACAAAGTCCAAATCAATTATTAATAAATTGGATTTATTATGCCTATATCAAAATTTTATCACTATTGTATTCAAGGAACATTACACATAATACATCCTAATTTCCGATTTAAACAAGACAGACTTTATTTGTAATATCAATAATATCTTTGTACAGTGAATCAATTAAAAAAGTTGTGAATAATAGAATTAATTCAACATTTCAAAACATAACAATAATAAAACATAATAGGTTAAAAACAGTTTAACTGTGTCCTCTTGTCGACGCGTTTCGGTGTACTCTGTATTTAATAACAAGTTCTTCAGGACCACAACTTAAAAACATGGACTGCTCACTATATCAAATTTAAAAATCTAAAAATGGAAATAGAAATACATATAATTTGGCATACACGTGTGCTGAGAAGGGAACACTTTCTTTGGTTCAGAATAATTTACATAGCTAATAAGTATGTAAGGAATTCAATAAATTAAACTCCCAACTTTTTAAATTTGATATAGTGAGCAGTCCATGTTTTTATGTTGTGGTCCTGAAGAAGGTGTTATTAAACACAGAGTACACCGAAACGCGTCGACAAGAGGACACAGTTAAACTGTTTTTAACCTATTATGTTTTATTATTGTTATGTTTTGAATTGTTGAATTAATTCTATTATTCACAACTTTTTTAATTGATTCACTGTACAAAGATATTATTGATATTACAAATAAAGTCTGTCTTGTATAAAATTGGAAATTAAGATGTATTATGTGTAATGTTCCTTGAATACAATAGTGATAAAATTTTGATATAGGCATAATAAATCCAATTTATTAATAATTGATTTGGACTTTGTGATGCTTGAATAGGATATTTTGTTTCTTTGGTTTATTATCATTTTTCTTTGGTTCAGAGTATAATTTGCACAAAACTCTCAATTGGTGTTTTTTGATCAATACAAAAGGGAAATCTTTATTTGTGATAGAGTTAGATTGTCTACACAATGTGTAGAAAACAAAAACGTTCTATCCGTTTTTACATACATCGTCAGCCAACTGGTACCTCTAGCCTTATTTGCTTGTTGCCTGAGCTCCGCGCGTGAAGAGTTAAGAGCACAAGTATCTGCTCTGCAGAGCTTGGGCGTGTTGCCTTCAGAATATTTGACTGTCTCTAGGAAATGTAAATACTGCACCTGCCGGGACCAGGAAGCTCGTTTCCCGCCTCTCGTTCTATAAGCGACCAGCCTTGAAGCACGTGGGTCAAGGCACCTGCTGCAGAGGTGGTCGGTTACAACAGTAATGCTAACAGACACAACAAAGACTATCCTACTTACCTGGAGCGACTGCTTGACTCGTGCCAGGCTGAGGGGCAGCATCACTGAATGACAGCCCAACATGGCATGGACTGGCACAGAAATGGCACTGGGCCATGCGCTGATCGTCCAGCCCAAAGACCATGTCCAAAATAAGAGGGCTGGCATACAACCATTGCCCAGGGCTACCGGTTTCAACTAAATATGGGCCAGCATAAAACCCATGCCTATGGCCGACAACTGAATGCCCATCACACAGACTAAGTCCAACATGCCAACGGTCGACACGAAACCATTGCCAATAAATGAACGCTGATTGTAATTCACAAAGACGCAGTCCAACACAAATAGCACAGGTATACAACCCTTGCCCATGTATGTAGATGGTATTCATATATCGTGAACCTAGCAAAAAGGCTGCAGAGCGCTGTTTACAGTCATGCCCAAGACCACGAGCCAATCATGCGTCACGGAGACCAAGTACACCATAGCACAGGCCGACATACAGCCCCTACTCACAGCCACGTGCTGATCATCCGTCACCAAGACCAAGTCCATTATAACAAGGGCCGGCATACAACCCTTGCCCATGACTGAGCGGATCGTCACAAAGATCAACTCCAGTATCCGAAGGGCCAGTATACAACCCTTGTACACGACCAAAAGATGACCATCCATCACAAAGACCAAGTCCACCATAGCACAGGCTGGTATACAACCCTTGCTCACCATCATGAGCTGATCATCCCTCACCAAGACCAAGTCCATTATAACAAGGGCCGGCATACAACCCTTGCCCATGGCGGAGCGGATCGTCACAAAGATCAACTCCAGTATCCGAAGGGCCAGTATACAACCCTTGTACACGACCAAAAGATGACCATCCATCACAAAGACCAAGTCCAAAACACAACCCTTGTTCGGATGGATTGTCAGTCTCAACGACAAGGTCAAACTGTGCACACCACTGGCTCTAAACCCAGACTGTGATACTGAAGATACAGAGTTGCTTTAAGCAGGACTCCACCTGGAGGCAGAGAACAGAACACCCTCTCCAATGTGTTAATTCAAGAGGAAGGCTACTAATGGGGTGATTGTCGGCAACTGCCTGCACGTCAAGGCTCTCAGAAATGGACGACCACTGCCCGAATGACTTCAGGACCTCCTCTATGAGATCTGCTACACACCAGACAAGAAACCATTCTCAAAGTCCTTCCCAAGGAAAGGAGGATGGCCACAGACCATCTCATAAGTTATCCAAAGGACTCCAGCAGTAGGCGAGAGCACACAGGGTTGCAGCGGAGAAAGGACCCATTTGTCCCAAATTACATTTCGACTGTGGGTTGAGGTAAGCCCCACAGTCGAAAGACAAAGATGTGACGGATCTTATCTACATGACAACAATTAAACTTGCTGCTTTGCTCCTCAGCTAGCCATGGAGGTTTAAATCTGGATGAGATTGTCCACCAGCCTGAGAAGCTCTCTGTTCTCCACAGTGTAAATCCCCAGGACAGCCAATGCCTTCTTGCCCCTACAGATGGTATACATAGACCCTTGATAGATCCCAAGCGTCGCTGTTGTTAAACTGCTGGCTCCAGTGACGCTCCCTCATACACAAGTCTCGGAGCTCTCCATAGAGGCATTAGCATTTGCATCCTTTATACCCCCACTCCCACCTTTGCCCAAGGGTAAAGGAAAATGTTTGCACCATCACCCTTCACTTGGCCCAACGGGAGAAGAAGCATTAAAAAAACTAAAAGCCTGCCATAGTAGAGCGAGTGAGTTAGCTGGTACCCCGATGTTGCAGGAGGAGTTGGTCAGTTGGCAACCATCATTACACCTTGCTTGCAGTAGCTAGCGAAGCACAGGAGTCAGCTTAACTTCTGTGAAGTTCAGACCAAATTTTGCCCCAGTACTCCAGTACTAAGTCAACCTTAACTTCCACCACCCGCATAGTCGAAACATTGTCACAAACCTCTTCAAACAAAAAGCAACACACAACACAATATAAAATCTCATTAATTAATTCATATGCTAACACACCCACCATCATATGTCCACACATCCAACATCCTATGTTAACAAACCCACCATGAGCTGGCAACAAACAGATCCATATAGCTGCATCCACCCCCGTTCAATAGTGTCAAGAATTCCTGTCATGCGAGGGGAGGAAAACGGTGACCAGCGTAAACGGACTACATCTCCCAGGATGCTTAGCGGTTGAGAGGTTATGTAAACAGGAGAGCTGTTACATAACTCAAGGAAAACACGCCCTTATGTAAACAGGAGAGCTGTTACATAACTCAAGGGAAAACACGCCCTTATGTAAACAGGAGAGCTGTTACATAACTCAAGGGAAAACACGCCCTTATGTAAACAGGAGAGCTGTTACATAACTCAAGGAAAACACGCCCTATAAAGGGAGGAACCGGGAGGTACAAGGCTGTCGGATATTGTGTTTACACCGACGTACCTGCTTCGTGAAGAGCAGTGTTCCGGAGTGGTGCTCCAGTAAGGCAAGAACGGAGGTAGGTCGAGTCGTTACTCCCTGGGCCGTGTCTTGCCCCATCGTCACCTGTGAAGGACCCGGAAGCTCTACCGGTCAACCATTGAGCTTCGCTTTTTGACTCGGCTGAGTCAAAGCGCAGTGGCGCTTTTGCTGGTTGGAGTCGTAACTCCCAGCCCGACCAGAGATACAGGGACTGCCAGCTGTAACGCACACCAGGAGGTGTTTGCCGCGTGACAGACTCGGAAGTCCACAGGATCGATCGAGCGGCTGCTCTCGGTTCAGTCTTCTTGCTTTTGATTGGGGTATCGGTGACGCATCACCAGGAGGTGACTCCGCGTCCCGGTGCAGTCGGAGGAAGAGGTTGAGCGGCTGCTCCCTTCAGGTAGAGACCCCTGCTGGGTGTTTCCCTGACTCCTCGATTCTCCCCAACACTCGTCGTGCCCCTCACAGCCTACCGATTGGCATTGTCGGCCATTTCATTTCTGCCCTCTGTTGGCATACGCCGGGATCGGCGTATATGCAGAGGACGGTTAGGACCATCCGTGCTGTGGGCTGGTAACGTACTTAGCCTGGAGGATTCCAGTGACTATAACTTTTGTTTATTCGTTGTATTGTTTTTGCCTTCATTAAAATAACTAACCCTTCACAAGTGGTTGCGTCCTCATTATCGTGTCTGTTAAACGATCCTGAGACGTTCAGGGCGTTACAAAATATCCGACCGTAATAACACTAACTGTCTCCCGGTCGATAACAGACATGGCAACACTTGATGATGTGCTGGCTGCTTTAGCGACCGTGCAAGTTGAAGTGGCTGCCTCTAGGCAAGAAACAGCCGATGTAAAAGCCAGACTGGATGCTATCCAATTGGACCCGCTCACGCCCAGCACCTCCCTCACGAACCAGACCCCTGCGGTAGTAGTGGAAATGCCGGTAGCCATCCCCTTGGCAACACCAGAGAGGTACAGTGGGGATCCTAACACAGTGCAGGTATTCCTCACACAAGTGGCGCTACATTTATCGTGCAAACCAAAGGCGTTCCCCACGAGTCAGGCTCGTGTGGCTTTCCTTATTTCCTATTTGGCTGGAAACGCGGCACAATGGGCCGTACCTCTGGTGAGCAGGGACGACCCCATCTTATGTGATTGGGGTGCTTTTCGCGAGGAATTCCTGAAGGTATTCGACAGAAGGGCTGACTCGTACACGGCGGACCGTGAAATGCTTGAGTTGAGACAGGGATCCAACGACCTGGTGCAGTATCTCAACGCGTTCCGACGGCTAGTTGCGGAAACCAAGTGGCCTGTTGCTAAACAGACGGCGCTCTTCCATCACGGGCTGTGCGATGAGCTCAAAGACGCCGTGGCTCATATTGACCCTCAACCCAAGACATGTGAGGGCCTTATCAACCTGGTATTACGGCTGGAACATAGGCTGAGTGAAAGAAAAGGGGATCATGGGAGAAAAGGAAAATCCCTTCCATCCTATGTGACGGTGGGAAGTCCTGAAACTTCCACCGCATCCAAGGGAGAACCCATGGACATCGGCGCAATACGAGCGAGCCTCACAGCCACGGAGAAAGAGTCACGCCGTAAACAAGGATTGTGCCTATATTGTGGCAAAAAAGGCCACTACGTACGTGAATGCCCTGCCAAACCGAAGACGTCACGTTATCGGGCCAACCGGTCGGTAACAGCCGTGGTGGACATACCGGCGGAAAACTAGAGGACTCCCAGACCAAAGAAGGGGCATCTCGGAGTCACTCATCCATCCCTTCACTCTCCAACTCGGTCACTAAGGGACACCGACACCTGTTTCTCACGGTGCACGTGGGAGTGCATGACCAGTGGATACCCGTTGTGGCCATGGTGGATTCAGGGGCCACTGGCATGTTTATGGACAACAACGAGGCATGCAGGCTAGGGCTAGTGCTTCTTCCCAAAGTTGTACCCGAAGACGTCTATGCTGTAGACGGAAGGCGATTGGTGACGGGGCCCATCGGGCAGCACACGGGGGTCCTTCCGATGAGATATGGGAGGAACCATTTGGAACAAATCGATTTTAACATCATCCGAGCGCCCCAATATGGCGTCATATTGGGATTGCCGTGGCTACAGAAACACAACCCCTCTGTGGATTGGCCAACACATCGCGTCGAAATGACGTCACCGTATTGCATCCTGCATTGTGGAAAAAGAACGGAATCCCTTGACGCAGATGAGAGCGGGAGTCAGACGGTGGCTACAGCGGCAGAAAAAGATGTGGCTCTCCCCCAGGCTTATCACAGTTTTGAGGATGTATTTGATGAGGTGAAGGCGGAAGTGCTACCACCACATAGATAGTTTGACTGCCAGATCGACCTGGTGCCAGGGGCCAGCGTTCCCAGCGGCAGGCTGTATGCCCTGACGGAGCCTGAAAACGTGCATCTCCGGGGGTACCTGGATAAACTCCTCAAGCTAGGATTCATCCGCCCGTCCAAGTCTCCGGCCGCCTCGCCACTCTTCTTCATCCCGAAAGCTAATGGGGAGCTGAGAGCCTGTGTGGACTTTAGGGCATTGAATGCGATAACCATAAAGAATCGGTACCCCTTGCCTCTCATCAGTGTACTGCTGGAACAGGTCAAGAAAGCTCGTATCTACACCAAGTTGGATTTGAAAGGGGCATACCATCTGGTGCGCATGAGGGACGGAGACGAGTGGAAGACCGCCTTTAAGACCAGGTTCGGCCTTTTTGAGTACCTCGTCATGCCGTTCGGTCTGTGCAACGCCCCGGCAGCCTTTCAGTACTTTTTGAATGAGGTATTCAGAGAGGAGTTGGATATCTACGTGGTCGTATATATCGACGACATCCTCATCTACTCGTCCAGTGTGGAGGAGCACGTACACCACGTCAATGCTGTGCTCCAAAAGCTGAGGGAAAACAAGCTGTTTTGTAAACTCAGCAAGTGTGACTTCCACGTCACGTCCGTGGAATTCCTCGGAGTGATGCTGAGTCCAGAGGGACAGGAGATGGCAGAACGAAAGATCAAGGCGGTGAAAGAATGGCCGGTGCCCCAAAGCGTGAAGGACGTCCAAAGTTTCATTGGCTTCGCCAACTTTTACAGGCGGTTTATAGATGGATTTTCAGGATTGGTGGCCCCAATCACACAGCTACTGAGGAAGTCCAAGGAGTTTGTCTGGTCCCCTGAAGCGAACACAGCCTTTGACGCCCTGAAAAGCGCCTTTGGTAAGGCGCCGGTGTTGGCTCACCCCGATCCGGATCTCCCCTACGTGGTGGAAGCGGACGCTTCGGATGTGGCGCTGGGGGCTATCTTGTCCCAACGCAACCACGACACAGGGGTGCTTCATCCCGTTGCGTACATGTCCCGCAAACTCAACGACGCCGAACGCAACTACCATATTGCGGAGAAGGAGCTTCTCGCAATCAAGGACGCCTTCACCGAATGGAGGCATTGGTTGATGGGGGCAAGACATGTGGTATCGGTGTACACGGACCATCGGAATCTACAGTTCATGACGGCCACAAGACACCTTTCTCCCAGGCAGCTGCGGTGGATGATCTTCTTTGCGGGGTTCAACTTCCGCATCACATATCGGCCGGGGACGGAAAACCGGAAGGCGGACGCCCTGTCCCGTCAATCTGCAGTTAAGGAACCATTGCCTGCGACCGAGCGTTCCATCATTTCCCCGAGGATGGTATTGGGGGTTATCCAACCGGATACTTTCCTGAGGGGAATAAAGAGAGGGATCAGGTCATTCGCATGGCGGAGGTGGCTCCTCAGTCACAGAGAATGGCAGCTGAAGGACGGGATACCCCTGAAGGGCAGGTGCCTGTTGATACCCACGCCTAGGCTAAGGAAACAAGCATTCATCTGGTGCCATGACTCTCCATGCGCAGGTCATTTGGGCTTTGAAAAAACGGTGGCTAGCATGGGACGGCATTTCTGGTGGCCAACCATGAGAGTGGATGTCAGGAGGTGGGGACAGGAGTGTCCTACGTGTGCTACCATGAAGGCCGACCCTGGCCGAACCCAAGGGCTCTTACATCCACTTCCGACCCCGGATAGACCATGGGATAGCATATCACTGGACTTCGTGGTGGGCCTACCGGTAGACCAGGGGATGACGGCAATACTGGTGGTGGTGGATTACTTGACGAAAATGGGGAACTTCATCCCCTGCAAGAGAGTCCCTACGGCCGGGGAATTGGCGTCACTACTCCTAAAGAATGTGGTACGACTGCATGGATTACCTGGGGTGATCGTGTCGGACCGGGGGTCGCAGTTTACTGCGCAATTCTGGAAGACTTGGTGCACTGCGCTGCATGTTAAGACCGCCCTGTCCACCAGCTACCACCCTCAAACGGACGGCCAAACCGAGCGCCTGAACCAAACGCTCAAACAGTATCTGCGATGTTTTGTGGACCAGGGCAGGGAAGAATGGGTCGACTTGCTATGGGTTGCAGAGATAGCCTATAACAACGCCACTCACAGCTCCACACAGTCATCTCCGTTCTATAGCAACTATGGCCAACATCCCAGGTTCTTGCCATTTCTACATCCGTTCAGAGAGGACAGGATTCCCGCCACAGCGGACAGGGTGGCACACATAAAAGACACGTTGATGCGCTCAAGGGCTGTCCTAATAGAGGCCAAGAGACGATACAAGGCTGCGGCCGACAGGAAGAGAAGGCCCGGGCCACTGTACCGCACTGGAAACTACGTCTGGATATCCACAAGAAACATGAGGTTTCGAAAGAACAGTGTGTTCCATCCCAAGTACATGGGCCCCTATCGCATTACCAAGTGTATGGGTCCCGTGAACGTGAAGGTGTGCTTGCCCCAGTCATTGCGGATACACCCTGTCTTTCATGTATCATTGCTCAAACCAGCACCCTCCAAGCCGTCTGGGACACCTAGGCCGGTATGCGTGGAGTCGGAGGTGGAGTATGAAGTGTCGGGCATACGGGCGTCCAAATGGCGCAGGGGGAAGCTGTGGTACCTGGTTGCGTGGAAAGGCTATGGCCCGGAGGAGCAATCATGGGAACCGGCTGAAGGGGTTCATGCTCCGCGCTTGGTCTCCTTGTTCCATCGGCGTTTTCCTGCCAGCGCTGGACCCGTGGGGAGCCGCTGAGAGGGAGGATGTACTGTCAAGAATTCCTGTCATGCGAGGGGAGGAAAACGGTAACCAGCGTAAACGGACTACATCTCCCAGGATGCTTAGCGGTTGAGAGGTTATGTAAACAGGAGAGCTGTTACATAACTCAAGGAAAACACGCCCTTATGTAAACAGGAGAGCTGTTACATAACTCAAGGGAAAACACGCCCTTATGTAAACAGGAGAGCTGTTACATAACTCAAGGGAAAACACGCCCTTATGTAAACAGGAGAGCTGTTACATAACTCAAGGAAAACACGCCCTATAAAGGGAGGAACCGGGAGGTACAAGGCTGTCGGATATTGTGTTTACACCGATGTACCTGCTTCGTGAAGAGCAGTGTTCCGGAGTGGTGCTCCAGTAAGGCAAGAACGGAGGTAGGTCGAGTCGTTACTCCCTGGGCCGTGTCTTGCCCCATCGTCACCTGTGAAGGACCCGGAAGCTCTACCGGTCAACCATTGAGCTTCGCTTTTTGACTCGGCTGAGTCAAAGCGCAGTGGCGCTTTTGCTGGTTGGAGTCGTAACTCCCAGCCCGACCAGAGATACAGGGACTGCCAGCTGTAACGCACACCAGGAGGTGTTTGCCGCGTTACAGACTCGGAAGTCCACAGGATCGATCGAGCGGCTGCTCTCGGTTCAGTCTTCTTGCTTTTGATTGGGGTATCGGTGACGCATCACCAGGAGGTGACTCCGCGTCCCGGTGCAGTCGGAGGAAGAGGTTGAGCGGCTGCTCCCTTCAGGTAGAGACCCCGGCTGGGTGTTTCCCTGACTCCTCGATTCTCCCCAACACTCGTCGTGCCCCTCACAGCCTACCGATTGGCATTGTCGGCCATTTCATTTCTGCCCTCTGTTGGCATACGCCGGGATCGGCGTATATGCAGAGGACGGTTAGGACCATCCGTGCTGTGGGCTGGTAACGTACTTAGCCTGGAGGATTCCAGTGACTATAACTTTTGTTTATTCGTTGTATTGTTTTTGCCTTCATTAAAATAACTAACCCTTCACAAGTGGTTGCGTCCTCATTATCGTGTCTGTTAAACGATCCTGAGACGTTCAGGGCGTTACAAATAGCAGCACTTCTCCAATAACAAGGCCATGCCCTCATCATTATATATGGCCACACACCCTGCAGTATATCTTTTCACAACCACCACTATACATTCAGGTTCATAAACTCACACCCATCAACATGTTCATCAACATGTTCATTCAGACACAATCAAATTTACTGAGCGCCATTATCATACACTGAGACAGGCACCATCAAACATCACTACACTCACAATTATGTATTCAAAGAACCACCAATACACACACATAACCGCCATCACATACCCACACACATCCACCAATGCTCTAAAATGTCAGTTCAAGAACTTAGTAAAGCTATCATACATCCTTTTACATAGTAATATAAATAGTAAATGTCTGTCTTGAACGCATCTTAGTTCAAGCTTTGTAAAATAACAAAAGGGATCACAGTCACCCCTATAAACCCACACACCTACCATCATGCAACAACACACCTACCATTATACAACCAAACACCCACTTCGCCATTATACGCCGACACATCGACCACTCATTAACGTTTAATAATTATGGAGGTCATAACTTACGACTGTGACTCGCTGCAAATTAACGGATGGAGGCCTGCAATGGAGAAAAGGATTCCATCCCTGTATTTGCTTTCCCAAGTCAAAACGTTTTGTTTAATCAGCCCTTTTCCATTAAAGGGGCAGGTGCTGTGCATTTATATATATATTATCTACTGGCGGTCGCCAGTAGATAGTTATAGTTACAACCTAGTTTCCATAGGAAATCTCAAAATTCTATTTTGAATAACTTTGGCGCCGGTTGACGAATCCTCACGAAATTTTCAAAACTAATGGGGCGCTCCGTTCAGCTCCTACCCTGAAAGTCTCGGGGTGATTCATCAAGCAGGGGCCGAGAAAAAAGGGGGGTCCCAAAACGCGTTTTCCCCATGCATTTTTCCATAGGACCTTTAGACACAGCTACAGCCCGAACGGCTGAACAGAATTACTTGAAATTTGGCAGAGAGGTAGCCATACGGTCAAGGAAGTGCCTTTTGCAGGTCTGGTGTAAATCTGTTCAGTATTTCCTGAGAAAATAGCATTTAAAAGCATATATATATGTGGGCGGAGCCTAACCACAAATCTCATCCTGAGATCTGATTGGCTGTCAGCACTTCATCCAAGAAGTGTTGGCAGCCATCTTGGGACCAATATACATGATAGCACCTCATTAAAAAGCATTGCAGTTAATAGAAGGTTTTAAGACTTTAGTTACATTATAAATCATTTGTTGATGGTACCATACTCATTTTAGGAATTGTGGTATGTTCTAAGGTGATTTCACCATGTGAAAAAGCCTTCTGCTGGGATATCATGATTGAGAGAAAAATATTTTCTCATGCTTTTACCACAGAGGTTTGGAAGGTGATCTATAAGCTAAACTGAGAGCTTATTTTCTGTAAATTCACATTATCTTTCTCAGTCATGTGAGAATGAAGACTGACATTCTCAGTAAAACATGTACATCCAACAAGGGCAGAGACTGTCAGTTGATTCCTTTGTGTTCTACTGCAGCTTCCCAGAGTGTTCCAAAGAACTACTAGAGCGCTAACAGTCCTACTTATGATAAACGTATGGCACACCTGAAGCCATCTTGCTTGGATTAAAGTGGTAACTCTTAAAACATTTAATTTAAAAAGGAACAAAATGAGGGGGTTCCTTTTTCCATAAAAAGTATGATTAGTGCTGCAGAAAGAAAAATTAGGGCACATTTTGAGTGACTTCTCAAATCCTCTTCTATTTCATTAAAAAATTTTGACATGCAGACTGAAACATGCACTTTCAATACCAGCAGCAGTTTTCCCTGGTGAGCAGTAGCTTTACTACAGTGATCTAATGAGCAAAAAGAGTGCTAACATTCTGAATTTATGGCAAATGTGTGACACATCTGAATGCCTTCTTGATGGAATAAAGGAAAAAACTGAAAGTATTTCCTACGGAGGAGACTGCAGTAAATGAGGAAATTAGGAAACTTCATAACAAATAAGTCTTCCAAGATGGCCACCAGAGACAAAAGAGCCCAAATGTAGCCCAAATATCACCCAGATGTAGCCCAAGTATAGCCCAATGACAGAATGTCCCAGAATGTTCTTAAAAACAACTAGAGCGCTTACTGTCTTCATTATGACAAAAGTATGGCACACCTGAAGCCATCTTGATTGGAATAAACTGGTAACACTTAAAACATTTAATTTAAAAAGAAACACAATGAGGGGGTTCATTTTGCCATAGAAATTATGATTAATGCTGAAGAAAGAAAATGAGGGCACATTTTGAGTGACTTCTCAAATGCTCTTCTATTTCATTAAAAAATTCTGACATGCAGACTGAAACATGCACTTTTAATACCAGGAGCAGACTTCCATGGTGAACAGTAGTTTTACTACAGTGATCTAATGAGCAACTAGAGTGTTAACATTCAGAATTTATGGCAATTGTGTGACATATCTGAATACCTTCATGATGGAATCAAAGTAAAAAACGGAAAGCATTTCCTACTGAGGAGACTGCAGTACATGAGGAAATTAGGAAACTTCATAACAAATAAATCTCCCAAGATGGCCACCGGAGACAAAAGAGCCCAAATGTAGCCCAAAATCACCCAGATGTAGCCCAAATATAGCCCAATGACAGAAGTGTGCAAAACACTTATTATTTTGTGTTTTTGCAGTGTTATATAGTGCAGACTTGTCAGGTATTGGAGTGCTTTACATGAGCATTGGTTACATCACACAAGAACAAATTCATTTTGGTTGTTGACATGGGGAGACTAAGTGATTTGACCAGAATCACAGAATGTCGAGCTGAAGCAGAAACTTCAACCTGGTTCCCCAGTTGCAAAGTCTGCAGTTCTGGAAGTAACACCACATCCTCTCCCCTAAGTGCAACATTTAATCAAGTGGTCAACTGGATAAAAAAACATAAAGATAACAAATAATTTAAAAGTGCTTTGTCTCTATTTGAAAACTCAGAAAATATGTCCTTATTTTAGTCTTTTAGAGCACTAACCATAATTTTGATGCCAATAAGACCCTCTCATATATGTCGTTTCTAAAGGAAATTCTCTAGGTATTACAGTTTTGATTACATCAAGATGACGTCAGGCGTTCCACACTTTTGTAATAAATATAGAATGTTAGCAATCTAGTTGTTCATTAGGATACTGTTGAGAGTCAGAGGCCAGGGGCACGGACTCTGAAAATTGAAGGCAGGTAGGAGGGTGCAAAGGCAACAATTTAACCACGCTGAGCAGGCAGGAAGGGCCGTGGAAGCACAACAGACTATGGAGGGCAGTGGAAAGGGGGGCAGGGGCAACACACCAACAATACAGGACTTGCAAGAGAGGCTGTAGCAATGTAATAGACCATTGTGGGCAGAAGGAAGAGGCAATGGTAGTACAACCATACATGCCAACAGACCCGATTCAGCCAGGAAACGTCCAATGTTTTTAAGCTCAAATGGGCTTTATTTGATCTGTCTCCTGTCTACAATATCCTCTTTTTCAATGTAACTCAAAGGGGAAAATCAATACCCCAGTTTTTTTTCAAAATCTCCCTCTTACCAAGTTCAAAATGTTCGCAAGTATGGTACATTGGATCATGGAAGGAAATGGGATAGGGACATGGACTTGGATAACAGAGGACAGGAGGGACATGGAGAGGTGCACCAAACTGACCCTGCAGGGCAGGCATCAGGGTTTGCAGCAGCACAATACACCACACAGGGCATGCAGGACGGGAGTGCAGCACAACAATCCATAGAAAGCAAGAGGGAGGGGACAGGACCATGCACATGGACAACAGAGAACAGAGGGGCAAGAGGCAATGGTAGCTAGCTGACCATAATGGACAGACAGGAGAGAAAGCTGCAGCATAACAGGGCAGGAGGGACGGATCAGGGGCATTACAATGGAACAGACAAGCCAGGAGGGAGGGAGTAGGGGTCTGCACATGTAAACAGAGGGCTGGGGGCAAGGAGGCAGGGCAGGAGCAGCAAGATAGCCATGGAGGTCAGGCAGGATGGGCACTAGAAGCAAGGCACACAATGAAGAGCAACAGTGAGACTGTGATGGCATACACACAGGCCATGGAGGGAAGGTGGGAGGGGGTCAGGGGCAGCTAACTGACCACACAGGGAAGGTGGGAGGGGCCATGGCAGCACAGAAGACCATGCATGGCAAGTGGGAGGGTTAGTAGCAGCACAATGGCTATGATGGGCAAGAAGGAGGGTGCAGGGGCATGCACAAAGGACGATGGAGGATAGAAGGGAGGGTCAGGACCTGTGCACAGACAAGAAAGTTCAGGGGAAGGGGCCTCACAACAGACCACACGGGGCAGGCAGGAGGAGCAGTTGCAGCACAACAGACCAGGGAGGGCAGAAGGGTGTGGCAGTACAATGGACCATGTAGGACAGGAGGAAGAGGATAGGGGCATGGCATGTGGACAGGCAGGGTGGAGGTGGCAGGGACAGGTTACAGCCATCTGACAATGCTAGGCAGGTGGGAGGGGAGTGGCAGCTCAACAGAACACTCAGAGTAGATAGGAGTGGCAGGTCCATGGGACATGGTGGGCAAAAAGGATGGAGCAGGGCCATGCACAAAGACATCGGAGGGCAGGGGGAAGGAGAATAGGGGCAGCAAGCTAAGCACAGAGTTTAAGCAGGAGGTCAATGATGGGGCATAGAATTGGGCAATGGAGGGCAGGAGGAGTGGACTGGTACATCATACTAAATTGAGGGCAGTGGCAGCACATCAGACCATGCATGGCAGGAGGGAGGAGGAGGCTAGTCCATGGATTCACACAACAGAGGATAGGGAGGAGGGGGATGGGGCAGCAAGCTAACTGTTCAGAGAAGGCGGGTATTAGGAACTTTATTGTTTTTAAAACATTGTGTCTGTGCGAACTACTTAAAATATGAACAAGTATGCAGCATAATCTCACTTTTATTCAGGAAGAAGAGGACGTTTGTGACTGTGACTCCGGGCTCACTCGGCAGAAACACCCCCTGACCCTCCACCCCCTATCGCAAAATGTAATGCCCGTGAAAAGGGTAGGTGAACACAGTGTTATATAGAACATAGTCCTGAGAGCACGATTGAAAATGAAAACTAGATATAGTGTATGGTATAAACTATGCACCAAAAAGTGTGATATAAGATGAACCGGGCGTGAAATATAATATGCAATACATTGTGCGCAATGACAGATTCATTGGAGAGCGCGAGATAGCACAGGCACTAGCGCGTGCTATGCGATATGCGCCTTTGAGTGTAATATGCACAGGGCAGTGTTGTGTAACCTAACTAGTCTCTAAAGTTGTAATATAAAATATGTGCTGGAGAGTGTAACGTTGCATATGCACTGTGACAAAGATATGGATCCCAGATTGTAATATGTATGGCATAGCACTGTGCGTTATAACATAGGCATCGAGGAAGGCACGTTAGATGGGGCAATATAACCCGTGCGAAGACAAGTGTGGCATGAAATATTCACGGGGTGGTGTTACAGTGCACATGGGCAAGAGAGTGTCATAGCATATGCACTAGCTAGTGGAATACAACACAGAGGTGTGTGGCACTCGGCAGGCAATGGTGGGTGTAACACAGTATTGGGCTCTGTCAGGAGCGCGCTGTGACTCTCAAGTGATGTTCGTCCCCTTTCCAGAGAGTAAAATAAAAAGTATTACACATCCGGCAGTGGATGTGTGTTTTATTAACCGTGAGGGGGGTTTCTTGCATAGTTTTGGTCGAATTTTTGTCGAATCCCCTTTGAATGGCTTGGTGTGCATGTGTATTAAATGTGCCCATCAATAGCTACCCATGTTTGTATAAATAAACGACAAGGGTGTCTACCGGGATTAGGCACGGTAGGGCATCAGACATGTCAGAGCTTCACTAGTGGTGTAAATACATTCCACGTGGATTCATTGCATGCATAGTCGCCTTTTAATGAATATCACGCAAATCGTCATGGTGATAGGTACGTACGGTTTGTCCATCATGTCCTAGGTGTGTCTATAAATATATATCTTTTAAAAATAATAAAAAACAGTGGCCGGCCCTGGGGATTGGGGTAAAAAAAATATAATTAGGAGACAGGCCCTGGGGGATGGGGTCATCAGGGCCAATAAATTAGAATAGGAAGGGGAACCACACAGCCCCCCTTCTTAAAAAATTTAAATAAATAAAAGACTGGCATCGTGCCGGAGGCCATGCCCCCTCCGTGCAGCACTCTGCAAACGCGCCCCCAACAGGCATCTCCAGTATGCACCAGGGAGCTGCGCTGCAGACAGGTGTTCTGAGGCCAAGCCCCTTTTTACACCTCTCTGCAACGCAGCTCTGTGGCGCTTACTGGAGGTACCTAGTGGTCTAGTTTGACCCTAGGGACCCTTAGGATTCAAGGGGACTTAATCTCTCAACTTAGAACAGCCACAGGGCGCATTTACACAGTGGTGAAGGGAGGGAACGGGGCCTGAGGTGACGTGTGCAAACACGCACTATGGCACGTTTTAAATTGGGGATATAATTTCCCTTCAATACTGAGGGCCCATGGGGGCTAACTAGCCCACCAAGTGCTTCCAGTAAGCGCCACTGAGCTGCATTGCAGAGAGGTGGTCCAGGCCGTGCCACTTTTTACACCTCTCTGCAACGCAGCTCTGTGGCACTTACTGGAGGTACCTAGTGGGCTAGTTGGACCCTAGGGACCCTCAGGATTCAAATGAACTTAATCTCCCAACTAAAAACGGACACAGGGCGTGTTTACACAGTGGTGAAGGGAGGGGACGGGGCCTGAGTTAACGTGTGCAAAAACGCCCTGTGGCCTGTTTTAAGAGGTAGTTTTAATCCCCATGCCCTATTATATACTAGGGGCTTACAGAGGAGGTCATGCTAATCACAGGGGGACCCCAACGCATAATGTTCCCTAGTGTATGTAGGTGTTTTCACTGTATTCTAAGTATCTTTTAACATAGCACTGGCTCTAGGACTGGTTAGTCAGACTCAGTTACCACCAGTATCCGTCTGAAAAAGTTGAGGGTACAGGATGATTTTGCAACAAGGCTTCTTTCTGCTCTTCTTTTTGTTATTTCTGCACGTTATCCTTCTTCCTGCACTTATCTTCGTATTTGAGGACTTCTGTTGCTTCTTTCTGCACTTCTTTTGTTTCTTTCTGTGCATTTTTTCTTCTTTCTTCACATGTCCTATCTCTGTAGGCATAGTTAGAAATTAGCATTTAAAAAACCTTTGAAATTCACAGAAAAAACCATAGGTTTCAGGCACATTATAGTTAGGAATTAGCATTTGAAAAACCTCAGAAATTCACTGAAAAAACCATAGGTTTCAGGGGTGTTATAGTTAGCTGGACTTTTCACTTGTACAAAACCATTGAAATTCCCCCGTTATAGTTAGTTCAGCTAACTATAACTCGCGCGCCCGCAATGCACTGCTGATGACGTCACATATTACATCACTCATGACATGGTCAGTGACATCACTCATGACATCACTGATGACATCTCAAATGACATCACTGATGACATCACTGATGACATCATCCTTGTGATAGAGTGGCAGACCTCCTCTCACCCTAATATAACCTTTGATACACACATTCAAAAATAGAGACTACAATTTTCAAAACAATGGACATACCAATACCAGTTACAACAACCTCTTCAGTAATTCTAAGATCCACATACACATCCACTCATTCACCAACAGTCCTATACAGCCACTCATACATGTACTCACTCATCATATGTACTCATACACCTATACATCCTGTTACACAATGCCACTCATCCATAGAGTTACTCACACACATAGTCACTCATGCTAATAAAGAATCAAACATACATTTACTTGCATATACAGTTATACACACACCACCACACTTACTTCTACGGAAACGTACACATACTTAGTTTTTTAAACAATCACTTATAGAAACACATACTTATTCATACAGGAACTCTTTCAATCTCTCACTCTCACATATACTCACATATATACACCAATAGTCACATATACTAGTTTAAAGCATATGTAGTTACTCTTAAAGACACTATTGAGACAGTCATTCACTCACTAACACACCCATACACACACTCATCCACCCATACAGTCCTGCACACATGCTGTGTTCAACACATACAAACAGTGAGTCACTCATTCATGCACCTATGCACTACATAATACCCCCCACCGAACCATGCAGACACTCAGACTGATACTCAAAAAACCAACTAATAACCTTTATAGACACCCATGTAGCTACTCACCAACCCATGCAGCCACTTATACACAAAGTGAGAGACTGATACAGATATTTACATATTTAAACATTACTCACTAAGCCATGTATTCACTATGATACACTTAATCAGTCAGTTACACAATCAATTTTTCAAATACAAATCATCCATTTAGACACTTATATACCCATTTATTCTTCCATCGACCTTGAGATATACATATATAAAACATACTTAATTTTCAGAAAAACACACATTCACTGGATGATGTCATCAGTGATGTCATCAGTGATGTCATTTGAGATGTCATCAGTGATGTCATGAGTGATGTCACTGACCATGTCATGAGTGATGTAATATGTGACGTCATCAGCAGTGCATTGCGGGCGCGCGAGTTATAGTTAGCTGAACTAACTATAACGGGGGAATTTCAATGGTTTTGTACAAGTGAAAAGTCCAGCTAACTATAACACCCCTGAAACCTATGGTTTTTTCAGTGAATATATATATATATATATATATATATATATATATATATATATATATATATTACATTACCTACTGGCGGTCGCCAGTAGGTAGTTATAGTTACAACCTAGTTTCCATAGGAAAAGCATTTTTTGATTTGCTAATAACTTTGGCGTCGTTTGACGCATATTCGCGAAATTCTCCAACAAAAAAAGTCTATCCAGGTCAGCTCCTATCCTGAAAGTTTGGGGGTGATTCGTAAAGCGGGGGCTGAGAAAAAATGGGTCCCAAAACGCATTTTCCCCATGTCAATTTCCATAGGAAATTGTGAGACAAGCTACAGCTTGAACTGCTGAACGGAATTACCCCAAATTTGGCAGAAATGTAGAGCTTGGTTCAGAAAGCGACCTGTTTTTTAAATGGTGTAAATCCGTTCCGTAGTTTTTGAAAAATTCAAAGAATAAGAGTCAAAAAATCAATTTCCCATAGGAAACTTTGTGCAAGGCTAGAGCCGAAACTACTGAACGGAATCACCCCAAATTTGGCAAAAAGGTAGTCCTTGGATCAGAAAGCGACCTTTTTTATTTTTTAATGGTGTAAATCTGTTCAGTAGTTGCTGAGAAATTAGAAAAATAAAAGTTTCGATATCTGGGCAGAGCCTAAGTCCCGTGCACGAGCTTCACTGTGATTGGCTGTCAATACTCCAAACCAGGACGTGTTGGTAGCCATCTTGTGACTCGGTAGAAGCGACTCACCAGAAAACAGAGAAACAAAGGTATAAAACAAGAGAAGGGGTCAGGGTAGAAACACCCTGACCCCCTAGGCCTGCTCAGGGGGTGCCAGAAGGAGTGTGAAGGAGAGAAAGGAAGAGATGAAGAGGGACAGTGAGTGCCCATACTGTGGACAAAACCCTCACAGCTCACCTTTACGCCACCACTGTGTCTCCAACCATGTGCCGGGCCCTAGTGGAGCCCTCAATCTCCCACATCTGAAACATAGTACAGAATTAGTAATGGCAGAGTATATATGACTGAGCACGCCTAAATCGCTGTTCTGCATTTGTGCATCCAGGCTGCTGCACATCATCCACTCCCGCCGCCCAGGCCTCACTGCTCACCTTTTCGTGGACAGGGCACCCTGAATATCATCCAGCCCCGCTCCGCAGGCCGCCAGGTCTCACATTTGGTGCTGCGTCTTGATTTTGCCATGGCAGAGTACATACCAGTGCACCCATCATCATTGCAGGTTGCACACCCGCTCAGCCCTTGCAGTGCCACTAACTCAGTTACCAGCGAGGCGACGCCACGTGGCGGTAGGCCTGCGCTGTCTGATGTCTCAGGCCTACACTGCGGCCCAGCAGGGCACACAAAACCTGAGCTGTCCAGACCGCCGGGACGGGCCATCACCGCAAGCTGCACACCCGCTCATCAGTTACGGTACCCGTACCTCAGTGGACCGAAAGTCACCGTCCCGTGCCGGTGTGCCTCTGCCGGCCGCAGTGCATTCGGTGCGAGCAAATCTGAATTGGCGCCAAGCACGTGCGCCCGGTCTTTTTTATTGGGTGGGTCACGTGTTCTGTGACGCCTGTGCTGGATGGGTGTGGTGTGGGTGTATACTAGCCGTGAGGGATTGGCTGTGGCATACTGACAACTAGGGTGTGACCAGCAGATCACTGCAATGAAAATCTGGGCCATGTAGCGTTGTTTTCATGTGGTAAATAATTTAATTACCGGGACTTAATTTGATACGGAAAGATAATACAAATAACTCAGTAAAATAAGAGGCAGAATCCGTGGTATTAGAGGTTCGGAATGGGCTTTATTCCAACGCTGATTCGAATCAGGGATTCCAGGTTCCATCACCACGAAGGTTCAGGAAGTGGAAGACAATACATTATTGACAAGTCATCGTTTTTATAGAACATACATTACAATGAAACCAATGTAAGAGGCGTAACAATCGATAGCAGAGATAGCAATTCACATACGTAATGAAAAGAGGCGTAATGGGGAATAACAAAGAAACGTTATTGGTTGTGATGTCACAAATGGGTGGATCTATGAGATAATTTCGCAGTATCAGCAGAAATACTTGGCAGAGATGCGCGAGCAGCAGCATGACGTGTGATTGACGTGCAACTAGGGGATGAAGGGGGCTTGACATTTAGCTCTACGTGTGGAGACAAGAAGTCTGAGGGGTCAAGTCAACCTAATCCCAAATCATATCTAACATCCTATGTTTAAAGAACTATGTTATCCCTAAAGGAAGGTTTCTTAGAATAGAATCTTATTCTATACTGACTGTGCGTGTGTGTACAAGCGTCTAAGTGTCTACGCTAGATGCGAGGGCAGAAATCGTCCATAGTAACAGGGCTATGAATTACTTGCATAAAGACAGAGAAGCCGGGCCTTTGCTCGGTAGCTGGCAGGATGTTTACTTAAACTACTAGACAGGAATGCATTGGGCAGGGAGCGAAGCAGATAATCTTTGAAGGTGAAATACAGTTGTTGGCAGGCAGACAGGCCGAAGTCAGGCACCGTTAGCCGCACAGGGAGTAGGACAAAGTTCATGGATACAGATGCGAGCTCAGACTGGAGCTCTCAGAGGCAGAAGGCAGGAAAAGCTTGATGGCAGAATCAGGGCCTACTCGCCTGGACTGAAAAATAGCATAAGTGAACCATATAAAGCCGGTGGCCTTTCGTACTTAGGAATGGAATATCCGGCCCGTTCATGGCGGATCTGAAAGGTAACATGTTGACGGTGGACGCACATGTGTTTGCGTCTTCATAACTGGAACTGGAAGGAACATACATGTACTTGTAACATATACATGGAACCGTTGGGGTCTAAGATAGGGGACACAATGGATCATGAAAATTCATATTTCCACATTCCCTCCTTGTCCCCTACTGACCTCAAGAAATATCAATCTTCATCAATCCATCGATCTGTTCATATAGTATCATTTGTTCTTCTTTCTTTATCCGGGATCTTGAACGAAAACTTGAATGTGGGATACACGATGTGGCACACAGACCACAAATCGCTGGCCCACATTGTAGACATAAGCAGCAACTGAATAGTATGAGAAAGCCAATACCTAGGAAGGATAGTATTCTCCATCCCCAGGCTGACAACACGCTCCAAAACCAACTGGACCAAGTCCAGGTTCCTGGATTCTGGTGTATCTGGCTTACAATCTTATGAAGGCGAGTTATAGCTTTATATACAGATGGCGAATTTTCTGGTATGAATATGCAGCAACTTAATCCACCCCTATCGGCCAGGGTGACGTCAAGGACAAGACGATTTTGAAGAACAACAATCCTCATCGCAGATTGCTCCTCTGTCAGGTTGCCTAAGGCGGAAATAGTTTCATTCACTACGGCTTCAAGGGTCCTGGTTAATCTACGTATCAGCTTACTATTAGTAACTGTGCCTATATAAGGAAAAAGACCTTTATTGAAATCTGTATATTTTTCCCATGCCGTCTCAGTGTAATCGACAATTGGGAGATCTCTCCGTTCTCTATTATGTACTAAATGGATATTCCTATGATAATCAGGCGGGGCTAGGAAAACAGGTGGCAGAAGGAATGCTAGGTAGCAGGTACCATCCCAATCTAGAGGTAAGCGTATATATGCAATATGACCACATATAAAGTAGGAATGCCGAGAGGCTCTGAAGGTAGATTTGCCTTGATCACTGAATTGTATCACAGTGGCGCATTTACTATGGCCCATGTGTACGGAACCATTCTTTCTTATACATAATTCCCCTTTTACTGGGAATACTGACATGGCGGACAAGATTAGTGTAGGTTCGGATTCAACGTTCAGGATCATGAGATTAAGTGTAAAATTACCTAATCCATATACTTCATTTTCTAGATCAGTTCCTGTTCTTTTGGGGAGTCCCTCCTTGTTAGGGTAACAGACCTTGAGCAAAGCTAGGTTCAGGTTTCCCCATACCCAATTGTCTTGATGAACTACTGAATTTAAATCCAAGGAATTGATTAAACTGAACCATGCTCCACAGGAGCCATTGTGTGTGAATGGATATGGAAAGAGAGGCAAAACTCCTTTATAATCCTGATAGGGAGGGAGTTGGCCACATATCCAACAATTGGTAGCATTGCTGGTCTGATGGGAATGATGTAACATACTAATGAAAGTGTTATTGCGCAGCGCAACTCTATAGGATAATTCATGCGGTGGTAATTCACTAAAAGAATGTTCAGCAGTAACATTGTAAACATGTTTAGAAATAGGATAATATATGTGCAACAATATACTTGCGATTATTATTAAAAGACTTAAGAAAGACAAAATTAATAACGTCACTGTACAATGACTACGCAGTGATTTGCAGTACGCATGTCGTTTCAACATTTTTCCATCGGTTTCCCTATTCAGGTCTAGAGGATACATGTCAGAGACAAATTCAACCGCTTCACCTTGGAGAGGACTTAAACAATCAAATTATCTGACGTTCTAGGCCTCAATTTTACTTTATAGAGTTTGGTTTTAGTCTTTTCAACCAAAGGAAGTTTTGAATCAGTCTGTGAGGGAATGCAGGGCACAATGTCTATGTCTGAGGATAGTCCATGAAATTTCTTGATATGACTTGAATGCACCCAGCCTTTGCGGCCCTCTATCTTCACGGCTGTCCTCGTGGTAAGCAGAACTAACTTTGGTGTCTTCCACCTAGGATCCAGCTGAGTCTTCCGATCAAAGTTCCTCACAAATACGAGATCCCCTGGAACTACGTCATGGGGTTTCACCTCGGTGTTGTCAGGAAAGGCTGCAGCTACCTGTGAACGACAAGATTGTAGTGCAGACATCAAGGAAGCCAGGTAATCTGTCAGCATATTACAGTCAACATCAGTTATTTTGCGAGGTATAGGCGTCCCCCACATATTTGGTGGTCTGCCAAAGATCACCTCATAAGGGGATAGCCCTGTTCGAGAGTGTGCTACCATTCTCATGTAAAAGAGTGCAACTGGTAGAGCTACTACCCAGTCGACACCTTTCTCTCTACATATTTTGGACAATCTGATTTTCAGAGTTTGATTATGTCGTTCCACGAGACCTGCTGCCTCGGGGTGTCGGACACAATGAAACTTCCATTTATATCCTAGCAAAAGTGAAACATGTTTCATTAGTTCGGATGAGAACGGCTGGCCGTTATCTGAGTAGACGACACGTGGTAAACCATACCGTGGGAAGAATTCTCGAACTAACTGTTTGGCTGTAGTCGGCGCAGTGTAATCTGAGACGGGATACGCCTCTGTCCAACGGGAAAGAGCACATACAACTACGAGAACATATTTGAATCCTCGACAACGTTCCATCTGGATATAATCCATCTGGAGGACTTCGAAAGGGTGATCAGGGGGCTGAAATCCACCCTGTTCTACGGGGATGCTTTTACCTGGATTAAACTGACAACATATCATACAGGTACGGACTTTTTGCTTAGCTGCTGCTCGTAAATGTTTGTTGAACCAAATGTGTTGAATGCTGTCTAGCATAGCTTTCTCTCCTAGATGCGCTGGACTATGTATGGTATTTATGACGACTTGAACCATTGAATCAGGAAGAAACCACACAGATTTCTCCTTTATCATCCATCCTTGGTCCGTTTGGATCCCTCCTGATTCAGTCCATTTCTTTATCTCGTCTGGTGTAGCATGTGTCTGTATGTCAATTACGTCAAGAGCGGGATCCTTAACTGTCATGTAATGTGTTGCTGTCGGAACTATAGTCTTTGTCACGTCAGATGTGTGAATTTGAGCAGTCTGTTTAGCTGTTCTGTCAGCTAGATCATTGCCCTGAGAAATGATATCAGTAACTTTCGTATGAGCTTTGCATTTCATAATCGATATTGCAGTGGGTAGATGAATTGCGTCTAACAGAGCATGAATAAGGGGGCCGTGCTGAATGTGGGCACCGTGAGAAGTTAAATAACCTCTCTCTCGCCACAGCACGCCGAAGTCATGAACAACTCCGAATGCATAACGTGAATCTGTGTATATGTTAACTTTCTTATTTGTGGCTTGAATACAGGCTTGTGTCAGAGCGATGAGCTCTGCTGCTTGAGCTGACAAAGTGCTAATACAATTTGTTTCAATGACTTCAGTTTCTGTTGTGACTGCATACGCGGCCACTAACTTTCCTGTACTTGTTCTCATACATGAACCATCTACATACAATGTTAGGTCTGGATCTGACAATGGGATATCTGTCAAGTCTTGTCTAGGTTTCGTCGTGATAGTAATAACATCAATACAATCATGTGCTAGTGGGTCTGTTCCGTTTACGGGCAGAAGTGTGGCAGGATTCAATGTTTTACAGCGTCTAATCTCTATATGTGGCTGAAACAATGTTAATTCGTACCCAGTAAGTCTTGCTATGGTCAAGTGTTGTGTTTGCGTTCGGTTCAAAAGAACCTCTACTGCATGTGGCACTTGTACTGTCAATGGATGTCCTAACACTATGGCATCACTTTGTCTGATTGCTAAAGCTGTTGCTGCCACTGATTTCAGGCACGCAGGAAGAGCTTGAGCTACGGGATCTAATGTACTAGAAAAATAAGCACACGGTTTGTGTGATCCTGCTTGTTCCTGTGTGAGTACTGACAAGGCAGTACCTTCGCGTTCTGTAACAAAGAGTGTAAAATGTTTACTGTAACATGGTGTTGCTAAAACTGGTGCTTGACATAAAACTGTCTTTAAGCTTTCAAAAGCTAGTGTGTGTTCCTGGGTCCAAGGGAGGACAGTCGATGTGGCTGCCTCCTGTGTTGTCAACTGAACGAGCGGTTTCGCTAGAAATGCATATTGAGGGATCCACTGCCTACAATATGAAGTGAGACCTATGAAGGCCCGTACCTCCTTTTGTGTTTTGGGTGGTGGCATGTTAGCTATTAACTGAATGTGGTCGGGTGTAAGCTGCCTTCCCTCCTTGGACAGCGAGTGACCAAGGTAAACAACTCGCTGGACACAGAATTGCAGCTTAGAAGGGGACACCTTGTGCCCCTTGTCGGCCAGAAATTGTAAAACCGTCAGTGATGCTTTTTCACATTCAGGTTCGCTTCGAGCGGTGATCAGCAGATCATCAACATACTGGAACAGTGCAGTGTTGGCTGGCATGTGTATACTGTCAAGTTCTCGTTTCAGTGCTTGGCTATAGATGCTGGGGCTTTCTGTAAATCCTTGAGGTGCGCGTGTGAATTTAAAACTTCGTCCATTTAAACTAAATCCGAACAAGTATTGGCTTTCCGGATCTATTGGGACGCTGAAAAAGGCATTTTTGAGATCAATTACAGTAAAGAACGTTGCTTCGGAATCAATGGCTGTCAGTAATGACGAGATATCTGGGACCACAGGAAATTGTGGCACAATGCATTTATTTAATTCGCGCAGATCAATAACTAATCGATATACTGGCGGAGCCTTTGGATCAGTTCGTTTAAGAATCGGAATTATCGGAGAATTACATACATTGGAGTCGGTTTCCACAACCACTCCTTGGGCAATAAGCTCGTCAATGATTTGCAGTAAAGCCACTACAGCATCTGGGGGTAACCTGTATTGTCGTATTCGTGGTAATACTACTCCTGTCTTTAGTGTGACTTGATATGGTGTAATGTTCATGCAACCAACATCTGTAGGGCCTTGTGCCCATAAGTGTACAGGTAAATTCTGCAGTCGGGAATCCATGTCTCGAGACACATAGTGCCCTTTGAAATCACGTAAAAACAGTCGTACTCCTTCCGGAGAGCAGCATATTATGGCTCCTAGAGCTTTCAGTGTTTTTATACCTA
The DNA here is from genome assembly GCF_964204655.1 of Triturus cristatus. NCBI lineage: Eukaryota > Metazoa > Chordata > Amphibia > Caudata > Salamandridae > Triturus > Triturus cristatus. The sequence continues at coordinate 1,869,122,816 of NC_140589.1, read as the reverse complement.
ACAAGTTTTCTGGACATGATTTAGTAAGCAATAAATCTGTAGTTCGTGTCAAGGGACCAATCGTAAGTGGAAGAGGCTGTGATACTTCGTTAATGATAGGTTTTCCTGAAAAACCAAGGGAAATATTCTGTGAGCCTGAGAGGGGTACCCCTGGAACTTCACTACGTTTTATTGTTGTTCGGCTTGCCCCTGTATCGAGTAAAAATTTTCTGTCTTGGCCTAATAGTTCACTGTGTACATAAGGTCCTTCTTGATCTACAGGAACCTCGATAAGGGGTAAGTCAACTTCCTTCTCTAGGCTGTTTCATGAGTATCGTTGATAATCAGGATAGTCATACTGTGCGGTCTGGTACATCTGTCGTGTCGTTGATTGTGTAGTAGCAATAGGCTGCGGTGGTGCAGCCGGCATAGAGTGTTGCGGAGCTGGCATGGATTGTGCATGCTGCAGGGCTCCTTGTTGGTTCTGATCCTGTCTAAGCGGACGTGGTCTTTCCTTCGTTGCACCTCTGGCGATATTGTATTTTAAGACTGGACAATCGTGTACATAATGACCTGGTTGTTTGCAATAGTTGCATGTCCCTTTCACAGGACCTGCTGAGTCACTGGACTGTGTCATACCCTTCTTATGACCATCAGCTGGAACTGTCTGGGAGACTAACATTTTCATTTTCGTGTCTTTCATTCGTCTTTGTTCATGTTCTTGTTCCTCCCTAATTCTATTGTGATGGTACTGTAACATTTGTAACATTTGTGACGGAGTGTTACCTTGCCAGGTACTCTCAAATTTCAATACTCTATTCTTAACTTGGGGTAGGGAGTTTTCAACTAACTTTGTCACAAACAGATGTGGGTATGATTCGCTATTTGCTTTTATACCACTATTTATACCAAAACATTTTTCGAATCGGGCGTAGAAATCACTAGTGTCTTCATCTTGCTTTTGTTTACAGGCTGAGATTGCACCCCAGTCTTCTTTTTTTGTAGTTAATAAACGTGGCAATACCTGTACTAGTAAACCTGGTAATGCTTTAGTCTTTGGCCCGAGCCCTGAACCTGGACCTCGGGCTCTCTCTTCAGTTTCTAATGCTGTCCAATCTATCTTTTGGTCTCCCACCTCCCAATCTTTTTCCTTGAGTTTCTCATAAATGCCAGCTGGCATTAGAACCTTTAATATTTTCATAATGTCGGGGTAGGTATACTCTCCCATGAGCAACATGTCTTTAATTTCCCGGTGGAAACCCGCTGGGTCTTTGTCATGACTGGGTACCACCTTCTTCATTTCTAATAATTCTATTTTAGATATGGGTGCATATACAAATACACGTTTAAACTGATTGTCTTCACCCTTTATTGGGTGTACTTCGCGTAAGGGATTCTGTCTATCCATATAGTACGTCGTTCTTTCCTTGATGGGTAGTGAGACATGTTCTGGGCATACAAAAAGAATATACTGGTTTCTGAATTCTAGTATTTCTTTGATTAAATCAGTACCTGAACCTCTCCATTTATTCGTGAGTAATTCAGTCAATATGTCCGGTAAAGGACCAGGATCAGAGTGTTGGCCTTTATATAATATAAGGAGATGTTGAATCATATATATACCAGCTAAACGCTGTTCGTCTGGGGTCAGGTTTAAAAACGTGTGTGCTAGTGTATCATCACTGTATTTTCCGGGACTGTCAGCCCATAGTACTGCTGATCTGGCTAAGTCTTGTTCGTCCAATGAATCAAGTATATGATGTCCTCTTCGTTCTCGAAGTAGGTTGTCAGCGGCTTGGAATAAATGTTCGGGAGATCTTATATTTATTATAGGGGTTTGGTAATGTCTGCTACCTTCTGGACGTGTTGGACGTATCGAATCATTATAGCATCTAGTCTTATTAGAGAATCTTCCTCTACCTACATAAGCCACTGTGTCTACGTATCCTGTTGGCGGTCCTGTCTCTTCCTCTTCTATTCTGTCTTGTTCAGGCTCGTCTATCTCTAATCTCTCTTCGTGTATTCGTTCTATTTCTTTGCGGATCTTTCGACACATGGCTATTATACATGATTGCCTATCATGTCTCCCCTCTGATATATTCTGGCTCCATCTCGTAAGAATTTGCATTGCTTCCGGGTTTACCCCCGGTCGGTCTTGATTTCTGATCACACAATTTATGAGGAAACGTAACAGTTCTCCTTGTATCTCTACTTTCTGATATTCCATAGCTCTGTTAATACATTCAAAATCTCGCCCTGTTTGGACAAAATGATATATATTATCTAGATGCATAGTCATTCCTGGTAGCTTCCCTAAATACATCGCAGCTCGTCGGATACGTAATGATGCCAAGATCATTTCGTCCTCTTTGCCAGGCACAGGGTCATATCTACAATCTACAAGAAGTTCCTTAAGCGTGCGGGAATTTATAAGTTTGGGCGTACGTGGATGTGCTGATTCTTGAAAAGTAAGTTTACTTATTCGGGGTGGTGTAGAATAAACGCTGGTAGCACCTCCGGTAGCCCCATCTGGGGTACTAGGCGCGAAAGGATTCGTTGAACCTGATACAGCAACCATAGGTGTGGGTACAGCTGTAGACACGGCTGTGGGAACAGATGTAGAAACAGATGTGCTTGCCGGAACTTGTGTCGGAATTTGTGGTTGCTGAGGTGCAGACACAGGGTCTTGACGTTGAACCAAGGCAGACGCTCTATGTGGTGCGGGGTTAGCATACTCGGGAACTGCGTCGTCTAAATATGAAGAAAGAAAAACATCTTCTGCGGTTCGGGGATGCCCTTTGGGATGTACTTTTATCGGAAACAATGGGGGTGGCAAGTCTTTTGGTATTTCCGGAGTAGCCTTAGGTAACCCTTCGGCCAGGAGTGGATACATACCATTCAGAAGGGCATTTCTTTGTCTGTCTACTTGTTCTGACTTTACTCGTGTACCTTCGTCAATTAAGAGATTTTCTTGTGCTTTATTTGAATTTGAATTCTCCTTACTCTTCTCTTCTAGTCTGAGCGCTTTTTCTGTACGTCTATAAGATTCTTTACGCCATAATTCAATGGCATCTTTCTGTGATTGTCTAGCTTTCTTTTTCCATAACTCTTCCTCTACTTTCATGATGCAATCTGCATCCCAGGTCCCAGCTGCGGGCCATCTCTGATTTTCTGGTAATTCCTTGGTATAGTCTACCCATAAATCAAGAAATAATACGGCATCTAGGCCATGTTTATGATACATGAAGTACCCTGGAGTGTCCCTAGGAGGAATGGGAACAGCTTCTTCGAGTACCCCTTTTCTAGTTTTGATCTGTCTTAACTTTGAAAAGAGCGGCATCTTGAGAACTGATCTGATACAGAATCTTAAACACACTTAATACAACTAAACAGCAATAATGAACAATAATGAACAATCATTCACCCCACAATATGCAGGACGTATCTAAAACATTTAACATTTAACATTTAATATTTTAACAGTTAACGAACAATAATGATGGCCATTAGGAAACTAGTTACTTGGCATACTTGACATACTAGATATACTGCTAAACAGTACAGATACACTGCTGAAACAGTGTAGACCGGATTTGTGTACCCAAACCCGTCTTGACCGGCACAACCTATGTGCACGTCAGAAACGCCTCCCCGGTAATGGTACTCACCGGGTAGCTCGGAACAGAAGGCCTCGGAACGGAACTTGAACTTGAACTGGACCGGACTACCGGACTGGACTCGACTTGAAACTTCGGGCTCGACTTGAAACTTCAGGATTCGACTTGAAACTTCGGGACTTGGCGGGCCTCTGCATACCTCGGATCTTGCTCTCTCAGCTAGGCTCTGGTCGGGATACTTCGCACTTCTCACCGCCTCGTCTGGGTGTTGATCGCAGCCTCAGTCGCCCCCGCTTGACCGGAGGGAGATACAGGAAATCCTGCTGGTACGCGTTGTTGTCCGTCCAGCTGTGGCAGGAGACCGGGCCTGCAACGCACCACCGGCGCGTGAGATGAGAAAGTGTCCCTGTTCGGGCGCCATTCATGTGGTAAATAATTTAATTACCGGGACTTAATTTGATACGGAAAGATAATACAAATAACTCAGTAAAATAAGAGGCAGAATCCGTGGTATTAGAGGTTCGGAATGGGCTTTATTCCAACGCTGATTCGAATCAGGGATTCCAGGTTCCATCACCACGAAGGTTCAGGAAGTGGAAGACAATACATTATTGACAAGTCATCGTTTTTATAGAACATACATTACAATGAAACCAATGTAAGAGGCGTAACAATCGATAGCAGAGATAGCAATTCACATACGTAATGAAAAGAGGCGTAATGGGGAATAACAAAGAAACGTTATTGGTTGTGATGTCACAAATGGGTGGATCTATGAGATAATTTCGCAGTATCAGCAGAAATACTTGGCAGAGATGCGCGAGCAGCAGCATGACGTGTGATTGACGTGCAACTAGGGGATGAAGGGGGCTTGACATTTAGCTCTACGTGTGGAGACAAGAAGTCTGAGGGGTCAAGTCAACCTAATCCCAAATCATATCTAACATCCTATGTTTAAAGAACTATGTTATCCCTAAAGGAAGGTTTCTTAGAATAGAATCTTATTCTATACTGACTGTGCGTGCGTGTACAAGCGTCTAAGTGTCTACGCTAGATGCGAGGGCAGAAATCGTCCATAGTAACAGGGCTATGAATTACTTGCATAAAGACAGAGAAGCCGGGCCTTTGCTCGGTAGCTGGCAGGATGTTTACTTAAACTACTAGACAGGAATGCATTGGGCAGGGAGCGAAGCAGATAATCTTTGAAGGTGAAATACAGTTGTTGGCAGGCAGACAGGCCGAAGTCAGGCACCGTTAGCCGCACAGGGAGTAGGACAAAGTTCATGGATACAGATGCGAGCTCAGACTGGAGCTCTCAGAGGCAGAAGGCAGGAAAAGCTTGATGGCAGAATCAGGGCCTACTCGCCTGGACTGAAAAATAGCATAAGTGAACCATATAAAGCCGGTGGCCTTTCGTACTTAGGAATGGAATATCCGGCCCGTTCATGGCGGATCTGAAAGGTAACATGTTGACGGTGGACGCACATGTGTTTGCGTCTTCATAACTGGAACTGGAAGGAACATACATGTACTTGTAACATATACATGGAACCGTTGGGGTCTAAGATAGGGGACACAATGGATCATGAAAATTCATATTTCCACAGTCCTTCCCTGTAAGCGTAAGTAGAGTGGGCTGGCCTGGCGTATGCCAGTCCTGCGTGTAGCTGTGAAGAATGACTCCGAAGCTATGAGCGTGGCTCCATCGTGAACTGTATGAGGAATCAACTGATGCACACTGATGCCATATTGGGCTGGATCACGCACAATTGGGCTATATTTTTCCCGGTTGTGCGGTAAAATTTTGGTTTGTGCTAGTTGCCAGATTATAAATATATATACAGCGCTCTAGCAAAGTAGTATGTTAAAGCGCTTTATTAGACAAATATTTACTTGGCAGCCTGCTGCAACGTCAATTCCAATGCATTCACTGCCTGCTTGACGATGTCCCTGCCCCGCCTTCCTTAAAGTAGCAATATTAGGCTACTTTGGGCTACTTTTTGGTTGGCTTAGGGCTAGAGAATGCTTAAAAAATCTGGCAACACAGGCATGCGGGTGTTCTTGTTGTAGTGCTGCCGTCACCCGGGTCGCAAGCGTCAATGTGTCACTCTGTGAGCCAAGTCCCACAACATGGCCAACATGGAAGGTACGGGGAATCACTGACCCTACATTAATCCATAGTTCCACACAAGAAAGATGGTGGACATGACACATCTGTGTGGATGTGAATGTTTATTGCACATTCAGTGGAGTGTTGCAGCTGTAGCAATACTGGGCCATGCAAAGCCAACATTTCAGTTCACTATACACTCTCCTTGCAGTACTCTAATCATCCAGTTTCTACGTACGTACTTGTACAATGACCGAGACAAAGTTACATAATCAAAGTTTTCTCCCACTGTCAAAGGTAAGTTGGTTGCATACGCTGTCCAGAGCACAATGTAATGTGGTTGGGCCCAGGGGCAGCATGTTGCATACATAATGAACACACAGACACAGATAGATAGTGGAACTGGGTACGGGCATGTGCGCTCAACTCCTTTTTATTACCAGGGTCACATGTCCAGTGATTTCTTTGCTGGATGTGTGTGGGGTGAGTGTAAGCCAGCCCTCCGGGAATGGTTGGTGCTGGAAACAAGTACAACAGTAATCATTGGATCAGACACAGAGATTCAATCATAAAGGGTCAATGATTTGTGCTACACTAAGGTAGGGGCACCAGATGTGAAATAATACACAAAAGATTCTATCGTAAAGGGTCTATGACTTGTGGTACACTGAGGTAGGGACACCAGATGTGAAATTCTACACAAAATATTGTATCAAAAAGGGTCCATGTGTTGTGCTGCATTGAGATGGGGCATTAGAAGTATTCAGCGTGTGCGCAGCCAGCGATGATGCGTAGTCCGGGCGGGCCGCACTGGGAGCAATGTCTCTTGCCTACTAAACTGCGTCATCTGCAATTGCGACTCGATCTGAATTGTGAGCCCTGCAGTCCGCAATGTAGATGGAAGGCAGTAGTCAGCACAGACATCGAGGAATGCTTTTTGTCACTTCCTCTTGACAAAATCCGAGGACATAGAGTACAATTCTGTCTGCAATTAATAAATCATGTCTCAATGTAAATTGTGAGCTCTGCTGACCGCAGTGTAGGTAATAAAAGATGTAATATATGTATGGAATACATTGTTGAAATGTGTAGGTTTTGGGGACTTTATAGTTAGTTGCCTACTGGACTATGAAATTAATGAATCAAGACTGAATTTGAATTGTGAGCCCTGCTGACCACAGTGTAGGCCGGAGGCAGTGGTCAGCAAAGGCCCACAGCCACGTGGCGTTGACTTTAGCTGCACAGATTGGGAGCATTTGGTTTTCTTAACCGATAATAGTCTCTTACACAATTTGCATCGGTACTAATCTTGAATTGTGAGCCCTGCTGACCGCAGTGTAGATCGGAGGCAGTAGTCAGCACAGACATCGAGGAATGCTTTTTCTGACTTCCTCTTGAGAAAATATAACAACAGTACAGTTCACTCTGCAATAAATAAGTCAAAACTGAATTTGAACTGTGAGCTCTGCTGTCCGCAGTGTAGACTGCCATTCAGTTTTCCTTTGGACTTGCAAGATGAATTTGGTCATTGTACTAAAGCTATAATTGATAACAAAAAAGTTCTTGAAGCAAGGATACTAAAAGGATATCATTTAGGTTTTGAAAACATTGTAGTTAGTTGCCTACTGGACTCTGTAATTAATGAATCAAGACTCAATTTTAATTGTGAGCCCTGCTGACCGCAGTGTAGGCCAGAGGCAGCAGTCAGCAAGGGCCCACAGCCACGTGGCGTTGAGTTGAGCTGCACACTTAGAGGCACCAGAAGCAACCAGCATGTGCGGAGCCAGTGATGATGCGTGGTCCGGGCGGACCGCACTGGGAGCAATGTCTATTGTCTACTGAATTCTGCCTTAATAAGGCTATGTGGCGATGACTTGTGGTGCAGTGACTTAGTGGCATCTGAAGCACTCCGTGTGTGCGCACCCAGCGATGATGTGTGGTCCGGGTGGGCCGCACTGGTAGCCTACTGGACTGCGTCATCTGCAATTGCGACTCCATCTGAATTGTGAGCCCTGCTGTCCGCAGTGTAGATCGAAGGCAATACTGTGTACAGACGTAACTCTGCGGTGCTGTGCCGCTGTCTTCGCAGGGGGCCTGTGTAAAGGAGGCCTGCGGTCATGGCAGCAGCCACGTGGCAGGGTGAGGGCCGCCGCTCTGGCAGACGCGTTGGCCTTTACATAAGTGAACCACGCCCAGAGCCCCGGCCTATTTATTCACACTTCTACGCTGGAGTGGCGTACGTGGGATCAGCCCACTGCGCTTCAGCTTAAATGGGATGACGACACAGGTACATGACAGAGATCTTTCCCCACTGCCTGAGGTAACATGGTTGCGTCCACTGTTCACAACACTACAAGTACCAGCAGTATATGTACACATGGAGAGGTTTGTGCTCTGCATAGTGAGGTCTGTCCAGCACATCACAGCTACACTTGGTATTGTGTGCATTATTATTGGTGGGTGACTTGCGTCCTTCACACGTTTGGTTGCCACATCTCGCAACATTCAGCTATTGTGTGGCTGAGGAGCCATGCCGTTTTTGGAAGGTTCGCTGTCCTATTGTGCGCTGCCTCGGTGGTAGTAGGGGGGAGGGGTCCGGGGGGGGAGGTCCTGAGGGTGGTGGCAGTGGGTTATGTGGCCTTCTTGGGTGTGGGAGGTGCATGATCAGTAGCTCTATGACATGAGTTGGTCTTTTAGATGTGATTCTGGGCTGGGCTCCGTTTCACACTGTAGGTAGTCGTCCTACTTTACACCAGTAAAAGGCAGATGTTACATTCCTACTGCTAACGCAGCTTATCGCCTCTTTTATTATTAGCGTTAGTTGTTGCTCTCATTTGTGGCGATTTTTTTTTGCGGAAGCTATTGCTGGAAAACTGGCGATATTGGCTGTTTTCACCAGGTTGAGAATAGAATGAATTTAAAATCACTGAAAAATCTATAGGTTTAATGAACATTATAATTAGAAATTAACATTTAAAAAACCTTTGAAACTCACTGAAAAAACCATAGGTTTCAGGGACGTTTTAGTTACAAATTAGCATTTAAAAAACCTTTGAAATTCACAGAAAAAAACATAGGTTTCAGGGACGTTCTAGTTAGTTGCACATTTGACTCGTACAAAACCATAGAAATACGGCTGTTATAGTTAGTTGAGCTAACTATAACTCACGCCCCCGCAATGCACTGCTGATGACGTCACATATTACATCACTCATGACATGGTCAGTGACATCACTGATGACATCTCAAATGACATCACTGATTACATCATTCACGTGAAAATCTGATGCACCTCCTCATACCTTAATAAAACCTTTGATACACCCACTCTAAAATACAGACCACCATTTTCAAAACAATAGACACCCCAATACCAGTTACTATGTACGCACGCACTGATTCCTAGGTCTACACACACATCCACTCATTCACCCATACAGTCACTCATACATGCAGTGACTAATCAATACAACACTATTATAGGCACTCATACACCTATACAAACACTCACACACCGCCACTCATCCAGAGCTACTCACACATCTAGTCAGTCATGCAAAGCATCAATCAAACTTCTATTTACTCAGCTATACAGTTATACACACACAACCTCACTTATTCATAGTGATACTAAAATATACTTACTCTCTTATACAATCACTGATACAAGTACACACTCATTCATACAGCACTCTCACAATCAATGACTCTGACGTATAGTCATTTATATACTCCAACTCTCTCATGCACTGCGTTTTACATATGTAGTTACTTGGACATGCAGCACTGAGATATCCATTCACTCACCAACACACCCATACACACTCTCCCACCCATACAGCCGTTTCCACATGCAGTCTTAAACCCATACACCCAGTGAATAAAGAACTCACACATCTATGCACAAAATCACACACCTCCCACCCACCCATACACACACTCAGTCACCCATACAAATACTCAGGCAATCAATCAATAACCCATATAGACACTCATGTAGCTACTCATCAACCAATGCAGCAGCTTACACAGCAATAGACAGACTGATACAGACATTCACACAGTTTAGTCACTAACCCATGAATTCAGTAAGACACATTTAATCACTCACTTATACAGTCAGTCATGCACCTACTAAATCCTCCATCCACACACTTATGCACCCACTCATTCTTCAATATACCTTGGCCAATATATTTATAAAACATATTTAAACTTTACAGAAACACAGTTACTGGATGATGTCATCAGTGATAATCAGTGATGTTATCAGTAATGTCATCAGTGATGTCACTGACCATGTCATGAATGATGTAATATGTGACGTCATCAGCAGTGCATTGCGGGGGCGTGAGTTATAGTTAGCTCAACTAACTATAACAGCCGAATTTCTATGGTTTTGTATGAGTGAAATGTGCAGCTAACTATAACGTCCCTGAAATCTATGGTATTTCTGTGAATTTCAAAGGTTTTTTAAATGCTAATTTGTAGCTATGACGTCCCTGAAACCCATGTTTTTTTCAGTGAATATATATACACACACACACACATATATAGCTTCCCATTTATACACACATCACGGGGAAGCAGGCAGGGAGACTCTGGACCATGTCCTGCCACTCTGAGGCTGCCGACAATTCCCAAAGTACACGCTGTCCCATTAGCTTCCATTAAAACTCAGGGCCAGTTACAATGGTTGTGTCAACAGAACTCGGGTAAATCCCTTTCCAGCTTGTAAATAGACTTTCAAGTGCCCTCCGATTTGCAATTTAGCAAGCCTTTTCCACCTCATAAAAGGCTTGTATACATTTACAATCACAGACCATGTGATTTTGTGAATCTCAGAGTCTGCAGGTGCAAAATGACTTTGTCCATCTAGCCTTTAGTCAGGCCATCGAACACATTTATAATAATAATGAATGACTCTCTGAAACACATCTCATTTGAAACTTTCCCAAATGTTAAATGGATCACACAATTACAATCGTACACTTAACGCTGAAAGTGTACATAGCCACTATCATACACCTACCATTTATCAATGCTCTAGCGTCACTCCAAGAACTTAGGCATGCCACAACACATCTTTTACACACTAAGTCTCTCCAACATATCTTATGTAAAACTACTCAAATAAAAACAAGAATGGGAGTTTAGGTAGATTTGGGACATGAGGAGAATGTACCACCTTAATTCATGAATTGCATAACTTTTTCTATGACGAAGCCATTGTTAACATACTATTCAACCAAAATTCCTTTCAACTTTAATTTTCCACTGAATAAATGTGTGTGTGTGTGCGTACATTCTTAAGTTTATTCCTAGGGTCAGTTATTCATGCTGGTGCCATTCCCAGATGGACCATTCCCGTTCTGTATTTAGCAAATAAATTCCTAAGTGGGAAAATTGATCAGTATTTCAGAAAGCACTTTCTTTATTTTACAAACATTCAGTTCTGTACAAAATGGTTACACACAGAACAGAAGCGCGTTTCACCCTACGATGGTCTTGAGAACAGCAAACAGTCTTTCCTTTCTTGCCATTGGTTTTTATACAAACATATCGCACTGCAGATTCTCAATGAGTTGCGTCATTCTATTGCATTACGGGTTAAGTAATTTTCTTTATTTACCCTAAGTTATTAGTTTATGAAAAACAATGTTCACTGTATATCTGATGGCAACAACTCCATAATAAATTCACGTGCATATCATATCTGAAGCTTATATTTGAATGCGTGGGCTGGTGCAGTGTTGTAAAATAATAAGTGCTGGTGCTCAAGGTTTTTCTCAGAAGGCCGCAAGCAGCGCTGCCGGTCACCAAATAACAAGGCTATGTATTCTAGATTTTTCCTCATGCCTCGTTCATTCACCATCATACACTCCCTGCCCTTTTATCTCAATCTTGCAGGTTTTTCTTTCAACAATGCTGTCTCCCTCTGTCACTGTTTTTCCTTTTTCTCCTCTCTCTTTTTGTGGTTTTATCTTTCTTACTCCGGGTCAAAGATTGCTGAGGAAAGATAAATGCCCCACCAGCAACCATCATGTTAACATGAGAACTGGATTGGAGGGAGAAAAAGTTTGCGGGACTGTGGACCATGAGCAATTTCGAGAAAATATTGTAATTTGGCTGAGGTTTATTCACAACATGTTTGTTATTTTAGACAGAACTGCATACGTTTTTAAAACCTATTTAGACAGCTAAAATAAAACATGTTCAACATTCAATTCACAAATCATATCAGCAAACCAAAAGTAGAGATTTGGGCTACAGTAATACATTTGGAAGATGGATAACTACTGACTAAAATATACAGAAAGGAACCTGTAACAAATAAGTTCTTTAATTCAACAAGTCATTGTGATACTCAGATTAAATATACTGTATGGAGAAATGCTGAGAGTAAGAAAAAAGTGTTCAACAGAATTAGAAATGGAAAAAAATCTAATAGCAAAGGCAAACCATTTCTAAAGTCGAGGATATTCAGAAAGAGTGATTTACCAAGCATATAAGAGAACCAAAAAAAAGATCAAGGGAGGACCTGTTAGTAACAAAAAAATCAAATGAAATAAAGTATAAAATGATGAGAAAAATAGACTAATTACAAAATATAACAAAGAGGAGTCACGGATACATAATATTTTTCAGAAGAATTGGCTTGTAACACAAGATGATTCAGACACTGGTAATCGTGAAGGCAATCAACCATTGATAACATTTCATAAGGCACCAACAATTGGAAGGACGATTACGATTGTTATTTTTCAAAATACACAAAGACCTGAATGGAGAACATGAACAAATGTATTTATAAAGCGCAAATGGATGACTGTGGTGCTAGAAAACTGAAAGATGAAAACAATGCTCTAACCCAGGCATGCTAACAGAATAAATATGGTGTAAAGCCTTTCTGATTTGTACAATGTGGAGGCAAGAAAAGAAAGGGCTCTGCCACCAACTCTTCTAGCGACGCAAGGGATAAAATAAGAACAACCTATTCGATCAAAGTGATCTGATCCAGGTATACCTCGGTACGGAAGTTTTGAAATAACTTGTGTCCCTTTTTATGATGAGCTTTATTACAGAAACAAGAAGCCTTGAATTAGATCTACTTTTCTTCTACTGGAAGCCAGTGAAGAGCACAGTGGGCTTTTGATACATGGTCACTCCTGTGCACATTAACCATCATCCCGACACCATGATTCTGACTATGCTGCAACCTGTGTATAGATTTAGATGAGAGCTCTACATAACAAGTATAACCAAGCCGGGGATTAATGGCTGAATTTGTTACCTGGGATCTGAGGCCCTTAGTGATGAATAACAGATTCTTCTTTACCATCTTACCTGGAAGAAAATAGGTCCTAACAACAGAATTCATTTCAGGGACCAAAAGTCACGGTTAATAAAGAAACCTAGACTCTACTGTGTCAGATGGGACAGGTGGTGGCTTTAGATAGTATACTACAAATAGAGACCACTGATTAGTTTATCCAAATAAGATCTGTCTTAGCCCCATTTAATTTTAAATAGTTGCAGCTCATTCGAGGAAAGGCATCCATCAGGTACCTCTGCGCTTCCGGTGGTGGTTTGTCCATTTGCAGGGCTAGCAGAGTACCACCAGCATAAGGAATAACCTCAACACCAAGACGTTTTGCTGCTTCTTGCAAGAGGTTTGTGAATACCAAACAGTATCAGCGAGAGAGCTGATCTTTGCAGCACACTCCACTGCTACAGGCATCGGTTTGTGATCGGTAGGAAGGTGACATCAAAACAAGTCTCCAATTCTGTAAGAGTGATCTGAACCATTTCAAAGCTATTCCGGCGTTTCATTCCTCCTCAGTCGCCCAATGAGAATGCAATTAGGATTTAGGAAATGGAACACCTGTAGAGCATGTAGGTTTGAACAAAGTATGAAACAATAGGAAACTGAGGAGAGAACTCGAAAGGTCAACATACAAATTAAGTGCAAAAGTGCATTTGAAGCCTCTGTGCTTGAACGCCATTGTGACTTGAGATATCTTGGCAGTACGGTCTGTTTCCTGCAGAAGCAAATATACAAACATAAAAGGGCAATAACAAAATAGTGATCTGAACTATCCAATAGCTAGACATTATTAAAGCGAGCCCAATGTACAGTACATACTTCATGTAATTGCTACATAATGTTAATTATATTGCCTGACTGCTTATATTACCTAGGTCTGCTTTATTAATACATAAGGCATAGCTCTACCTTGAAATTGGATATATCCAGATGCTAAGTGACAGTGTTTTATTGCTACCATCTATGCAGACTGCCTACAATGACGTCATTTTGGTTTCTTTAACCTATGTACCTTTTGTGTTATGCTTTGTATGTCCCTTATATTTTGGTACACTGTATGTTCCTTTCTGTTTGAACACTTCAATAAAAACTTGTGAAATAAAAAAAGAGCCCAATGGTGATACAGATTCAACATGCACTCGGGATGTTAGCACTAAGCACTGGGTAAGCTCAGAGAAGCGGAATTGCACATGAGTGGGCCAGTAGGCCTCCACTTCAGTGACCGACCAAAAGATCTGGTTACACTATGCGTTCTCAAAGCAGGGTCTGCTGTCACTACCACGCTATGTGCTAAACCTGTGACAGGGACATTGCTCCACTGTCAGTCAATGATGGCTTCCAAGGTGTGCTCCTCTATGTCAGGGGACAAGTCCAACACCTACTGATGTCAGGGGCAAGCCTAGGCCCATGCGTACATGCTAGATAAGCGCTATGCAAGGGCCAAATTGCAAACACCAGGATATCAGACACATGCAAGGCTCAGGGCAGGGGTTTATATCTGAATTCTGGAAAGGTGCTTTGTTTATAGAGGTCATGTTCAAAGAACTTTTGATTGGGTGGAGGATGGGATCACGTTGCACAACAGAGCCTGCAGTGCCAGTTCTCTTCTCTACCAAATGGTAGTATTCGGGAGGACTAATAGGCGTCTCTTAGCAAGGCAAAAGGCGTATTCGAGTATCTAAAGGAGCCAGTCTCTACTCCCATCACTTTAGTGTCTAGGTCTTCTCTCTCTGACTTCAGGAAAGTGACCAATACCCTTCCAGACTCACCCCATCTAGTGCAATGTTTAGGCCAACATTACTCTGGCTCACTCACACGCGCCATACATGTATCATGATTGGATCCTGGTCCAACATCTGCTATTAATCAAAAGGGATTGAGTTATTCCTCTCCAACTGAGAACAGATGTTGACATCTGGAGACCTCATGTCTCAATCAGTGAAAGTCCTCCAGTGAGGTCGTTGAGGGCCCATTTCTTCTCCTTAATAAAATCTGTGCTGGGTCACTCTCCATCAGCTCCAGGTCCGGTAACTGTTTTCACCCTCAGGCAGGCACCTACGGAACAGTTTTCCGCTCTCAAAGGATATGACCGCGTTAAGAGCAGCGGATGAGTGCAAACACGCTGATGCTGTGTGGCAGTAAAGCGTAGCATGTTCATCTGGGACAAACATTTGCCTAGGAAGCAGTTGCAACCCTAGTCACACCTTACTTTCTTTGGAGCCGTCGTATTGATAAACGAAAGGTGAGAGAAATGTAAGCATCCCATTGCATGGAAACTGAGCATAAACTCGCAGGTGACCCCAGTGACCTTTCAACTCTGCCTCATCACCCCATGATCAGACTTTGGTTTGTAGGGCTGGCATGGAAGGTTTCATGGTGAGCTCTATAACTGACCATATCAACCGCTTACGTACTAATCTTCCTGCTTATCAAATTATGCGGCAGAAGCTGGGTTCAAAGCGCTGCCCAATGGAAGTACCAAAGTGTACAGCGGATGATTGAAACACAAAGCTTGTGCGCCGTTCGCTTATGTTTGAGTGGCCTGCTGCTTGTTTTTAAAGTTGCAGCAGTGAGTTTTGACAAGTATATTTTAGGCAATGTGCGAAGAGCTTGTAGTAAAAAGACTTCAGTATATAAGATAACATAGACAAGACCCAGACAATAAGACGTAATAAAAAATAAAGGCTTTCAGTACAATTTGCAAAAGACCAATATACAATATCACTGTACTGAAAAAATTGTTTCTATTAGAAACCAGTGCTTTTTTTTTCGTGCTGTGCAACCGTATAACATTTTTGTTAAGAATTGCATGTGAAACTGAACGCAACTTTTAGGTTTGTGTTTTTTTTTTATGGGGGGACGGGGGGGCCGCAGGACGGGGACATAGTTTTGGTTTTTAATGAATGTGGAGTTTGGGGAGCCTTCACCTCGACCTGGACTTAGGATTTTGAAAGCAGTTGGTGTTCATTTCGAACTATAAGCATTGCTAGTACTAGAGGGTTCGGGGGTTCTCCTTCTCTCCTCCCTCAATTCGAAGGGAGATGTCCCTTCCAATACCCATCATACGTGTCATAAAGGGCCGATGCCAGGGTGAAGGGCACCAGACTCAAGTTTCACATCACCTCCCTGTAATAACTTAATATTGCAATTTATGTTTTTGTAGCACAGTTGATCGTGGTGTCTCAACCAGCTTTTGTGTCTAGGTCATTTATTCTCTGTAGAGTGCTTGTTCAAGTAAGACTGCTGCCTGTTCTTTCGCCACCCTCCTTTATATGGAGTTGACAAGAGTTTCAGTACAAAATTCTGAACCAAAAAGAGATGTTCTCTACAAGGGAAGGAAAATTCAAATTGTATTAAAATGTGTATTTCTTTAACCCCTTGAGTGCCCCGCCCTTTCCCCGCCCTGTGCCGGCCCTTTCATTAGCGGGCGGGGTTCATGACGAGATAGTCTCGTCATGGGCACAGCGCAACCGCGGCCCATGACGAGACCATCTCGTCATGGGCACTCAAGTGGTTAAACTGAATGTAAACTACCTAACGCAGGTGGTGTAATCCGTCTTCCATTATGCCCTACGTTGACGTTAATTCACCAAAATGCCACGGGGACCGGAAGTGATATCACACACCATTCGAGCTTTCCTTTGACACACACACACACACCTTTACATATACTAACACATTCACACACAAACACACTCTCACCCACAAGCATGCATACAACAAACATCGACCAGCATTTTTTTTACTTGCCTTAGTTTCCAGATAGGGTCATATTCCAGCTAATGTACTCCATGTGTTTATTACACTAGGAGTGAAGAAAAATACTCACTATTTGTATAATAAAATATTGACAGAAACCAGGCATTTGGAGCTCCAACCAGCGTCCATTGGGAACAGCTGTCCCTGCTCCGGGCTGGGGTAAGGGGTCGCTAAAGCAGTGCCAGGGGTCGCAAGGGGCAAGCCAGGGGTCGCAGCTGCGACCCCCGAGACCCCTAAATGACGTCCATGATGACCAATTTGCAGTTTCATTCCTATATTGTTACATGGTTTGTACATGAGAAAAAGCTTGGCCCTCACATTATTAGAATATAGAGGTCTAATCTTACACAGCCTTTTCTACGGTCTCATTTTAAGTACAAGGCCCCAGCGTCACTCCTTGAGGCCATCTCACTACAGACAAACCTTAGGCATTAGATTTCCTATACTATAACCCTTATTACCTGAACTCCAGAGTGCCCAGAAGGTATGTTTGAAGCACGTACACAGCACACACATGACGCTTAAAAAGAGCGAAAAGAGAGATGACGGTGGAGTTTCACCCCTCCACGTAGCACCTGCACCTGGTTCCTTTGCCCCTCCCTCTCCTTCCATGCGGCTGATGGTGGTGGCGGCGGCAGCCAGAGGACGCGCTCTGGAGGAATTTTGAAGGTCCGGCGTGTTCTATGGGCTCACCGGCGGATTCTGGGCTGAAGCTGCAGCATCACGGCCTTGCTTGGTCTTTTGCAGTGTGCTTTAGCGTTCTAAATGGCAGGACTCGTCTGAAGTGAGTCCCCGTTTATTTCTTATTACCGGGCTTAAGTATTGCTCTGCCCTGGAAGGAGGTCTGAGAGCTGATTTACTGAGAGCGGATTTTCCGGCGATTCCAGGTAATTCTGGCATTTCAACAGGATTGGCTCTAATAATGGGCAAACAATTGACGACCAGGGCCAAGGCGAGAATACGACGCCAGCAACTGAAAGAGAATTCAGAAAGGGCTAAGCAGGCTGGGTCAGCAGCAGAGAGAGAAACCTCTTCTGTTGAAAATTCGAAGAGTTTCGGGGTGTTGCAGGGATTCTGCTTATACACAGAACTATGCGTAGAACCCCAGGACCTTAGTGAATTGTGGTGTACCAGAAACTCACCTCAGAACCCAGAACCCAGTATCCGGCTAGCATAAGTGTCCCATTCGTTATCCGAGATTTGGCTCGGCGATCCCAATGAAAAGACAACCCAGAACAAGCTACTCAGTGTACTCTCAGGAATGGTGGGAATCGGAAATACCAGTTTGTATATTATTCTCACATCAGTCCACAACAAGAATAAACAGAGACACGGTGAAAATAAAAAGAGTTTATTTTATAGACCACGTGTCCTAAGATGCAGTACTTTGGCTAATACAAGCAGACAAATGATTATAATTAAAACCATCAGCATCGTTACAATACCATAGAATATAAAAGGAGTGATCATGTTATAAATGACAGTGGATACTACCACCTTCCCTTTACTAAGAAGCTAATATTATTATTATGCTAATAGAAGGTCTCTTAGGCTTGAATAGGGGACCCCATACCTCAAAGATCAGCTTAGTGAATTCACATCACAGGAGCATCAGGAGTCTTCTCGCAGGAAGGCTCGTCTTCGGTCTGAATATTAAACATGATGTCTGCAATATTAAAAGCACCAGCTTTCAGGTATTCGCAGCTGCCTGTATGTTATGGCTAAATAGTGAGTCGATCAACCTAGAGTGGAAAACATGCATTGTCTAACAACCCAGACTGTTTTGTCACACCATGTACAGACCAAGGTCGCTGCGCAGAGCTCGGGATGGTAACAACAGATTGCTTTCATGGGAGGCAAAGCTCGAGTCAGCAGTTTGTTTAATCAATAACATGTAAACGTGCAGTGTCGTGCGCAAAAGCAGCAAGATGCCTTTCTAACATCTAACGTGGTTATGCTAACTTATCAATGCATGTACGTATTAAGGGAGTCCTTACTACATGCCCCCTTGATCGAATCACTAACCAGTAGGGAAGAAATGAGAGAACACAGAGTTCAATTTCGACAAAGCAGGACAAGGCGAAACCAAATTGAAATCAAGCAAAAATATAAAAAACCTCAAAAAGGGGAAAAAAATCAAAACAGATGCTGCTTAATCCAGCACTCAAAAGTCACAGGTAACTTAAGGTTCATGACTGGGCGGAAAAAGCATAGCAGAAGACGGTTCACTCAATCCATGAACGTGTATGCAGCATACGTAGCAACAGCTTCCAACAGAAAATCGTTGGCACTGCCACCAAAAGTTTCAGCCATCCAGTTAACCAAAGAAAAGGAACATACATGTTCTTCAATCAGCGGAGCCTCTAGCACGATCAGAGGGCAACCGACATGTTCCTCCAGATAGCTCATATTCAAGAAGTCAGAAGCAGCCCTTGCGATGTCCCAATTACCCAGGATGCCATGCGCCGCACCACAGGCCATAATCCGAACACCAGAACAGGCAAACTCGTGAGACACTAAGGGCCTCATCAGTCGATCATAATCCGGCACCGGAGACACCGTGTTGGTCAAGCACAAATCCAGAGGCCATTCAAAGGGACAATCTAGGCAGTGAAAGACAGGTTGCACGCAGGTGAAGTAGGAATATCGGAAGGATAATCCATACGCCAGGCTCAAAGTCGCCAAGGGCAGCGTACCATAATAGTCAAGCATCCTGTCACGAAGAAGATGCAGCCGGGACAGGTTGTCGTGTGGCTCAGGAAGAGCAGCCATTTCGTAGAACGAAAATTAAAAGCAGCACACCTGCCACCAGCGCCAGAAGCAGCGGGACACCGCCAAAGATGCTCGAAAAAATAGAATGAAAAAATGCCGGAATCACACCAAAAATAGTTTGGAAGGAAGTCACGAGGCCTGAGCCCACAAGTTTAAAAAAATGAGCCAGGCCAGTTGTTGTCGAGGCATTGAAAATTGTTTGGATCAAAGCACCAAAATGTAGGGGGAGGTCAGTATTCAAAAGCGCCTGCACCTCAGTGCGCGTATTTGCCACGTGAAGGACAAATGTTTCTCGGGAGGAAGTCAATGGCACCTCCTTTTGGGACAATAGAGCTCTTATTCTGCTCATCTTGTTGAACTCTGCTTTCAAGGTCGGAATCGAAGGCCAGATGGAAACATCCAGCCGCCCATGCGGGGGTGGAAATAGAACATTATTGCAGCAGACTACTCGCTGCGATACAGTTACAATATATGGGATTCCCACTAACATCCCCGCAGCAAGCTTCATTATTCAAAATTAAATAACTACCGTTTGCAAGCAGCGTGAAAGACGGTGTAATCACTGGCACGGGGATACCTTTGAGGACGCAGGCCAAATTCGGGGCGTGTACATTGCAAGCACCGTGCAACTGAATGTGCCTATATACTAAAGAATGATCTGGTGTCGTGGTACATTCTTCACCCTTCAGATAAACCTCAGTGCCGTCTCTAGTACATCTATACGTAAAGGGGAGGGACCAAACCTCATGCATGAAAGCGGTACCCAGCTGTTCATATCTACCCAGAGCATAGTGTTTCATACAGGACGTAAACTTAAAAAGTGCGAAAGGTAGAGTGATCAACCCATGTATTAACCACACGGCCGAATTCAATTCCGCTACAGAGAAAGGCAACGGCTCCAATTTTTCAATATGTAACAAGGAGTATGTAGCATCTTTCATGGACATGAACCGCTGTTTGTCAGTAAGGTTAAAGGGAAGAAATAACGAGGTTGTATTCAGATAGTCCCAGGGGACCTTTCCTGCCTTTAACGTTTGTAATGTCCATGCAAACTGCATAACAGAACGCAACTGGTTTTGACCATGATATAATACAGACATATCATCATGCACAATATCAACAATTGAAGAAACAATATTGTCTAATGTATAAATTCTGGATGAAAGAGTGTTAATGCTGTTATCAATAACGGCTAATACCTTTTCCTTATTTGCTTGGTCAATAGCCCTCAATCTAGAAGCCGCTTCAATTTGCGACAATTTCCATACTTCGTTGTAAATAGCATACGCCCACCTCTTGGATCTGCCACCCACAGGACCTTTAACAAAATCATTCAAATCTATTTTGTCATGTAATTTTGATAAATGAACTTTGACAGACGCCAAGGTGGAATGTCGCAGCCAGGATTGACATAATTTCCCTACAGAGTAGGTAGTTACTGTATGAGAGGACTCAAACCGAGGGTCTACGCGTTGTTGAGTATACCCCAGTTTGAGACCCAGAAAACGACGTTGACAGGCATCGGAACTGCGTTGCCAAATTAACCACCCTTCATTACCAAATTTCGAAATATTGAAAGATGTATTAGAAACTAATGACTGCAAAGCAGTAAGGGACAGATCCGTGTGGTTATCCCAATTTGGGTAAGCGCCCAGATCCGGCACAGAGGGGAAATTTAGTTTTTTAGTAGTGGCCAATCCGAGACAGGTGGTCTGGAAAATTGTCGAATTCAAAAACAACATATGATTTGGTATAAGACAGGCACGATGTAAAGCTTCAGTTCCTTGAACCTGCCATGGTTTGGAACCCCAAACCGATTTGAGATCTATACTAGCCTTCCACAGATCATAACCTTTGATTGACAACTCATCCATAAAGGACTTAGAATAGAGCAATTTGGTGTGCGTCAGTCTAACCTTCGAGGCAGACTCAGGCATAACTTTAAAATAAAAAGATACAGGGTCGGAAACACTGAAATCAGTAAAGTAGGTATACTTATCAACTAATGTAGGTGAACTACCGAAAGATGGTGTAGGGCAGTGTTCCCATTGGGTAAAATTTACAAAATTACGAAATGTATTAGCTTTATGCAGGAAGTGATTGCCATAATGTTGAAAACAATACTGTTCTGCATAGTTAGCCGCATTCTCATATAAATCTTCTGCATCAAAAGCGGCATAATATTTCAAATCAGAAAACAGTGCTTCAATGGCATGAACATCCCAATCATCAGAACGAATGTTCTGCTTAACCACATCACCCATAGAAACACGAAATACATTAGGTACATTGATGACCTCGGTAGGACCATGAATTTGGAATTTAACAGCATCCCACGCAATTCCATCCAAAACGGGCCAGGCAGTAATATTCACAAAAGTCTGGTCCCTCTTCATGATGTGGGACGAGGAGTGTGGGGCCAAAGTTCCATTGATAAGTCTAATTGTAGATCTCTCAGTGAGATAGTGTCCATTCACCAGACGGAAAAACACTATTACAAATCCAATGGACATAAACAAAAAAACACTGAAAAGCACCAGCCAGATGTATGTCCAAGGGGTAACCAAAAAATGTCTTTTAAACCAACTAGCAAAAACGGCAATGTTCGAAGGGGGAGTGGAGGGCAATGAGTCAGTGTCAAAGGAGAAACAGGACTGGTCAAGCGCCGTAGATTGTAAAACAGGCGAGTGACCATTCGTAGGATAAGCATACTCAGTCTCCTCGGGCAGACCACCAGCCGGTGGTAGTAACAAGGGATCAGTAACAGACTGCATCTCGATGGCAACATCAGACAAGGTGTTAGAAGCAGGAACCAACATTGAATTTCTTTGCATCGTCTGGCATGAAACTGCTGGAGTCAGACTAAGAAGTATCGGCCACTCGCTGAAGTTTGACATTGTCAATAGAGATGTACCTGTTTTCTTTTCGACCAGGAAGTGGAGGTAAAATGACTGTTCTTGTACCCTGCACTCCAAGCACTGGAACTGGTGCACGATAAGAGGGGCCGAACTCCTTCTTGTTCTCCACCTTCTCACGGACCAGATCTCCAACTCGGGGTAGCCAGCCGACTACCGGAATCTGAACCTCAGCTTCAGACGTGGAGGGCAAGTGTTCCTTCGAAAGAGTGTCTCTGGCTTCTTGTAGAGTCTGCAAAACAGCACAGTGATCATCTACGTCAAAGGGTGCGGTCGACGCCGCCATGTCTAGACCATCAAGGTCTGGGACAAACATTCTGATTCCGAAGAGCATCATGTACGGGGTCCGCCCACCCAGAGACCTTCTAGGGAGATTATTAAGTGCACGTTGGACGTTATACAAATGGGCTAGCCAGTTCCGGCCTGTGCCTAAAACACGTGCTGTCAAAGATTGCTTTAAGTCACGGTTCATTCGCTCCACCACACTATTACCCTCAGGTCGGTAGGGGGACGAAAATTTGACTTGGACCCCCAAATTTCTCATAGCCTCCTTGTAAGCCTTAGAGGCGAACGCAGGGCCCTGATCAGAATGGAAGGTACCACACGCAAAAGTTCCCACAAAGACACGCAAATCCCTGATGACAGTCCGCGAGTCAGCACTCCTTTGTGGCCATACCCACAGAAAACGTGTGCACGAATCCACTGCAACCAAGATATACTTGTACGCAGTATCAGAAGAAAAAGGACCGCAGTGATCTAGATAAACACAACCAAATGGCTTATTAGATATGTACAACTGTGTTTGTGGTGGGCGCGCAACAGTGGAAGGTTTAATCTGTTGGCAAATGTCACAATCTAGCACATAAGCGCGCGCTTGTTTATATAAACCAAACCACCAGTAACGTTGTTGTAACATAGATATAGTAGCGGACACGCCGGCGTGGGCTGACGCCAACCCCTCGTGCGCTGCTAATATCAAAGCTGGTCTGCAGTCCGCGTTGGGAATAATTCTGTCACCAACGTCGTTAATCCTCACTAACGGGACGTTATCAGGATTAAGTGATAAAAATAACGAGAAGGAAAACCCTTCGGGTAATCCCTTCCCTTCTCTGTAGCAGCAATAGCTGCCAAGATGTCATCATCAATCTTACTTTTGGATCTTGTAACTGCTGCCACTAAGTATGTAGCCACTGCGGTTTTAGCTGCCTCGTCAGCCAAGCTGTTACCGACAGCATGGACACCAAGTCGTTGGTGACCAAGAGTGTGAATAACATTCACAAGAGGGAGACGTTCTTTAAAGTCTGCCACTCGAACCCAAAGCAATTTATGCTTAATTGTGCTACCTTTGGTATCTCGGTAATCGTTTTGAGACCAGAAGTGTAAGTTGTCATTGTAGGACTGGACACAATAAAAGGAGTCACTTACTATAAGAGTCGTGACTCGGGGATCAGCAAACTCCAGTGCAAGCACCAGAGCCCGGAGCTCCGCCAATTGCGCGGTACAATCACCCAATGACTGCGTATGCACTGCATCAGATTGGAATTCACCATTCACGAATGTACCTACGACAATTGCGCAAGCCGCAGAATAGGCGTGCTTTGATCCAATCGCGGGCTGCGCCGAGCCGTCAGTGTATATGACACAATGGTATTCTTCGAGCGGGCGCAAAGACAGAGGAGCCGGATGAACGAATTCATACTGCAAGAACTCCTGAGTCTGTAAAGAGGCGTCAAAGATATAAGTGACATCCGGGGATGTCAGTGTCGTGGCCCATTGTATCCACCGTAGATGCAAAGCTTTAGAATTTGGTACACTTGCTTTAGTCACTGCCTCTAGGGCAGGATACGGTGTTACAACCAAGATCTGTTTTCCATGCAACAGTGCGCATTCCTTAAGGATCGCCATCTGTACTGCCGTCAGAACTTTCTCGACGGTGGAAAAACGTAATTCAGCAGAGGTGTACAAGTGTGATTTATACGCAATGGGGACGGTATCGCCCTCATTGAACGTCAAATACGTGAAACCCACGGCGCCTGGTACTATTCTTATTACCAGGTTCGAGCGGTTATCACGCGTCAGCAAGTACTTTGATGCAAGAAGATCAGCCTGTAAAGACTGTAAAATAGCAGAATGTTCTAGTTGCCAGCTAGACTTCGAAAAAGAAGGTTGTACCAAGGCGTATAGCGGCTTGATACGCTGGGCATAATCAGGAATATACGTACGGCCGAAATTCATCAGAAAGCCCAGTAGAGATTGTAATTTTTTCAGTGTCGTAGGAGCACGCAAGCATGCGCACTTCTCCAGAAAGTGAGGAGCCAATCCCTTACCCTCGTTGTTGAGCTCGTAGCCCAAAAACAACACCGTATATTCCGCGATGTGAGACTTCGCAAAATTAAATTTGTAGCCATAGTCAGCAAAACTCACTATTATATTGTCGACTCGAGACAGATGTGGCATCAGCTCATCATCCGTGAGGTAGATATCGTCAACATAGGAGTATGCGTCGGGGTCTATTCTTTCTAAGAGCGAGACCACGCGAGCGGAAAAGACGCCAGGGCTGTTTTTATAGCCCATGGCTAATCTTGTAAACTGTTTCTGTTTGCCGCCCGAAGTAAACGCCGTCCACTGGCTACTCAGTGTGGACAGGTTGTGGCTAAAAAAGCCATTGGAAATGTCAAGTGTCGTTTTAAATCTCTTACGCACGAGACTGTCGACAAGAGCAGAGCTGTGAGTATTTTGTACCGCGCAGGTCCGGCAATGCGAATTTAGGTGCCGGTAATCCAAAACTAAACGGTACGACCCGTCAGGCTTCGTCACAGTGAATAAAGGGTTATTCATAGGGGACACACAAGTTTCAATAACACCCTGATATTCCAATTGTTCAAGGATTGCCGCGACGTGCGGTCTAGCTTCACGACGCATGGGATATTGCGGTTGAGGCTGGGGCATAGACCGCAATGGAATCTCATGGCAGGGGGACAACCTGTCCCATCCCACCTGAGTACGATACACCGCCGGCGCAAGCGCCAGCGCCCACTCCTCAGCGTACACTTCAGCCTGGTCCTTAGGCACTGTGTGCGCAAAGGACGGGAGGATTACCTCCTCCCCTCTAGGAGCTTCTAAAATGAAAGCTGGGGGCCAATCTGCCTCCGCTAGGAGGATATCATAGGTGGTAGTCAGATTATCCCAAAAAATCCCCTTTATTGTACGTTGTATGTCACCCTCAATTAGTAAGACTATTTCATAAAGTCTGTCAGGGGGAGC
The DNA here is from genome assembly GCF_964204655.1 of Triturus cristatus. NCBI lineage: Eukaryota > Metazoa > Chordata > Amphibia > Caudata > Salamandridae > Triturus > Triturus cristatus. The sequence continues at coordinate 1,869,097,073 of NC_140589.1, read as the reverse complement.
CACTCTGGTGTCAGCTGTTTCAACAGTAACCAATACATCAGTTGCTGTCGCAGCCAGAAATGGACGCAGAGCTTGACGGACTATGGTAATTTCCGCTGCGCTGTCCAGTAGCGTCAGCGCCCATGTCCGGTTCCGAAGCTGTGTCCGCACTATCTGAGGCATATCTTGCCGTCAGAGCAGCCACTTTCTTCTTCTGAAACGGGGGTCTTTGTCGTGCAAATTCGTCCTGCTTGCCTTTACCTTCAGTCTGTCGGGGCTGGTCACGTGTTTGTGGAGCACCCCGACCTTTGCCACCGCCTCCGCCACCGGACTGTGAAGCCGATGTTTCCTGTGAAGAACGAGGAGAACGTTGTTCAGAAACCTGAAATCTATCAGGAGACTTAATAGTAGCACGATCACGTAGATCATAAGTGCGTTCACTACCTGACTGAACGGGAGAGGCAGGCCGAGAGCCCTGTTTCTGCTGCTGCTTTCCCTGTTGTTTTGACCGCCAATTTTGTTTCGGAAAGTTTGGACGGTCATCCTTACCAGAGGCTTCCGCCTTACCCTGCTGCTTAATTTCGGGAGTTTTGATCACAGGCTTAACTCCTAAAGAGCTACGACCCAAATCTCTGTACGCAGACGAGATTATTTTTGCAAATTCCCGCGACTTATCCTCATCAGCAACTTTCTTCAGTTCGTTACGAACTTGGAACTGCATAGCATCACCTTTAAGGTTACACATCATCATGGAAGCCACCAGGTCAAACTGTCCGAGGAGCCGCATCCCTAATTCTACCGCAGACTCCGCACCGTGGTTATCTTGAACACGTTTAATCACGGAGGGCAGCACCGACATAGACGGAGTGCCAAAGCACTGCGAGTACGTCGCTGCAAAGACCTTGCCCCAGTTTACACAATCTTCAATGTCGGGGACCAAGTCTTTAGGCAAACTAATGGTAAGGATCCTGTGTTTCTCCACAGGAGATGTATTCGGGTAAACCGCTTCTATCTGGTCAAATTTTTCAGCAAGCCAAAAGGGGAAATCATCCCGCGTTTGGGGGCGCTTGCCCATAACAGAATTAACCATAACAGGACTAATGACCACCGCGTGATGGTCAGTAGGCTGTCCCGCAACAGCAGGTGCCCCCGCCTGCACATTGCGCGACACATACTGCACTAACGCCCTATATACCGTAATAAGGGAAGTGTGTAGTACACGCAAATCAGCCACCGGCACCGTGAGGTAACGGGGATGAGGCGTAAATCCGGCTAGTACCGGCCAAGTGGCCCCGGCAATCGATAAAGGGCCCATTCTCGGCGGTATAACCACATGGGGAAGGGCGCCATTAAACCAACTAAGATGCTGCCAAGCAGAAATTGGTATTTCCTGTGTCCTATACGGCGTATAGCTCGCTGGCACGGCGGTGGCAGTGTAAGAATGAAAGGTATTATCGTCCTCACTCACTGCCGGAAGCATCACCCAAGAGTAGAACAACTCATAAGGATGAGCCGCATCGGCTCCTACCACAAAGATGACGTTCATGCCAGTGTCCGGCACCCCATACTGCGTCAAATGACGTTTCAGAGCTGCACGGCTATGCGCCGCAATATCTACCGACATAAGGACAAGCTACACTCGAAGTAATCAGTAGCACAAGGGTTCAATAACCTTTTTAATGATCAAGCTTGAAGAAACCTATATCAACAGAAATAGGTAGGTTTAAATCCGTCAGACTTGTTATCCGGAAACAAGAATGAGGGTGTTGTGGACTAATATAAGCACTACTAAGGCGTTTCAACTCATAGACCAAACGTTAGGTGCGCCATGTTGCAGGGATTCTGCTTATACACAGAACTATGCGTAGAACCCCAGGACCTCAGTGAATTGTGGTGTACCAGAAACTCACCTCAGAACCCAGAACCCAGTATCCGGCTAGCATAAGTGTCCCATTCGTTATCCGAGATTTGGCTCGGCGATCCCAATGAAAAGACAACCCAGAACAAGCTACTCAGTGTACTCTCAGGAATGGTGGGAATCGGAAATACCAGTTTGTATATTATTCTCACATCAGTCCACAACAAGAATAAACAGAGACACGGTGAAAATAAAAAGAGTTTATTTTATAGACCACGTGTCCTAAGATGCAGTACTTTGGCTAATACAAGCAGACAAATGATTATAATTAAAACCATCAGCATCGTTACAATACCATAGAATATAAAAGGAGTGATCATGTTATAAATGACAGTGGATACTACCACCTTCCCTTTACTAAGAAGCTAATATTATTATTATGCTAATAGAAGGTCTCTTAGGCTTGAATAGGGGACCCCATACCTCAAAGATCAGCTTAGTGAATTCACATCACAGGAGCATCAGGAGTCTTCTCGCAGGAAGGCTCGTCTTCGGTCTGAATATTAAACATGATGTCTGCAATATTAAAAGCACCAGCTTTCAGGTATTCGCAGCTGCCTGTATGTTATGGCTAAATAGTGAGTCGATCAACCTAGAGTGGAAAACATGCATTGTCTAACAACCCAGACTGTTTTGTCACACCATGTACAGACCAAGGTCGCTGCGCAGAGCTCGGGATGGTAACAACAGATTGCTTTCATGGGAGGCAAAGCTCGAGTCAGCAGTTTGTTTAATCAATAACATGTAAACGTGCAGTGTCGTGCGCAAAAGCAGCAAGATGGCTTTCTAACATCTAACGTGGTTATGCTAACTTAACAATGCATGTACGTATTAAGGGAGTCCTTACTACAGGGGAAGGCGAGGACGATTTCTCGGGTGGCTGCCCGATACAGGTTCATCAACAGAATCCTCGCAAATCCGTAATTAGTAAGGGGCAGGAGGTACTGAAGTTACCCGTGGGGGGAATGGAAATGGCTTTACTGGGCTCAGAAGTCAAATTACCTGGAATAGCTCAGTGTTTGAATCCAGCGGCCTCACTTGACTTACAGGCGTCTAAAGAGGTTACGACAGTCTGTGTTCCTAAAATCTCTAAACAGTTTCCGTTATTTGAGCGAAAGGGCGCAACACATGTCTCTGCTAACACAGCTGGTATTCGTGCAGTGCTACCAGGGACTCTAACCCTTCCAATTCCTCCAACAGTTATTCCTCCTTTGACAGATTCTGAGAATTTAGGCTCAACGATGTCGACTGGCGACTTAGTTGAGTTAACAGACCCTCCACTTTTAAACACAAGAGCCACTTTTCTCAGTGATAAAGAACTTTCTACTTTTTCTACCAGTACTCCTCAGAATTCAATTATGGGGATGGATACCGAGACTACTGGGGATTTTCAGATTTCAGTGAAGGACATGCTGAATTTGATTCTGGGAGAAATAAGAGAGATGAAGCAATTTCAAAAGGCGGAATTGGAGGTGATTAGCAAGCGTTTGGATAAAATTGAAGATTCGATGGCTTCATTTCCAAATCGACTTCAAGAATCTGAGACTAGAATTTCCGGGCAGAAAGAGATGGCTAGTGTATCGAAATCTTCGAAGGTTTTTGAATTTAAACTGGACGAATTAGAAAATTATAATAGAAGGTTAAACCTTCGAATAGTGGGCGTACCAGAGAATATTGAGGGGTCTGACATGATGCAATGGATTACTTCTTTTTTTTCTCGAGAGGTTGTCCCTGAGTTTAAGGGAGACTTAACAATCACGCGGGCGCATCGAGTTCCAGCTCACCCATTTCCCAACTCTCTGTTTTCCCGGACTAATATTGTTAATTTTGCTGATGTTCGCGTTAAAGAAATAATCCTATCACAGGCTTTCAAGCAAAGACAATTCCATGCCAATCCTACTACTAAGTGCCGGATTTTTTCCGACATGTCGGCTGCCGCTGCTAGACGGAGAAAAGACTTTGTAAAGATTCTCCAGTTATTTAAGGACAAAGGTGCTCAAGCATCGATTGCACAGCAATCAAAGCTAAAAGTTTTGATTAAGGGCAAATTCTATTTGTTTACTGATGTTGATGAGGCACGTGAGATGCTTGACCAGTTGGTGTAGAGTTAGGATTTGATTTGATCTGGTCTGATGGTTACTGGAAGTTCTCCCTTTTTTTCTTCTTTTTTGGGTTTTTTATTTTCTTTTTTGCTTCTGCAATTTGGACGCTATCGTGTGGGGGGAGGGGCAGGAGAGGAACTGGGGGGTCATGGGAACAGGGGCGCAACACCAAGGCGCCCTTATGAGAGGGGTCAGCGCCATGTGGCCAGCGTGGGAGGGAGGCGAAGGTGAAGTACAGGGCCACGGGGCTAGGTGCAGGGGGGGAGCACCTGGGTGGGGGAATGGGTTGGGTGGGGTAAAAAATTGAAAATTGAAGTTCTTGTTGGGCGGTGATGGGAAAATATGTTGGCAAGAAGTTATTTTCAATGATTTAAATATATGTCTATTGGGGGGCTTAGAGTGATTTCCTTTAATGTTAATGGGCTGAATAATAGGAAAAAAATGCGAGCCATCGAGCTATGGAGTGCCCAGCAGTTATGATGTTGCAAGAAACTCATATTCCTGCGGATAAAATTAATTCTTTTTATATGTTTAAAACTTGGTCCTCATATCGTGGGTTTTCTTGCGCTCAAGAATCTCAAAAGGGGGTCGCGCTTTTCTTAAATCGGAATTTAGATGCGGAAATTATCCAGTTTGAAGATGGGGGGGCAGGGCGGTGGTGTTGGGCCACGTGTGTAATAAAAGACAGGAATAGGCCAATCACTTTTGTTAGTTTTTATGCCCCAGTGGAAGACCGTGCCCCCAACTATGAGGAGTTATTTCAATCATTGTTGATGGTTAGGGGGGATATAGTTATAGGCGGGGATTTTAATATTCTTATGGATATAAAATTAGATTCCACTGGTGCTTCGAAGAAACAATCTAAACTAAAGTCAAGAAGGTCTATTATGCAGAATATATCCTTACTGGATCTTTGTGACCCATGGCGATTAAAATTCCAACAAAAAAAAGAATGTACTTGTTGGTCGGGAAGACATAGATCCTCTTCTCGTATAGATTTTTTCTTGGTCTCTAGGTTATTAAAATTTTCTCATCAAAAAGTTTTGCATAATGGCTTCTCAGACCACGCAATGCTGGTAATCGAATTCGAAGTAGGGGAAGAAATTAGGCCCCCTAAGAGATGGATATTTAATAAGGTATATCTACAAGATAGTAACTGGGTCTCGTTTTTAAAATTGGAGATTGCCGAGTTTATTGCTCGTAATTCGGATACGGCTCCGTTGCACATTATTTGGGACTCATTAAAAGCCTTTATTCGTGGCATCATAATCGGTAAAGACGCAGAAGAATGGCGCGCTATCAAACAAGCTAGGACTTTACTTTATCAAAAAATCCATACGTTTACTCTGCTTCGACAATCTAACTTTACTAGTGTTGCGCAAAACAAATTAAATGAGGCCAAACGTGAACTCAGTACGCTTCTTTCTACACAGTGAACAGCAATTTCTGGTACAATCTCAGAGGATTTATGAGGAGAGTAATTTCTCTGGTAAATTCCTCGCGTGGCAGGCAAAAGAGCAAGCTGCCGCAAATTTGATCCGTATTCTAAAATGTCCTGCTACTCAGATAGAAACATCACAGTCTGATGTTATTGGCACTATAATGTTGTCCCATTATAAACAGATATACAGCCAACATCAAGAGATAGATCATTCTAGGCTTTTCAATTTTTTAGCTAGATATGATATGCCTTTTCTATCTCAGGCAGATAGTGGAGCAATGATGCGTTTATTTTCTAAGGCAGAACTAGAATCAGTGGTTAAGAACTTGCCAATTGGCAAGGCTTGTGGCCCAGATGGCCTCCCAGCTGAATTTTTTAAGGTTTTCTTTAGCGCCTTTTCTGATTTACTATTACAATTAGTTAATTATATGCTAGTGGGCGGGCAAATTCCAGATTCTTTTGGGGAGGGGACAGTTGTTAGTTTCCCGAAAAAAGGTAAAGATCCTAAAGACCCTAACTCATATAGGCCTATCACATTACTGAATACTGATTATAAGATTCTTACTAAACTATAATCAATACGTTTTAATTCCATTGCAACAGATCTTATTCATCTGGATCAGAATGGTTTTGTGGCAGGCCAGCAAATAGATACCAACACACATTTTCTCACTGAGGCTTTAGATCACTTTCAAACAAAAAAAATCCCTGCTTTAATTTTATTATTAGATGCGGAAAAAGCGTTTGACTTGGTGGTATGGACAACTTTATTTCTTATTTTAAAGCACTTTGGAATTCCGCCACAAATTGTTAGTTTAATCCAAAATTTGTATATGGGTGCCAAAGCCAACATAATTATTAATTCTGTTATGGTCGGTACAGTATCGGTCCAACGGGGCACCAGGCAGGGTTGCCCCTTGTCCCCCATTCTTTTTGCTTTTTTTATTGAACCGTTAGCTACAGCAATTCGTGAAACTGTGAATATTCCTCCTCCGATCCCTTCTATGGCAAAAATTAAACTGTATGCCGATGACATCATGTTGTTGGTTAAGACGGATATTCAATCTCAAACTGCTGCTTTACAGCTTTTTGAAGAATTTGAAGCTTTGGGAGGTTATCGAATAAATAAAAAAAAAACGGAAATATTAGTTTGTGGTGGGGGTGAGGTAGATTTACATGTTGATTTAATTGGATGCACTAATTTAAGACCGAAGAGGTATTTGGGGGTTATGTTTTCCACTCTGGTTTCTGATTTAGTCATGTTGAATTTTGATCCTCTTCTACGTAAGGTTCAATCCTTGTTTACCAGATGAAATTCGTTGCCATTCTCCATTTTGGGGCGGGTGGCACTTATAAAAATGTCTATTCTCCCGCTCTTCAATTTTTTATTTTCTGCCATTCCTTGCTTTTTGCCCAGTGGCTTTTTTTCAAAAGTGGAATCGTTATTCTCAGGGTTTATATGGGCAAAAAAAGTCCCAGGATAGCAATGGGGACTCTTTATGTGGAAACTGAATTGGGAGGTCTATCCGTACCTAATGTCAGAGATTATTATAGCGCATATTTTGCCCAATATTTAGAGCGATTGAAATCTGCAATGCAGAGTCCAAATGTCTTTATTAATTTCTTTTTTGACCAAATTTGCCATGAGGCTCAGACCCCATTTCCGTTGCATATCCCTAAATCATCTAAACTTAGTCGATACAAGATGATGCTTTGGTTTTTTAAGCGTCGTGACGTTTTTCTTAAAAGATATTCTCTCCCGCAGTTTAATATCAGAACTCCCTTAAGGAATGCTCTCATTTTTATGGGAATGAAAATCGGAGTGGATACTGTACTGCAATGGGAACGTGTTGGGTTTTATACTTTATCAGATTTTTTAAGGGAGGGGGCTTGGTTGTTACCAGGAGAGATGCAGCTATTAATTTCGGGGAATTTTATGTTATTGGGTTCATATGTTTCGATCTTTAAAATGCTGGAACAAGTGGAGCCAAGACTTATTGGTTCCTCTAGTCAGTTATGGGACGATTTGTTCTTGACTCCTCGGACGCGGAAGCCAGGGGCATGGAAACGTTGCTTAGCTCAACATATTGAGGTAGATCTGAGCCAGAAAGCCATTAAAAAATGGCAAGAACAGGAGAATCATGCACTTACTATTAACACTTGGAAAAGCATAAATAAGCTGAATTTTAGTTTTCTTCGAGGATCTAACTGGAGAAGAATGCTATTTTTCAGTAAATGGCTCCTGTATCGCACTCCTGCCGCCATTGCTAAAATGTACGTTAATACCAGTGCCATCTGTTTTGGATGTCAGCAATATACTCCTGCTAACTGGTCTCACATTATAGCTCACTGCTTTAAAATTGTGTCCTTTTGGAATGAGATTTTCGAATATTTGCAAAAGTATTGTGGGATCCAGATCACTTATAACGTTAAATTAATACTGTATGGGTATGACTCTGATCTCGGTTTGACAGAACAGATGGTTAAACTATTATTTGTTGCAATGGCAGTGGCAAGGTCTCTGGTGCTCCAGAACTGGAAGTCAATACAAGTTCCTTCGTTTCATGCATGGCTTCAAAAAATGAGGAATGTTAGAAAGAGTGAACTGCGATATGCACAGCGAATTGGTTGGACGAGGAAGTTTGATAAAATTTGGAGTTTTTATTTTGAGTAATGTTGGACTTAGGTATTCCGTAAATCATTTTCCTTATTTCTGTATTTTCTTGTTCGTTGTGTTGCCAATTTATGTTATTTTTATACTGAAATTATGATACAAGAACTTCAATAAAACATTTAAAAAATGTTTTTTTTTTAAAAAGACCGAAAAGAGAATTGAATTATAAATAGCAATTCTGTAAAAGAGTCTTTCAGACACAATAAGTGAAGTTTATCAATATCCTTTAATGGAGCTTGTGAATCAGCTTACATTTATCTCAGTGCATCAATTGATGGCCTCTTGTGCATTCCTCTAGTCTTAACATTCCTTTTAGAACTAATGACATCATAATGTCATTTACACATTACTACATTCTCCCCCCTCCCCCCAAAACAAATTACACAAAATAAATGAAGTAAACAGATCAACAATGTTCAATTAGTCTTTTTGGTCTTTCTGTGCATTCATCTTGTTGACTATTAGAGTGCGTGACTCCTTGTTCAGTATTTGATGTAATTTTTTTGAAGAATGACTTGTTCCTTGTTATTGTCCTATTATCATTTCCTGCAGTCATTGTAGTACCTTGTATCTTTGTAATTTCTAAAGGTACAGGATGAAATCTGGTTTACGATTTTTTTATTTGTTGTTGTCGAACTAATACCTAGTCACCAACTTGATAGTCTTGAGTTTGATATTTTTTTCCTTTTTCTGCATAGTATTTCATTTTCTCTTTTGCTTCTTTATCTTTTTTTATCACTTCATTGTGTACCTTTGGAGGAATTGGAGGTAATTGGGGCAAACAAGTTCTTCTTGATTGACCAAACATTAGATCTGAAGGACATTTTCCTGTTGATGGATGCGGAGTATTTCTATAGTCTCTTAAGATTTGACACAAAGCTTGATTTATAGAAATTTGTGAAAGCTTTGCTCTTTGTACCGCTTTTTTAATAGTTGCCATCAATCTTTCTACCATACCATTTGCCCTAGGCCACATCGGAGTTACTCTCCTATGTACTATTCCTAAGTAGTTCATGAATTTTCCAAATTCTTCTCCGCTAAATGGTGGCCCATTATCTGTCTTTAATATCTCAGGTATTCCCCATATAGAGAATATTTCATCTAGTACTGGAAGTACCGTTGAAGTGGAAGTAGAAGATATTAATTTCACAATTGGGAAACGAGAGTATTCATCCACTATTGCTAGTAAATAATGTCCTGATTCTAACGGCCCATAAAAATCTGCTGCTAAGTTTGATCATGCAGCATCTGGTAAACTTGACATATGTAGTTCTTCAACTCCTTTTTCTTTTACCCTGCATTGACAGACATGACAGGATTTAATAATTTCTAATACCGGAGTATGTAGCCCTGGAAACCACAACTTTTCTCTTAAAATTTTTTTTGTTGCTGAGATACCTCTATGACTTTCGTGGGCTAAATCAATCACACGACGTTGAAGATTCTTTGGTATTATTATTTTAGTTCCTCTGAGCAATATTCCAGAAGAAGTTACAGACAGTTCCGAACTTATGTTTTTAAATGGTAATATGTCATTTTTTTTTATATTTCTTTGGAATTGACTTCCATTGGTTATCAGTCTCAATTTGTTTTCATGCAGGATTTTGTTTACTTCTTGAAGAATACTATCTTTTTCTGTTTCCTCAATTAATTCACTTTCTTTGACAATTCCTGGAACTGCTGATCTTACTATGAAATGTACGTATTCTTCCATTTCTAGCTGGTGTTCATCTGATGTTTTAGATGGGTGCCTTGATAAATAATCTGCAGGATTAAGTTCTTTCCCTGGTTTATGAATAATTTTAAAGTCATAATTCATAAGCCTCATCCCCCACCTTTCAATCCTTGGCGGCATTCTAGTTTTAGGATTTCCAAAAATTGAAACTAATGCTTGATGGTCAGTGATGATCACAAAAGACTTTCCATAAATAAAATCATGAAAGTGTTCACATGCCCAAACAACAGTTAAACTTTATTTTCTGGCTGTGAATATCTTTGTTCTATTTCAGACAAGCTTTTGCTGGCATGTGATATTACGTATCTAGGGGTTTCCCTTCCAGGTTTATGCTGCACTAATATAGCACCTAAGCCTACAGGACTAGCATCCACTATTAGCTCTGTACATAGGTGTGGGTCAAAATATTTTAAATTAGCTGCATTTGCTATTTCCAATTTTATTTTTTCAAAAGCTTGTTCACATTCAGTACTCCATAAAAATGTTCTTCCTGTTTTTGTTAATTCTCTTAGAGATGAGCCTAGCGTTGCAAAATCTTTTATGTATCTTGCACAATAACTTGCCATTCCAAGAAAAAATCTCAATTCCACTACATCTTTTGGTCTCTGCATTGCATTCAAAGCTATTATTTTGATAGGATCTGGTCTCATCCCCTTTTCTGAAAATATATGACCAAAGAATGTTAATTCATTTTTATTTATTTCACATTTTGTTCCGTTTAGGGTTAATCCAGTTCTTCAAGCCGTTGACATACTTTTTCCAGTGCTTGATCATGTTCTTCTTGTGTTTTTCCAAAGACTAAAATTTCATCACTGTAGTTCATACAATTTTGTATTGGTCTTAAAATATTTTTTATAGTTTCCTGAAAAAAGAACAAATTCCAAAGTTCAACCGCTTGTATCTAAATAATCCCATGTGTGTTGAAAATGTTATGTACCTAGATTGATTATCAATTATTACCTGATGATACCCTTTGCATAAATCAAGATTTGAGAACACCGTCGCTCCACTTATGGTACTTATCATATCATTCAAATGTGGACCTGGGTAACGTTCTCTTTCAATAGCAGTATTGGGGATCCTCATGTCCACACATATTCTTATGTCATCAGTATCTTTTTTTGGTACAATAACAATAGGACTTACCCAAGGCGTTGGGCTGGTTACCTCCTCAATTATGTCTTGCTCAAGTAGTGATTTTATTTCTTTTTTGACTTTTTCTTGCATATGGATTGGCACTCTTCTATGCGTTTGTGCTGTTGGTGTTATCGCTTCATTTATATGTAGAGTAATTTCCTTTCCTTTAAATTTGCCTAATCCCTCAAATAATTTAGGGTGTTTTTTAAAAACAGGATGATCTGTTGAGATATTGCAGTTCATTGCCAACAAACCCATTAATTGAGCAGTTACATTGCTTAGTAAACAGGGACCTGGGACTTCACCTTGTAATACATGCATCTCTACTTTACTTGTTGTATTTCCATATTTTAAAATCTCTTCAAACTTTCCTAAACATAGGACTGGATGTTTGGCACCCCATTGGAAAACACTAACATTCGATGGTGACAGTATAGGTTGTTTTTTCATTTTCATATATTCAGTTATGCACATTATATTACAGGTTGCACCGCTGTCCAACACAAAAGGGACTTCTTGTGACCCCACTAATAGATTTATAGACGTTGTTTTCTTAATATTTTCTCTTTTGATCATATTTATTTGTTGACAGATGTTACTTCCTTGTATTATATCACTTTCTTGCATCATATATAATTTTTCTGATTGTTCAAACTCTTCCTCAGATTCTCCTTCAATCTCTTCCATATGTCTTATGTATTTTGTGTTTCCAATTTTTTTTTTTTAATAGGATTAATTTGTTTCCAGCTTCCTTTATTTTCCTTTTTGAACCTGCAAACACTTGCAAAGTGATGGTATCCTTTACACTCATTACATTGTTGTCCTATTGCAGGACATTTCTTTTGGTGTGGGAATTGAAATCCACACCTGTAGCATGACCTTTTCCCTTTAAATTGCATTTCATTTTGTTTTTCAACGTTTGTTTTCTTTGTCATTTCTCTAATTTGTTCAATTGCTTTAATTCTTCCTTCTTCCATATTTGTGGCATGTTTTTGAGCTTGTGTTTCTGTTTTTGCCATGCAAACTATTTCTTGCAAGTCATATTTTTTTTCCATGAGTTTTTTTCTAAATTTTATTGATTTACAACCTTGTATTACTCTTAGCCGAATGGCTTCCTAATTGTTAAATTTATCAAATTCACAAAATGTTACTAATTTTTTAAGTCTTGTGACGAAGTTATCCATTGTTTCATTTTCTTGTTGACATGCTATATTAAAATTGTATCTTTCAAAATCCAAATTTCTCTGAGAGTCAAATTTCGCGTTTAAACATTTCATAATTCCTTCATAGGTGTCTTTTTCATTTTCGGGAAATGTAGTTATTAAGTCTTCCACATCATCACCTACAAGGTTGAGCAATAGGTCTTTCGCTTGTTCATCTGAGTATTTTTTACATGTTGCTTTTAAGAAATGTTTAAACCTCCTAGTCCATTTTTCCCATCTTTTTGCAATGTTTTCTTGTTCAGACAGACTGAAAGGCAATGGTCTTCTAAAAATAGTGCTTGAAATGCTTTCAGTAACATCTTCTTCATTGTACATATCTGAATTCATATTTATGATGACATTGCTTGTTTCCTCTTCAGTCATGGTTTAATCTGTATTGATTCAAATTACAGTTAGGCAACCTTCTTGTGTTTATTTGCTGTTTTGTTTATTGTAATTTAAACAATTTAATTAACTTCAGTTGATGTGGTGTGTTTTATTAGTGACTATAGCTTTATATTATCCTTTACAGTCCTTTCTTTCTTTCAATACTTGCTTTTATTTGTTTTTAGAAGTCTTTTCTTTATTTCAATGTCTGCTTTTGAAGTCCTTTCTTACTTTCATTGACTTCAGTTGAACTGAGTGCTTCAATTGAGAGGAAGTGAGTACATGTAGTGAAATCCTTTTACATTGTTTTCACATTTATTTAGCCTTGTTTATTTAATTTATCTGGCTGCCTATGTTCCTTTGTTTATGGCAGGCTTTATTTCTGAATACACGATTTTAAACCGTGCTTTATTTATTTAAGGGAAGAGAGCTCTTGTACGATTTATTGCTTGAGTCTTCAAGCGTTAAAAACTTTTTATGTTTATTTATCTTTCACACCTATGCGCTGAAATATACACCCTGACAGTTTTTATTGATCTCATGCGCTGGCAAAGATACATTGGCAGAGACGCGCTATCGAGTGTTTGTTGATCCTTACGCACTCTTTGCTGATTGTTTGCTTTCCATTAAAAGCTTAATTCTTTCATGCTTGGCTGCACGCGTTAGAGCACACGCGCTACCAAGCGTTTCCTTTCAATTATGAGCTCAGTCTCTTCACGCTTGGCTGCACGCGGTGAAATACACGCGTAGCTAATGTTTGTTTTCAATTATCTGCTTTGTTCCTTCGCGCTTGACTACACGCGGTAAAGCGCACGTTTTCAAAGTGTTTATTTACAATTTTCAGCCTCGGTTTCTTACGCGCTTTGTTACACGCGCTGAAATTACTGTTTATCTTCAATGTTATGTGCTTTGTTTGCCTTCAATTTCAAACTTGCTTAATCACTGCACGCGAATAAACACACGTTCCCCTTTCTAAATGCAGCTTCAGTTTCTTACGCGCTCTGTTGTACACGTTAAGACAATGTTTATCTTCCACTTTTTAGGCTTCACTTCTAGTTAATCTTATTCCAAATCATATATACTGTAAGCTTATTTGAAAGTTAATAAACTATTGTCAAGCATCACATTAACTTGTCCTCAAGGCTAAGTAGATTGGAGTTTTAAATGCGCATATTTAGTTTGCAATTCTAGAGAATGTTTATTTAAAAACAGAATAATTCCATTTGCTGCTTGTAGGAAAATCTTTTAGAGTCAATTTGTAAACTACTTACAGTTTAGGCCATCTTCAGAATTTGCAGAGTTGTCTCCTTTTTAAAAAAAAAAAAAAAAAAAAAGAAAGTCATTCAGCAGTCTGTTTCCAATATAAATCTTGTGTAGTCCATGCGATTCTTGTAAATATGTAACTCACCTTGTAGTATTCTGAAGTCTTTAAACTGCCAACAGTCAGCTGTAATTAGTTGAAAACTTCTATAAAACCTTTCCTTTGGGAGAAAAATCTTCACTCTTCATGTGTGTCTTGATCCCGCTCGTCGCCAATGTAAAAGAGTCTTTCAGACACAATAAGTGAAGTTTATCAATATCCTTTAATGGAGCTTGTGAATCAGCTTCCACATTTATCTCAGTGCATCAATTGAATGCCTCTTGTGCATTCCTCTAGTCTTAACATTCCTTTTAGAACTGATGACATCATAATGTAATTTACACATTACTACAGCAATTCCTACCCAAAAGCAATATTTGATTGTTTTTTCTTTCAGGTGTTCTGTGCATTCCGGCTGCAGGTGTGCTTGTCCCGCGCTCCCAGCGTCGTGCACCGGCTTAACTGTATGTGGGTCAGGCATGGCGCTCTTCCCAAGGGCCGGAAGCAGCGCAAACAGCGGCCATTGTGCCAGAAATCTAATTTCGCCTTATCGTCCGGTGACGCCTGAAGCGCACACCAGAGATTTTCCACTCCGCCCACAGCCCTCGCGCCACGCACATCCGGGCACGAGGCCCGCCTCCACGAAAATTGCATGAAAGTGCCTATCCCTCCCTGGTAAGAGTACTCTGGTGGCACGGTGGGCCACGTATCCAGCAACATACTCATATTTGTTTCACCACCCATTCGAAAAATTCACAGGTCTCTCTCATTGATGGCCAGCACCGAGATAAACTTTTAGACACACCTCCCGCCATCAGTAACAAACTGCAGACTTTGGAGCTAGGTTCGAATCTCGGCGTCGGCTAAACATCCTGTGATTCTGGGCAAATCGCTTAGTCTCCCCATGCCTACCACCAACGAATGTGTCCTTGTGTAATGTAACTTGTGCTCATGCCTTCTTGATCGAGTTTGTGCTATATAATATTGCAAAGAAAAAAATGTAGGCAAACTGGAGTTCACACACTACTGACCGTGCACTCTTAAGTGCATCAGCAGTTCACTGTGAATCGGAGCGTTTCATAGGCCTGTCAGGGATAAGAAAGGCTATAAACACCAAACCCTACAAAACAATATACTACTGCTAGAAAACTGGTGGTGTTTCCTGGGTCCTTCCAACACATTCTGGACTGGCAACCTTCCAGAGATAGTAAAAACTCTCTCACATATTAGGACTTAGGCATTTGTAATAGTAATTTTTATCGGGCAATATTTAGTGTTCATGTGTTTATCTTAGTTTTCGATGCTTCTTTCATTTTAACCATAAATAGAAAGAAAAAAAACATAACACACTGTAAGCGATACGCTTCTTTGAGACATTTATCATCTTCAGAAAAATACATTGCACATGTAGAGCTGTACTCCACCACCCAACCTTTCATTAAGCGATTTAAAACCAGAAAGTATATATTTCACCCCAGAAAACGTATATTCTGCTTTGTAAAAATACACCCTCTACACCGCCACTGATTACAAAATGTCATTTCACACAGGCGAAGCACTGAACAACTTACTGGCAGTTATACTGGACAATTGTG
Organism: Triturus cristatus; assembly: GCF_964204655.1. Lineage (NCBI taxonomy): Eukaryota > Metazoa > Chordata > Amphibia > Caudata > Salamandridae > Triturus > Triturus cristatus. Next base: position 1,869,081,543 of record NC_140589.1, on the reverse strand, counting down.
ACAATTTATTGATGGGCCTAGCCGGTACTCTATACTTCCATTTAAGAAGGCCCGCCTCCACAGAGAGGTGTGGCGCAGCGGCCAGAGCGACTGACTCCAGAGCGTGGCGCTCATCGTTCAATCCCCAGCACCAGCGCAGCTCAGCATCATGTGACTCTGGGCAATAGCTCACATAATCTCCCCGATGTCCCCCCAGTGCCTAGATACCCATACGGGTGATTAATTTGAGCTTTACAAATGGGAAATGAATATTATTAAGGTTCTCAGCTTCGCCACAAGAGCCGTACACAGCAACATTCCAAGAGACCCACCTACCCTAGCCTTTCTATCGTCACAATGCTGGCTGGCTCTAAATTATTAACATTAGCATTTAAGGCTATCTGTGCCAAATCTCAAGATTCCTGAATGACCCACTGCCCCTTACACTCCCACCTACCACATTGCATCAACTGGTCCAACCTTCTGGATTAACCCAACCATCATGTACTGCACTTAATTCTCCTGTTAGTGAACTTCCAAGGACCTCTCCACTGGAATTCATGATCATCTGACATGAGTGTGCACTTCAACCCAGGACTTTAAAACGACCCTAAATTGTCATTTCTTGCAACTACTGAGTAAAGAGCGATTACCAAGAAGCACTGTCTTCCATCTCTGTAAATCTGTATACTACTGCTTGTGTTTAATAGAGGTGGGAAGCCACTGAAAGCTCAAACCAAATCCATTGCTCTGGCTCAGCTCATCTAGGACCGTCAAGCCGAAAAATGAGACAAACTTGCACGGGAGGCGATGTGGGCTAGTGGCTACAGCTGCCAGCCAAGTAACTTGGGAAACCAGTTTCAAATCCCAGCATTAGCTCAGCATCCAGTGAATCCCAGCAAACCTTTGTGTCCTGGGGGGAAAAAGTGTAATGCAATCTGTGTCTGCTGTGAAGCGCTCTTATGTTCTTGGGAAAGGTTTGTTCTATGTCAAATTGCCCAAAATTAAAATGTTGATTCTGCTTATCACCCTCATCCTCCAAGAGTTAATGACAAAGACTTGATGTCAGAAAGAGATCCCATCTAGTGGCTGAATTACAGTGTGAAACCAGAAACCATGGATCAATGACAGCTTTCCTGCTTGACCAAACTGTGTGATCCTAGGCAAATACTTTCTTTCATTGAGCCTCCTTTTTTGTTCATTATTATATGATAGCACCTTTAAATTCAAGAGTTCAGGATGTGCGCTGTATGAAAATCTCGCATGTGTTCTATTTAATAGCCTATAATGTTACTCCAACTATAATAAGGATCAAGGCCAGCTATAGGGTACACATCACAGCAGATTTGCCTCTTAGTTCACTTATAGCATTGTTATCACGGTGGGGGCTGAAATGTTTCTCAGTTCATGATTATAAATCCTCCCTTTAAATAAATACTTCTCAATGCAGAGATACAATCTGATGTACTAAGGTGAAACACTTCTTTCTGCCTGCTACAGAAATAAACGTTTTTGACTTTGGAAGGCACCGTATCATATTTTAACATGAATCTGTTGCATGATTTACATGCAAACATTTTCATGGCTCGGCTCCTGCACCGGCTGTTGGAGCCACAGCAGACCCTTGGCTCGGCTCTGGCTCGTCTCGCCCTGTTAATCTGTTGGCTCGCCTTTCTCTATTTCATGGTATAGTCAACCATTCAGTTCCTTTGTCTCATGTACCGACGAAGTCCCTCCTCTCCCACTTTCACACAGCCCCTCCTGTGCGCCCCAACGCCTCCTCCTTTAGTGTATGCAGGGTGGCGCTGCAGGTGCATTCCTCCGCTGTGCTATCTTACTGGCTGACACAGAGCAAGCTCAAGATGCACACCTATGGAGAGAGGGCTGAGCACGAAAGACAACCAGATAGGGTGGCCAACTGTCATGGGTGCAAATTCAGGACGTTGAGTGAAAATATTTAGGACCAGGGGTCGAAATTCAGGACAAAAATTCAGGACAGGAGGTCAAAATTCAGGTCAAACATTCGAGACAACAGGTATGCTTTGCAGACACATCAGTGCATGTCATGAAATATTCACCGCTTTTGCCCGTTTACTGCTCCTGCCCTTTCACTGCTCCTGTCCAGTCAGTACTCCTGCTCATGCTCGATCACTGCTCCTGCCTCGTCACTTCCCCTGCCCCTCACTTCCCCTGCCCCCTCACTTCTCCTGCCCCCTCACTTCTCCTTCCCCGTTCACCGCTCCTGTCCGTTCACCACTCCTGCCCGGTCACCGCTCCTGCCCGGTCACCGCTCCTGCTCGGTCACCGCTCCTGCTCATGCCTAATCACCTCTCCTGCCTGTCACCTCTCCTGCCCCATCACCACTCCTGCCCGTCACTGCTCCTGCTCATGCCTAATCACCTCTTCGTCCCGGTCACCTCTCCTGCCCCATCACCTCTCCATCCCTGTTGCCTCTCCTTCCCTGTTGCTTCTCCTGCCCCTGTCACTGCTCCTGCCCCGTTCACTGCTCCTGCCCCATTCACCGCCCCTGCCCAGTCACCGCTCCTGCCTAATCACCTCTTTGGCCCGGTCACCTCTCCTGCCCCATCACCTCTCCATCCCTGTCGCCTCTCCTCCCCTCTCGCGTCTCCTTCCCTGACATTTCTCCTGCCCCATCACTTCTCCTGCCCCGTTCACTTCTCCTGCCCCGTTCACTGCTCCTGCCCCGTTCACTGCTCCTGCCCCGTTCACTTCTCCTGCCCCGTTCACTGCTCCTGCCCCGTTCACTGCTCCTGCCCCGTTCACTTCTCATGCCCCGTTCACTTCTCTGACCCCGTTCACTTCTCTGACCCCGTTCACTTCTCCTGCCCCGTTCACTTCTCCTGCCCCGTTCACTTCTCCTGCCCCGTTCACTTCTCCTGCCCCGTTCACTTCTCCTGCCCCGTTCACTTCTCCTGCCCCGTTCACTTCTCCTGCCCCGTCACCTCTTCTGCCCAGTCACCTCTCCTACCCCGTCACCTCTCCATCCCTGTCGCCTCTCCTTCTCTCTCGCCTCCCCTGACATTTCTCCTGCCCCGTCACTTCTCCTGCCCCGTCACTTCTCCTGCCTCGTCACTGCTCCTGCCCCGTTCACTGCTCCTGCTCCGTTCACTGCTCCTGCCCCGTTCACTGCTCCTGCTTCGTCACTTCTCCTGCCCCATCACCTCTTCTGCCCCATCACCTCTCCTGCCCTGTCACTTTTCCTGCCCATCACGTCACCGCCCCGTCACCTCTCCTGCCCCGTCACCTCTCCTTTCCTGTTGCCTCTCCTGTCCCGTCACTGCTCCTGCCCCGTCACTTCTCCTGCCCCGTCACTTCTCCTGCCCGGTCACCTCTCCTTTCCGGTCTCCTCTCCTGTCCCGTCACTGCTCCTGCCCCATCACCTCTCCTGCCCTGTCACTTCTCCTACCCCGTAACTTCTCCTGTCCGGTCATCTCTCCTGCCCCATCACCTGCATTGTCATTCGAAAGGGGATATCTGCCTCAATCGGAATGACAATGGGCCTGCCCACAGTCTGAGAGCGCTCAGGGAGGGGTTCAACAGAGAAGTGCGAGCTGCCCCCCCCCCAGAACTTTTAATCTCTTTGGGCTTCCTGCAGGGAACGCTGTAATTAATGTCCAAAATTACGGACAAAAAGCGTCCGTAAAAGGAATGATTACGGACAACGGACATCACAACAAAATGACGGACAGTCCGTGAAATTTACGGACGGGTGGTCACCCTACAACCAGAGCTGAGGGCAGAGGTTATCGCTATGGTTTTACTGGGACCAGACCCAAAACACACCTCCCAGCAACAGAAGAAACAGAGAAAACAAGCATTTGCAATGCAATGCAACAAGTCTCGCATTTACGCGAGTTTAAGCTATTGGCATTGTAAATGACAATGCCTTTTATTTAGGTTTCAAAAACGAAAACATAAATAAAAGACATTGTCATTTACAATGCCAATAGCTTAAAGTCGCGTAAATGCAAGACCTATTGCATTGCAAATGCTTGTTTAGGACTTGTCCCCTGGTACACACATAGGCAATTCAAACACAGAGAGGTCCGATTCATGGCTCAGCGAGATGAACGCTCCTCACTGTAATTTGCAGATCACAAGATGAAATCTTTGCAAGGCCGCTCTGCCGTTTATCGTTGCGAGGCTGCAATACTGAGGACTATTAAAGTTGCTAATATTAGCACCAGTTACATAGCTTAGAAACGGCAGTACAGAATCGAGCACCATAATATGTATAAAGATCACAATCGATGCACGCACTCCAGTTCACTCATATGCAAGCTCACTTGCAGTTCCTAAATATGTTTTACGACTGCTTCTGGGGGAGGCCCGTGGAGACTGACAGCCTCGTTCGGCCTCACTAACGATGATCCCCCAGCCTTTGAGGAATGCAATGTCTATTTGCATGGTCTCTAACCTGTGCTCTCCTACCCTGTTTTCAGACATCTTTCTAAGCTCCAAGGCGGCTGTACTTAGTGGCTCGCCATGCGGGTGCAGACTTGTCCTCCCATCACAAGCTGTCAGAGCTCAGCATTTCTCATCAGGATACTGAAATCCACCGGCTGATGCCGTGCTGGTACGTGATGGACGTACTGTGTGGGGCCCTGTTGAGGAGTGCCTTTACTCTGAAATGAACAAAAAGAATACAGGAGCCCTTCTGCCTCATTAAACTAACAGGAACGCTGCCGAAAAACGCTGCTGTCTTATTAAAAACATAGACCATGCTGAGGAGCGCTGGTACTGTCCCACTAAAAGGAAATGCACTCTGCTGAGTAGTGCCGGTACTGCCCCACAAAACAAGCATTGGCATAGCCAATAGGTCTCGCTTTTGGGACCTTATAAGTGTTTAGCCATGCAACAGTGGCATAACTAAATACTCATAAGGTCCCAAAAGCGAGACCTATTGGCTATGCCAATGCTTGTTTCTGTTTATTACTGCTCTGTAGTAATGGCGGCGCACGGGTACCACCATTACTACATAACTGGAAAAACAAAACTGGCTCACGGAGAACATCAAAGCGGCCATGCGGCCGCGAAAGTGATCGCGATCAAACATCAAAGCGGCCGTGAAAGTGAGGCATGCGCGCCCCCGCACATGCACTGTAGCTCTAGGCTACAGTGGTAGCACTTTTCTGAGCCCTCACAAAAAGTCTCGCCAGACCAGCGCATGCGCTGGGTCAGGCGAGACCTAAAAAGGGATCCCGCTGAAAAGTTCTAGTACTGTCCCCATAAAAGAAAAAGTGTCCTGCGGAGAAATGGGGTACTGCCCCAATAAAAGAACAGAAGTTCTGCTGAAAAGGGATTGTACTATTCAATTAAAAGAACGGGGACCCTGCTGAGAAGGGCTGGCACTGTTCTATTAAAGGGACAGGAGCCCTGCTGGCACAAAAGAGCACTTTCCCGGTAAAAGAGCAAGCTCATCTTCTTCTGAACCCCTAAGGACACGATGCCTGCTGAGAGGTGCACTAATGCCAAGGGAACATGGGGCCCTGCTGAGAAGTACCAATACTGTCCCATTAAAGTAAAAGATCCCTGCTGAGAAGCGCTGGGACCGGACAGCAGAGTACAACAACCCCTCAGACCCCCAGGCACTGCGTTTATGGATCGATTTTATTGGCTTGTGTTAGTAAACTTTAGAAGCCCAGGACTGGATAAATGTCACTTTAACCCCTTCCACGCGCGGGTAATTCTCTGGGGGGGCGGGGGCGCTCGTGACGAGCCCAGCTCGTCATGAGGCACAGTGGAACTGTGCTCATGATGAGCTGAGCTCGTCACGACACCGCCCACTGATTGATTCTCCCGCACAGGCAGGGAATCAACCGCGCGTGGGCAGGCCGCGACGGTTATGACGAGCCCAGCTCGTCATGAGCACAGCTCCACTATGCCTCATGACGAGCTGGGCTCGTCATGAGCACCGAAGCGGTTAAAAGTATGCTAGTGAAACGAGCTCACTCACTGGTGAGGCCTTGCCTATCGTGATGTGTCCAGGTCTGGTTAACTCATCTGCAAAAGTACGAGGATGAATTGGAGACAGCACAGAATACAAGCTACCAAGAGACTTCAAGGTCAGGCTAAGAAATCACATGAAGAGATACAGACGTATACCGATGTAATTTGGGAGAGATGATGACGAGGATAGATATGCAAAGACCACTGACAAAGGACACCAAGAAAATGAGCATATTCCAGAGGACAAGTGGGTCCTGAAAGAACACAGGATGAGCAAGCCATCAAGCACAAAGAAGTGCTTTTTGGAGCAGGTGATATACTTGGCACACATTAAAGGGAAGTTGCAGTGCGAGGGCAAAGGAGACGGGGCTGGAGACAAATCAGTGTATACGACAGAGCGAAGAAAGCTGAAGGATATGAAGATTTTATGGGCTTTCTGGATTATTTGTGCCATACAGTTCAAAGCATCTATGACATTGTTAAAGCGCTTTAACTTTCTGGCACTGGGGTATGTCAGCCATTAAAAGCCACACTTCTCACTCAGAGAATCACAAACGCGTTGCTTTTTCTCAACATTGAAAGCTGCAGAAGACCCAAATGATTTTCTTGCTTTTGATCCATTTAATCAGAGATGAATCAGTCGCTCGTTAAACATAAAATGATATTTTTTATATACATAGGAGGTTTGGTTGCAGTCCGCACTGTTGAAAATGGCGAATTCTGTAAAAAATCAACTGGTCTCTAGTTGTGAGAGGCTAGAGTGATTGCTTCTTACAACCCAACTATATAAATGTAGTACTGAGCTTGTAGTTTCCATCACCAGAGATCCGTAGGAAGATTATACAACAAAGATCCAAAAAGAAACACAAACCTGAGGCCATGTCAGCAAATACCATGATGAAGCAATCAGGTGGGTATGTAACAAAAGAGGCTTTAGCTGCAGAGGTTCATTTTAGCCCTTCTTAAATTTTTTTTTTTTTTTTTAAACAATGAGTGCCCAAATCAATCACCTTGTCTCCTGCAGGCGTACGCATAACCTTCATGGAGGCCTTCTGTAGCACCTTGATGCAGCCTACCTCATAACACAACTGCGCGCACTGCAAAAGTCATGGCTAAGGTAGTCCTTAAGAGCTGTGTTTACAGTTTCAGTGGACGATTAAATGTTCTAGCTAGGAGTCTGTAATAACTTCAGTTTTTTACCAAATGGCACCAATACTTCGCTTAATGGCTATTATTTTTATCAACCTCAGGAAAATGGTGGGCTGAGTCATCCCTGACTGAAGTGATAGCTGTGCACTGCTGCATCAACTGGTAGAAGCCCCTTTTCACTCACCTCCCTTGCAGGTTATGATCGCACGTCCCCTACTCAAGGAGCACGCCGTATTACATGTATTTGTCGATTTATTTGGGTGCTCTAATGAGTGCCATGTGTGCTACAGCTACTTTGCAGCGCTGGTTTAATAGAAAGCCTTGGAAAGAGATTCTTAGGAGGTAGGCTGTTCCCAGAGTTTCCTGGGTGATGTGCATCTTCAGATAAACATTGTCAGTTATCCCACTCCTAGTCAGAACTGTATTATCAGTCGAACACACAGCAGCCTTCAGCTTTGTCAAAATGCCCCCCTTTTCCTCGCCTGCACAGGCGTTCTGTAAGCAGCCTCAGTCCCTATGTTCACTGGAATGTCCCCTATTTCCTTAGCTGGGGCAGGAAGGGGAGCGGCGGCCAGGCACACCACCAGGAAACTGCCCTAATCTGTGCAGGAAGGGACACTGGAGCCAGGGGGCACCAGAGGCCGCGACTATCGCATATGCAAACACGAGGAGCAGAGAGCAGGGAAGGGCGCACGGAGTAACAGTTGCCCCGTCTCCGAAAACCTCAGAGAATTTTATCTGGAACACACAGTACTTGCGTCACTTCCGGCCGGCTGATTCCAGACTTACCGCCCTTCCGCAGGTGCCCCTGACTGAGCCAACCGACCTTGTGAGAAATAAGTCAGCGTCCCATCCTCAACAAACTCCAGTGGCTACAAGTCGCAGCCTGGCGCTCTAAAAACCAGTACATCATGCCAGGGCTAACGCCAACCAACCATTCACCTAGCTACCATAAGGGAACTAAAATCTTGCCACCTCCCTCCCACCTCTCTCACTAAATCCTCACAAACATGCTGCCCACCGATTACCAACTGCAAAATGCATCCCAAGCATCAAAAAATGTATCTATGCACAAGGATTTCTGTGCACCTTGCACCCAAAAAAGTGAGCAGTATACGTGACAAAAAAAAATACATAGTATCGACAGCATGGCTGTCCAAAGCTCCAAACATCAAATCAACTCACATCACTCAACCGGAGACTTTCCTTCTAGTTAAAAGCACAGCAGAGAAGATACACTTTTCTTGGAAACGTTTATTTTCCCAACCCGAAGCTAAACGACAATTCAGCGATCCTTGTTGCATGCAGTGTGCCAATAAAGTGCACCGCCACAGATCTGTGCAAGGCTCCATTAGCAGTGCTGCTAGAAGGCAACGCTTCCACCCGTGAAGTGAAACGGGGCTTCCAGTATTGGATTGCGTTAACTAGTGGTGCGTAGGTGAGCACAGCCGCCAGTTGGAAACCTACAGGGAGCATAGTGGGCCTAGCGCTGGATGGAACCCCAAGATGCACGTGGCGAGCACAGTGCCAGATGGAAGACACTAAAGTGAGCCCAGTGCCTGGAGGCCGGATGGAAACCTACAGAAACACAGTGACCCCCAGTGCCCAGATGGAAACTAAAACTGTGCACAGTGAACCCAGCGGCTGTATAACAATTAAATCGCCAACCCTGGTCCCTTTGGGAGGTAGAAAGAAGGGCCCTGCCGCAGTCCCTTTGTCCACAGTACCTGCATCGGCTCCCGGGGGGCGGCGTCTCTCTGGTGTCCCAGCGCGGTCAGACCATAATCGCCTGGCTCAGAGGTGCGGTCATGGGGCGAGCCGCACGGGTTCCATTTTCGAGCTTTCGAGGGGGGAGGGAGGGCAGGAAGGCAGGGAGCAATCTGTTTTCACGCGGCTGAGTGAAAACAGATGGCCCTGACAAAGATAAGAAAATGCCTTGTGCCAGCCGCAAAGCAGATGAGCCAGTCCAGATGGGCCGGACAAAAAAGCGAAAAAGAGGCACTCCAGAAAGCTCATTTCCAATGGCAGCCCACCGTTTACCATAAACGGTGACGCAAGCCAATGGAAATAAGGGTCGGGGCTTCAAGCCCTTCTCTCAAAGTCCTCCTTGACAATAAACCTCGCCGAGCGAGCTACGCATGTGCGCAGCAACGCTAGGCGAGACCTAAAAAACCATACAAGCGCTGCAGGAACCTTGTGAGGAAAAACAATGGGAGAGGAGCTCCCCCTGCTGGGAAGCTCTGGTACCAGACGACATGGGAACGATAAGGCTGGGGAAATGGACCAGCTGGAAGGGCTAGAAAGGGTGCAACGAAGGGGTGTACAAGCAAAACAATTCACGGGAAGAGCTGAGCCAGAGCTCCACTTTGGTTCCAAGAGCCCGAACCAAGTCCACGGGGTGGGGGGGAGGGGGGCGGGGGGCGGGTCAGAATGGATAGGTCATCTTTATCCTCCCCCAACTCCATCTCTTCCCTCCCAATTCAGGTGCACCACTGGGCTGTCAAATAAATAATTTCAGCATCTGTTAATGTGCTGACGGGGAACCAGGGGAAGGGCTGGCACGTTACACCTTCTTGTCGTTTGTTGATGAGACAAGTGCTCTGTAAAAGCCAGGATTTCTTTTGTCTCAGAGTTACTTTAGAGAAAATCGAATGGCCCTGTTGAGGCCCACCACTGATACCTTTCACACAGTCCAGACCTGAGAGGTTGGGGGCCGAGGGGGTAACTGATAATTCGAAGCACACTCCCCGCTCTCTGGTGCGTTAACCCAATGAGCTGCCTCAGCCCTGCCGGGGTTTACTATTGAGAAGTCATTGCACAGACCAGCGCCTACAAAACGCCTTTGAATGTTAGATACCCATGATGACATCACCTTTTTAAACCTTCCCAGATTTATATATATTACTTATCTTTTGGTTCACAAGAACAGCACATTCCTTAACACGAAATGTCACAGAAGGCGTGGTTTAATAGAGGTAAATAGGTCTAAAATGATCAAATAAAATAAACAGGCCGGGTGCAATCACTTACTGTGTTTTAGATCTGGCTCGCCTCTTGGAATGACGTCATCACTGGCTGGTACCAGAAGAGGATCACCCTTCTTGTGCAGAAAACACTCTTTATAGATTCTTCTAGAACAGTGGGACTGGCCACTAACAGCCACACGTTGAAATCAGAAATTTAATTTCAGAGGCAGTGCAACTGCTCTCTGGACGCAGGGGCAGGAACTCTAAGAAACATGAACCTGGCTGCATTGTTTACTGGCCAGAGATGCCAACAGGCAGTGTCCGTGTTTGTGCTTCACAATGATGAGCGTTACAACAAACAAATGATGGACGGAATGCTGACAATGCAGACATTCTCCCCCAGTCAAGAGATCTGGGTTAAATCCATCGTTTTTTTGCCCACTACACCACCCCAGTTTAGACATGGCCATATGCAAATCAGTCTTGACCCTGTGTCTCATGGGAACAGTCCAGCCCGAACTGCCAAGCCATGTCTTCCCTGGACCGGAATCAAGCATCCTAGGACCGGTTTCTGGCTATCAGCCGTCATCAGCCAGGATAGCTTGACTCCAGTGGCGTAGTGAGCACGGGTCCCACGTCTGGGAATACCCATCCCACTTAGGGCGAAAAGCGTTACAACAAACAAATGATGGACGGAATGCTGACAATGCAGACATTCTCCCCCAGTCAAGAGATCTGGGTTAAATCCATCGTTTTTTTGCCCACTACACCACCCCAGTTTAGACATGGCCATATGCAAATCAGTCTTGACCCTGTGCCTCATGGGAACAGTCCAGCCCGAACTGCCAAGCCATGTCTTCCCTGGACCGGAATCAAGCATCCTAGGACCGGTTTCTGGCTATCAGCCGTCATCAGCCAGGATAGCTTGACTCCAGTGGCGTAGTGAGCACGGGTCCCACGTCTGGGAATACCCATCCCACTTAGGGCGAAAAGCGTTACAACAAACAAATGATGGACGGAATGCTGACAATGCAGACATTCTCCCCCAGTCAAGAGATCTGGGTTAAATCCATCGTTCTTTTGCCCACTACGCCACCCCAGTTTAGACATGGCCATATGCAAATCCGTCTTGACCCTGTGCCTCATGGGAACAGTCCAGCCCGAACTGCCAAGCCATGTCTTCCCTGGACCGGAATCAAGCATCCTAGGACCGGTTTCTGGCTATCAGCCGTCATCAGCCAGGATAGCTTGACTCCAGTGGCGTAGTGAGCACTGGTCCCACGTCTGGGAATACCCATCCCACTTAGGGCGAAAAGCGTTACAACAAACAAATGATGGACGGAATGCTGACAATGCAGACATTCTCCCCCAGTCAAGAGATCTGGGATAAATCCATCGTTTTTTTGCCCACTACACCACCCCAGTTTAGACATGGCCATATGCAAATCAGTCTTGACCCTGTGCCTCATGGGAACAGTCCAGCCCGAACTGCCAAGCCATGTCTTCCCTGGACCGGAATCAAGCATCCTAGGACCGGTTTCTGGCTATCAGCCGTCATCAGCCAGGATAGCTTGACTCCAGTGGCGTAGTGAGCACGGGTCCCACGTCTGGGAATACCCATCCCACTTAGGGCGAAAAGCGTTACAACAAACAAATGATGGACGGAATGCTGACAATGCAGACATTCTCCCCCAGTCAAGAGATCTGGGTTAAATCCATCGTTTTTTTGCCCACTACACCACCCCAGTTTAGACATGGCCATATGCAAATCAGTCTTGACCCTGTGCCTCATGGGAACAGTCCAGCCCGAACTGCCAAGCCATGTCTTCCCTGGACCGGAATCAAGCATCCTAGGACCGGTTTCTGGCTATCAGCCGTCATCAGCCAGGATAGCTTGACTCCAGTGGCGTAGTGAGCACGGGTCGAACGTATGGGAATACCCATCCCACTTAGGGCGAAAAGCGTTACAACAAACAAATGATGGACGGAATGCTGACAATGCAGACATTCTCCCCCAGTCAAGAGATCTGGGTTAAATCCATCGTTTTTTTGCCCACTACACCACCCCAGTTTAGACATGGCCATATGCAAATCAGTCTTGACCCTGTGCCTCATGGGAACAGTCCAGCCCGAACTGCCAAGCCATGTCTTCCCTGGACCGGAATCAAGCATCCTAGGACCGGTTTCTGGCTATCAGCCGTCATCAGCCAGGATAGCTTGACTCCAGTGGCGTAGTGAGCACAGGTCCCACGTCTGGGAATACCAGTCCCACTTAGGGCGAAAAGCGTTACAACAAACAAATGATGGACGGAATGCTGACAATGCAGACATTCTCCCCCAGTCAAGAGATCTGGGTTAAATCCATCGTTTTTTTGCCCACTACACCACCCCAGTTTAGACATGGCCATATGCAAATCAGTCTTGACCCTGTGCCTCATGGGAACAGTCCAGCCCGAACTGCCAAGCCATGTCTTCCCTGGACCGGAATCAAGCATCCTAGGACCGGTTTCTGGCTATCAGCCGTCATCAGCCAGGATAGCTTGACTCCAGTGGCGTAGTGAGCACGGGTCCCACGTCTGGGAATACCCATCCCACTTAAAGCGAAAAGCGTTACAACAAACAAATGATGGATGGAATGCTGACAATGCAGACATTCTCCCCCAGTCAAGAGATCTGGGTTAAATCCATCGTTTTTTTGCCCACTACACCACCCCAGTTTAGACATGGCCATATGCAAATCAGTCTTGACCCTGTGCCTCATGGGAACAGTCCAGCCCGAACTGCCAAGCCATGTCTTCCCTGGACCGGAATCAAGCATCCTAGGACCGGTTTCTGGCTATCAGCCGTCATCAGCCAGGATAGCTTGACTCCAGTGGCGTAGTGAGCACGGGTCCCACGTCTGGGAATACCCATCCCACTTAGGGCGAAAAGCGTTACAACAAACAAATGATGGACGGAATGCTGACAATGCAGACATTCTCCCCCAGTCAAGAGATCTGGGATAAATCCATCGTTCTTTTGCCCACTACGCCACCCCAGTTTAGACATGGCCATATGCAAATCAGTCTTGACCCTGTGCCTCATGGGAACAGTCCAGCCCGAACTGCCAAGCCATGTCTTCCCTGGACCGGAATCAAGCATCCTAGGACCGGTTTCTGGCTATCAGCCGTCATCAGCCATGATAGCTTGACTCCAGTGGCGTAGTGAGCACGGGTCCCACGTCTGGGAATACCCATCCCACTTAGGGCGAAAAGCGTTACAACAAACAAATAATGGACGGAATGCTGACAATGCAGACATTCTCCCCCAGTCAAGAGATCTGGGTTAAATCCATCGTTTTTTTGCCCACTACACCACCCCAGTTTAGACATGGCCATATGCAAATCAGTCTTGACCCTGTGCCTCATGGGAACAGTCCAGCCCGAACTGCCAAGCCATGTCTTCCCTGGACCGGAATCAAGCATCCTAGGACCGGTTTCTGGCTATCAGCCGTCATCAGCCAGGATAGCTTGACTCCAGTGGCGTAGTGAGCACGGGTCCCACGTCTGGGAATACCCATCCCACTTAGGGCGAAAAGCGTTACAACAAACAAATGATGGACGGAATGCTGACCATGCAGACATTCTCCCCCAGTCAAGAGATCTGGGTTGAATCCATCGTTCTTTTGCCCACTACACCACCCCAGTTTAGACATGGCCATATGCAAATCAGTCTTGACCCAGTGCCTCATGGGAACAGTCCAGCCCGAACTGCCAAGCCATGTCTTCCCTGGACCGGAATCAAGCATCCTAGGACCGGTTTCTGGCTATCAGCCGTCATCAGCCAGGATAGCTTGACTCCAGTGGCGTAGTGAGCACGGGTCCCACGTCTGGGAATACCCATCCCACTTAGGGCGAAAAGCGTTACAACAAACAAATGTTGGATGGAATGCTGACATTCTCCCCCAGTCAAGAGATCTGGGTTAAATCCATCGTTTTTTTGCCCACTACACCACCCCAGTTTAGACATGGCCATATGCAAATCAGTCTTGACCCTGTGCCTCATGGGAACAGTCCAGCCCGAACTGCCAAGCCATGTCTTCCCTGGACCGGAATCAAGCATCCTAGGACCGGTTTCTGGCTATCAGCCGTCATCAGCCAGGATAGCTTGACTCCAGTGGCGTAGTGAGCACGGGTCCCACGTCTGGGAATACCCATCCCACTTAGGGCGAAAAGCGTTACAACAAACAAATGATGGACGGAATGCTGACAATGCAGACATTCTCCCCCAGTCAAGAGATCTGGGTTAAATCCATCGTTTTTTTGCCCACTACACCACCCCAGTTTAGACATGGCCATATGCAAATCAGTCTTGACCCTGTGCCTCATGGGAACAGTCCAGCCCGAACTGCCAAGCCATGTCTTTCCTGGACCGGAATCAAGCATCCTAGGACCGGTTTCTGGCTATCAGCCGTCATCAGCCAGGATAGCTTGACTCCAGTGGCGTAGTGAGCACGGGTCCCACGTCTGGGAATACCCATCCCACTTAGGGCGAAAAGCGTTACAACAAACAAATGATGGACGGAATGCTGACAATGCAGACATTCTCCCCCAGTCAAGAGATCTGGGTTAAATCCATCGTTTTTTTGCCCACTACACCACCCCAGTTTAGACATGGCCATATGCAAATCAGTCTTGACCCTGTGCCTCATGGGAACAGTCCAGCCCGAACTGCCAAGCCATGTCTTCCCTGGACCGGAATCAAGCATCCTAGGACCGGTTTCTGGCTATCAGCAGTCATCAGCCAGGATAGCTTGACTCCAGTGGCGTAGTGAGCACGGGTCCCACGTCTGGGAATACCCATCCCACTTAGGGCGAAAAGCGTTACAACAAACAAATGATGGACGGAATGCTGACAATGCAGACATTCTCCCCCAGTCAAGAGATCTGGGTTAAATCCATCGTTTTTTTGCCCACTACACCACCCCAGTTTAGACATGGCCATATGCAAATCAGTCTTGACCCTGTGCCTCATGGGAACAGTCCAGCCCGAACTGCCAAGCCATGTCTTCCCTGGACCGGAATCAAGCATCCTAGGACCGGTTTCTGGCTATCAGCCGTCATCAGCCAGGATAGCTTGACTCCAGTGGCGTAGTGAGCACAGGTCCCACGTCTGGGAATACCAGTCCCACTTAGGGCGAAAAGCGTTACAACAAACAAATGATGGACGGAATGCTGACAATGCAGACATTCTCCCCCAGTCAAGAGATCTGGGTTAAATCCATCGTTTTTTTGCCCACTACACCACCCCAGTTTAGACATGGCCATATGCAAATCAGTCTTGACCCTGTGCCTCATGGGAACAGTCCAGCCCGAACTGCCAAGCCATGTCTTCCCTGGACCGGAATCAAGCATCCTAGGACCGGTTTCTGGCTATCAGCTGTCATCAGCCAGGATAGCTTGACTCCAGTGGCGTAGTGAGCACGGGTCCCACGTCTGGGAATACCCATCCCACTTAGGGCGAAAAGCGTTACAACAAACAAATGATGGACGGAATGCTGACAATGCAGACATTCTCCCCCAGTCAAGAGATCTGGGTTAAATCCATCGTTTTTTTGCCCACTACACCACCCCAGTTTAGACATGGCCATATGCAAATCAGTCTTGACCCTGTGCCTCATGGGAACAGTCCAGCCCGAACTGCCAAGCCATGTCTTCCCTGGACCGGAATCAAGCATCCTAGGACCGGTTTCTGGCTATCAGCCGTCATCAGCCAGGATAGCTTGACTCCAGTGGCGTAGTGAGCACGGGTCCCACGTCTGGGAATACCCATCCCACTTAGGGCGAAAAGCGTTACAACAAACAAATGATGGACGGAATGCTGACAATGCAGACATTCTCCCCCAGTCAAGAGATCTGGGATAAATCCATCGTTTTTTTGCCCACTACACCACCCCAGTTTAGGCATGGCCATATGCAAATCAGTCTTGACCCTGTGCCTCATGGGAACAGTCCAGCCCGAACTGCCAAGCCATGTCTTCCCTGGACCGGAATCAAGCATCCTAGGACCGGTTTCTGGCTATCAGCCGTCATCAGCCAGGATAGCTTGACTCCAGTGGCATAGTGAGCACGGGTCCCACGTCTGGGAATACCCATCCCACTTAGGGCAAAAAGTGTTACAACAAACAAATGATGGACGGAATGCTGACAATGCAGACATTCTCCCCCAGTCAAGAGATCTGGGTTAAATCCATCGTTTTTTTTGCCCACTACACCACCCCAGTTTAGACATGGCCATATGCAAATCAGTCTTGACCCTGTGCCTCATGGGAACAGTCCAGCCCGAACTGCCAAGCCATGTCTTCCCTGGACCGGAATCAAGCATCCTAGGACCGGTTTCTGGCTATCAGCCGTCATCAGCCAGGATAGCTTGACTCCAGTGGCGTAGTGAGCACGGGTCCCACGTCTGGGAATACCCATCCCACTTAGGGCGAAAAGCGTTACAACAAACAAATGATGGACGGAATGCTGACAATGCAGACATTCTCCCCCAGTCAAGAGATCTGGGTTAAATCCATCGTTTTTTTGCCCACTACACCACCCCAGTTTAGACATGGCCATATGCAAATCAGTCTTGACCCTGTGCCTCATGGGAACAGTCCAGCCCGAACTGCCAAGCCATGTCTTCCCTGGACCGGAATCAAGCATCCTAGGACCGTTTCTGGCTATCAGCCGTCATCAGCCAGGATAGCTTGACTCCAGTGGCGTAGTGAGCACGGGTCCCACGTCTGGGAATACCCATCCCACTTAGGGCGAAAAGCGTTACAACAAACAAATGATGGACGGAATGCTGACAATGCAGACATTCTCCCCCAGTCAAGAGATCTGGGATAAATCCATCGTTCTTTTGCCCACTACGCCACCCCAGTTTAGACATGGCCATATGCAAATCAGTCTTGACCCTGTGCCTCATGGGAACAGTCCAGCCCGAACTGCCAAGCCATGTCTTCCCTGGACCGGAATCAAGCATCCTAGGACCGGTTTCTGGCTATCAGCCGTCATCAGCCATGATAGCTTGACTCCAGTGGCGTAGTGAGCACGGGTCCCACGTCTGGGAATACCCATCCCACTTAGGGCGAAAAGCGTTACAACAAACAAATAATGGACGGAATGCTGACAATGCAGACATTCTCCCCCAGTCAAGAGATCTGGGTTAAATCCATCGTTTTTTTGCCCACTACACCACCCCAGTTTAGACATGGCCATATGCAAATCAGTCTTGACCCTGTGCCTCATGGGAACAGTCCAGCCCGAACTGCCAAGCCATGTCTTCCCTGGACCGGAATCAAGCATCCTAGGACCGGTTTCTGGCTATCAGCCGTCATCAGCCAGGATAGCTTGACTCCAGTGGCGTAGTGAGCACGGGTCCCACGTCTGGGAATACCCATCCCACTTAGGGCGAAAAGCGTTACAACAAACAAATGATGGACGGAATGCTGACCATGCAGACATTCTCCCCCAGTCAAGAGATCTGGGTTGAATCCATCGTTCTTTTGCCCACTACACCACCCCAGTTTAGACATGGCCATATGCAAATCAGTCTTGACCCTGTGCCTCATGGGAACAGTCCAGCCCGAACTGCCAAGCCATGTCTTCCCTGGACCGGAATCAAGCATCCTAGGACCGGTTTCTGGCTATCAGCCGTCATCAGCCAGGATAGCTTGACTCCAGTGGCGTAGTGAGCACGGGTCCCACGTCTGGGAATACCCATCCCACTTAGGGCGAAAAGCGTTACAACAAACAAATGTTGGACGGAATGCTGACATTCTCCCCCAGTCAAGAGATCTGGGTTAAATCCATCATTTTTTTGCCCACTACACCACCCCAGTTTAGACATGGCCATATGCAAATCAGTCTTGACCCTGTGCCTCATGGGAACAGTCCAGCCCGAACTGCCAAGCCATGTCTTCCCTGGACCGGAATCAAGCATCCTAGGACCGGTTTCTGGCTATCAGTCGTCATCAGCCAGGATAGCTTGACTCCAGTGGCGTAGTGAGCACGGGTCCCACGTCTGGGAATACCCATCCCACTTAGGGCGAAAAGCGTTACAACAAACAAATGATGGACGGAATGCTGACAATGCAGACATTCTCCCCCAGTCAAGAGATCTGGGTTAAATCCATCGTTTTTTTGCCCACTACACCACCCCAGTTTAGACATGGCCATATGCAAATCAGTCTTGACCCTGTGCCTCATGGGAACAGTCCAGCCCGAACTGCCAAGCCATGTCTTCCCTGGACCGGAATCAAGCATCCTAGGACCGGTTTCTGGCTATCAGCCGTCATCAGCCAGGATAGCTTGACTCCAGTGGCGTAGTGAGCACGGGTCCCACGTCTGGGAATACCCATCCCACTTAGGGCGAAAAGCGTTACAACAAACAAATGATGGACGGAATGCTGACAATGCAGACATTCTCCCCCAGTCAAGAGATCTGGGTTAAATCCATCGTTTTTTTGCCCACTACACCACCCCAGTTTAGACATGGCCATATGCAAATCAGTCTTGACCCTGTGCCTCATGGGAACAGTCCAGCCCGAACTGCCAAGCCATGTCTTCCCTGGACCGGAATCAAGCATCCTAGGACCGGTTTCTGGCTATCAGCCGTCATCAGCCAGGATAGCTTGACTCCAGTGGCGTAGTGAGCACAGGTCCCACGTCTGGGAATACCAGTCCCACTTAGGGCGAAAAGCGTTACAACAAACAAATGATGGACGGAATGCTGACAATGCAGACATTCTCCCCCAGTCAAGAGATCTGGGTTAAATCCATCGTTTTTTTGCCCACTACACCACCCCAGTTTAGACATGGCCATATGCAAATCAGTCTTGACCCTGTGCCTCATGGGAACAGTCCAGCCCGAACTGCCAAGCCATGTCTTCCCTGGACCGGAATCAAGCATCCTAGGACCGGTTTCTGGCTATCAGCCGTCATCAGCCAGGATAGCTTGACTCCAGTGGCGTAGTGAGCACGGGTCCCACGTCTGGGAATACCCATCCCACTTAGGGCGAAAAGCGTTACAACAAACAAATGATGGACGGAATGCTGACAATGCAGACATTCTCCCCCAGTCAAGAGATCTGGGTTAAATCCATCGTTTTTTTGCCCACTACACCACCCCAGTTTAGACATGGCCATATGCAAATCAGTCTTGACCCTGTGCCTCATGGGAACAGTCCAGCCCGAACTGCCAAGCCATGTCTTCCCTGGACCGGAATCAAGCATCCTAGGACCGGTTTCTGGCTATCAGCCGTCATCAGCCAGGATAGCTTGACTCCAGTGGCGTAGTGAGCACGGGTCCCACGTCTGGGAATACCCATCCCACTTAGGGCGAAAAGCGTTACAACAAACAAATGATGGACGGAATGCTGACAATGCAGACATTCTCCCCCAGTCAAGAGATCTGGGATAAATCCATCGTTTTTTTGCCCACTACACCACCCCAGTTTAGGCATGGCCATATGCAAATCAGTCTTGACCCTGTGCCTCATGGGAACAGTCCAGCCCGAACTGCCAAGCCATGTCTTCCCTGGACCGGAATCAAGCATCCTAGGACCGGTTTCTGGCTATCAGCCGTCATCAGCCAGGATAGCTTGACTCCAGTGGCATAGTGAGCACGGGTCCCACGTCTGGGAATACCCATCCCACTTAGGGCAAAAAGTGTTACAACAAACAAATGATGGACGGAATGCTGACAATGCAGACATTCTCCCCCAGTCAAGAGATCTGGGTTAAATCCATCGTTTTTTTTGCCCACTACACCACCCCAGTTTAGACATGGCCATATGCAAATCAGTCTTGACCCTGTGCCTCATGGGAACAGTCCAGCCCGAACTGCCAAGCCATGTCTTCCCTGGACCGGAATCAAGCATCCTAGGACCGGTTTCTGGCTATCAGCCGTCATCAGCCAGGATAGCTTGACTCCAGTGGCGTAGTGAGCACGGGTCCCACGTCTGGGAATACCCATCCCACTTAGGGCGAAAAGCGTTACAACAAACAAATGATGGACGGAATGCTGACAATGCAGACATTCTCCCCCAGTCAAGAGATCTGGGTTAAATCCATCGTTTTTTTGCCCACTACTCCACCCCAGTTTAGACATGGCCATATGCAAATCAGTCTTGACCCTGTGCCTCATGGGAACAGTCCAGCCCGAACTGCCAAGCCATGTCTTCCCTGGACCGGAATCAAGCATCCTAGGACCGTTTCTGGCTATCAGCCGTCATCAGCCAGGATAGCTTGACTCCAGTGGCGTAGTGAGCACGGGTCCCACGTCTGGGAATACCCATCCCACTTAGGGCGAAAAGCGTTACAACAAACAAATGATGGACGGAATGCTGACAATGCAGACATTCTCCCCCAGTCAAGAGATCTGGGATAAATCCATCGTTCTTTTGCCCACTACGCCACCCCAGTTTAGACATGGCCATATGCAAATCAGTCTTGACCCTGTGCCTCATGGGAACAGTCCAGCCCGAACTGCCAAGCCATGTCTTCCCTGGACCGGAATCAAGCATCCTAGGACCGGTTTCTGGCTATCAGCCGTCATCAGCCATGATAGCTTGACTCCAGTGGCGTAGTGAGCACGGGTCCCACGTCTGGGAATACCCATCCCACTTAGGGCGAAAAGCGTTACAACAAACAAATAATGGACGGAATGCTGACAATGCAGACATTCTCCCCCAGTCAAGAGATCTGGGTTAAATCCATCGTTTTTTTGCCCACTACACCACCCCAGTTTAGACATGGCCATATGCAAATCAGTCTTGACCCTGTGCCTCATGGGAACAGTCCAGCCCGAACTGCCAAGCCATGTCTTCCCTGGACCGGAATCAAGCATCCTAGGACCGGTTTCTGGCTATCAGCCGTCATCAGCCAGGATAGCTTGACTCCAGTGGCGTAGTGAGCACGGGTCCCACGTCTGGGAATACCCATCCCACTTAGGGCGAAAAGCGTTACAACAAACAAATGATGGACGGAATGCTGACCATGCAGACATTCTCCCCCAGTCAAGAGATCTGGGTTGAATCCATCGTTCTTTTGCCCACTACACCACCCCAGTTTAGACATGGCCATATGCAAATCAGTCTTGACCCTGTGCCTCATGGGAACAGTCCAGCCCGAACTGCCAAGCCATGTCTTCCCTGGACCGGAATCAAGCATCCTAGGACCGGTTTCTGGCTATCAGCCGTCATCAGCCAGGATAGCTTGACTCCAGTGGCGTAGTGAGCACGGGTCCCACGTCTGGGAATACCCATCCCACTTAGGGCGAAAAGCGTTACAACAAACAAATGTTGGACGGAATGCTGACATTCTCCCCCAGTCAAGAGATCTGGGTTAAATCCATCATTTTTTTGCCCACTACACCACCCCAGTTTAGACATGGCCATATGCAAATCAGTCTTGACCCTGTGCCTCATGGGAACAGTCCAGCCCGAACTGCCAAGCCATGTCTTCCCTGGACCGGAATCAAGCATCCTAGGACCGGTTTCTGGCTATCAGTCGTCATCAGCCAGGATAGCTTGACTCCAGTGGCGTAGTGAGCACGGGTCCCACGTCTGGGAATACCCATCCCACTTAGGGCGAAAAGCGTTACAACAAACAAATGATGGACGGAATGCTGACAATGCAGACATTCTCCCCCAGTCAAGAGATCTGGGTTAAATCCATCGTTTTTTTGCCCACTACACCACCCCAGTTTAGACATGGCCATATGCAAATCAGTCTTGACCCTGTGCCTCATGGGAACAGTCCAGCCCGAACTGCCAAGCCATGTCTTCCCTGGACCGGAATCAAGCATCCTAGGACCGGTTTCTGGCTATCAGCCGTCATCAGCCAGGATAGCTTGACTCCAGTGGCGTAGTGAGCACGGGTCCCACGTCTGGGAATACCCATCCCACTTAGGGCGAAAAGCGTTACAACAAACAAATGATGGACGGAATGCTGACAATGCAGACATTCTCCCCCAGTCAAGAGATCTGGGTTAAATCCATCGTTTTTTTGCCCACTACACCACCCCAGTTTAGACATGGCCATATGCAAATCAGTCTTGACCCTGTGCCTCATGGGAACAGTCCAGCCCGAACTGCCAAGCCATGTCTTCCCTGGACCGGAATCAAGCATCCTAGGACCGGTTTCTGGCTATCAGCCGTCATCAGCCAGGATAGCTTGACTCCAGTGGCGTAGTGAGCACGGGTCCCACGTCTGGGAATACCCATCCCACTTAGGGCGAAAAGCGTTACAACAAACAAATGATGGACGGAATGCTGACAATGCAGACATTCTCCCCCAGTCAAGAGATCTGGGATAAATCCATCGTTTTTTTGCCCACTACACCACCCCAGTTTGGCATGGCCATATGCAAATCAGTCTTGACCCTGTGCCTCATGGGAACAGTCCAGCCCGAACTGCCAAGCCATGTCTTCCCTGGACCGGAATCAAGCATCCTAGGACCGGTTTCTGGCTATCAGCCGTCATCAGCCAGGATAGCTTGACTCCAGTGGCATAGTGAGCACGGGTCCCACGTCTGGGAATACCCATCCCACTTAGGGCGAAAAGTGTTACAACAAACAAATGATGGACGGAATGCTGACAATGCAGACATTCTCCCCCAGTCAAGAGATCTGGGTTAAATCCATCGTTTTTTTTGCCCACTACACCACCCCAGTTTAGACATGGCCATATGCAAATCAGTCTTGACCCTGTGCCTCATGGGAACAGTCCAGCCCGAACTGCCAAGCCATGTCTTCCCTGGACCGGAATCAAGCATCCTAGGACCGGTTTCTGGCTATCAGCCGTCATCAGCCAGGATAGCTTGACTCCAGTGGCGTAGTGAGCACGGGTCCCACGTCTGGGAATACCCATCCCACTTAGGGCGAAAAGCGTTACAACAAACAAATGATGGACGGAATGCTGACAATGCAGACATTCACCCCCAGTCAAGAGATCTGGGTTAAATCCATCGTTTTTTTGCCCACTACACCACCCCAGTTTAGACATGGCCATATGCAAATCAGTCTTGACCCTGTGCCTCATGGGAACAGTCCAGCCCGAACTGCCAAGCCATGTCTTCCCTGGACCAGAATCAAGCATCCTAGGACCGGTTTCTGGCTATCAGCCGTCATCAGCCAGGATAGCTTGACTCCAGTGGCGTAGTGAGCACGGGTCCCACGTCTGGGAATACCCATCCCACTTAGGGCGAAAAGCGTTACAACAAACAAATGATGGACGGAATGCTGACAATGCAGACATTCTCCCCCAGTCAAGAGATCTGGGTTAAATCCATAGTTTTTTTGCCCAGTACACCACCCCAGTTTAGACATGGCCATATGCAAATCAGTCTTGACCCTGTGCCTCATGGGAACAGTCCAGCCCGAACTGCCAAGCCATGTCTTCCCTGGACCGGAATCAAGCATCCTAGGACCGGTTTCTGGCTATCAGCCGTCATCAGCCAGGATAGCTTGACTCCAGTGGCGTAGTGAGCACGGGTCCCACGTCTGGGAATACCCATCCCACTTAGGGCGAAAAGCGTTACAACAAACAAATGATGGACGGAATGCTGACAATGCAGACATTCTCCCCCAGTCAAGAGATCTGGGATAAATCCATCGTTCTTTTGCCCACTACGCCACCCCAGTTTAGACATGGCCATATGCAAATCAGTCTTGACCCTGTGCCTCATGGGAACAGTCCAGCCCGAACTGCCAAGCCATGTCTTCCCTGGACCGGAATCAAGCATCCTAGGACCGGTTTCTGGCTATCAGCCGTCATCAGCCATGATAGCTTGACTCCAGTGGCGTAGTGAGCACGGGTCCCACGTCTGGGAATACCCATCCCACTTAGGGCGAAAAGCGTTACAACAAACAAATAATGGACGGAATGCTGACAATGCAGACATTCTCCCCCAGTCAAGAGATCTGGGTTAAATCCATCGTTTTTTTGCCCACTACACCACCCCAGTTTAGACATGGCTATATGCAAATCAGTCTTGACCCTGTGCCTCATGGGAACAGTCCAGCCCGAACTGCCAAGCCATGTCTTCCCTGGACCGGAATCAAGCATCCTAGGACCGGTTTCTGGCTATCAGCCGTCATCAGCCAGGATAGCTTGACTCCAGTGGCGTAGTGAGCACGGGTCCCACGTCTGGGAATACCCATCCCACTTAGGGCGAAAAGCGTTACAACAAACAAATGATGGACGGAATGCTGACCATGCAGACATTCTCCCCCAGTCAAGAGATCTGGGTTGAATCCATCGTTCTTTTGCCCACTACACCACCCCAGTTTAGACATGGCCATATGCAAATCAGTCTTGACCCTGTGCCTCATGGGAACAGTCCAGCCCGAACTGCCAAGCCATGTCTTCCCTGGACCGGAATCAAGCATCCTAGGACCGGTTTCTGGCTATCAGCCGTCATCAGCCAGGATAGCTTGACTCCAGTGGCGTAGTGAGCACGGGTCCCACGTCTGGGAATACCCATCCCACTTAGGGCGAAAAGCGTTACAACAAACAAATGTTGGACGGAATGCTGACATTCTCCCCCAGTCAAGAGATCTGGGTTAAATCCATCGTTTTTTTGCCCACTACACCACCCCAGTTTAGACATGGCCATATGCAAATCAGTCTTGACCCTGTGCCTCATGGGAACAGTCCAGCCCGAACTGCCAAGCCATGTCTTCCCTGGACCGGAATCAAGCATCCTAGGACCGGTTTCTGGCTATCAGCCGTCATCAGCCAGGATAGCTTGACTCCAGTGGCGTAGTGAGCACGGGTCCCACGTCTGGGAATACCCATCCCACTTAGGGCGAAAAGCGTTACAACAAACAAATGTTGGACGGAATGCTGACATTCTCCCCCAGTCAAGAGATCTGGGTTAAATCCATCGTTTTTTTGCCCACTACACCACCCCAGTTTAGACATGGCCATATGCAAATCAGTCTTGACCCTGTGCCTCATGGGAACAGTCCAGCCCGAACTGCCAAGCCATGTCTTCCCTGGACCGGAATCAAGCATCCTAGGACCGGTTTCTGGCTATCAGCCGTCATCAGCCAGGATAGCTTGACTCCAGTGGCGTAGTGAGCACGGGTCCCACGTCTGGGAATACCCATCCCACTTAGGGCGAAAAGCGTTACAACAAACAAATGATGGACGGAATGCTGACAATGCAGACATTCTCCCCCAGTCAAGAGATCTGGGTTAAATCCATCGTTTTTTTGCCCACTACACCACCCCAGTTTAGACATGGCCATATGCAAATCAGTCTTGACCCTGTGCCTCATGGGAACAGTCCAGCCCGAACTGCCAAGCCATGTCTTCCCTGGACCGGAATCAAGCATCCTAGGACCGGTTTCTGGCTATCAGCCGTCATCAGCCAGGATAGCTTGACTCCAGTGGCGTAGTGAGCACGGGTCCCACGTCTGGGAATACCCATCCCACTTAGGGCGAAAAGCGTTACAACAAACAAATGATGGACGGAATGCTGACAATGCAGGCATTCTCCCCCAGTCAAGAGATCTGGGTTAAATCCATCGTTTTTTTGCCCACTACACCACCCCAGTTTAGACATGGCCATATGCAAATCAGTCTTGACCCTGTGCCTCATGGGAACAGTCCAGCCCGAACTGCCAAGCCATGTCTTCCCTGGACCGGAATCAAGCATCCTAGGACCGGTTTCTGGCTATCAGCAGTCATCAGCCAGGATAGCTTGACTCCAGTGGCGTAGTGAGCACGGGTCCCACGTCTGGGAATACCCATCCCACTTAGGGCGAAAAGCGTTACAACAAACAAATGATGGACGGAATGCTGACAATGCAGACATTCTCCCCCAGTCAAGAGGTCTGGGTTAAATCCATCGTTTTTTTGCCCACTACACCACCCCAGTTTAGACATGGCCATATGCAAATCAGTCTTGACCCTGTGCCTCATGGGAACAGTCCAGCCCGAACTGCCAAGCCATGTCTTCCCTGGACCGGAATCAAGCATCCTAGGACCGGTTTCTGGCTATCAGCCGTCATCAGCCAGGATAGCTTGACTCCAGTGGCGTAGTGAGCACGGGTCCCACGTCTGGGAATACCCATCCCACTTAGGGCGAAAAGCGTTACAACAAACAAATGATGGACGGAATGCTGACAATGCAGACATTCTCCCCCAGTCAAGAGATCTGGGTTAAATCCATCGTTCTTTTGCCCACTACGCCACCCCAGTTTAGACATGGCCATATGCAAATCAGTCTTGACCCTGTGCCTCATGGGAACAGTCCAGCCCGAAATGCCAAGCCATGTCTTCCCTGGACTGGAATCAAGCATCCTAGGACCGGTTTCTGGCTATCAGCCGTCATCAGCCAGGATAGCTTGACTCCAGTGGCGTAGTGAGCACGGGTCCCACGTCTGGGAATACCCATCCCACTTAGGGCGAAAAGCGTTACAACAAACAAATGATGTACGGAATGCTGACAATGCAGACATTCTCCCCCAGTCAAGAGATCTGGGATAAATCCATCGTTTTTTTGCCCACTACACCACCCCAGTTTAGACATGGCCATATGCAAATCAGTCTTGACCCTGTGCCTCATGGGAACAGTCCAGCCCGAACTGCCAAGCCATGTCTTCCCTGGACCGGAATCAAGCATCCTAGGACCGGTTTCTGGCTATCAGCCGTCATCAGCCAGGATAGCTTGACTCCAGTGGCGTAGTGAGCACGGGTCCCACGTCTGGGAATACCCATCCCACTTAGGGTGAAAAGCGTTACAACAAACAAATGATGGACGGAATGCTGACAATGCAGACATTCTCCCCCAGTCAAGAGATCTGGGTTAAATCCATCGTTTTTTTGCCCACTACACCACCCCAGTTTAGACATGGCCATATGCAAATCAGTCTTGACCCTGTGCCTCATGGGAACAGTCCAGCCCGAACTGCCAAGCCATGTCTTCCCTGGACCGGAATCAAGCATCCTAGGACCGGTTTCTGGCTATCAGCCGTCATCAGCCAGGATAGCTTGACTCCAGTGGCGTAGTGAGCACGGGTCCCACGTCTGGGAATACCCATCCCACTTAGGGCGAAAAGCGTTACAACAAACA
Source organism: Triturus cristatus (assembly GCF_964204655.1). Taxonomy (NCBI): domain Eukaryota; kingdom Metazoa; phylum Chordata; class Amphibia; order Caudata; family Salamandridae; genus Triturus; species Triturus cristatus. Next base: position 1,869,054,367 of record NC_140589.1, on the reverse strand, counting down.
AATGATGGACGGAATGCTGACAATGCAGACATTCTCCCCCAGTCAAGAGATCTGGGTTAAATCCATCGTTTTTTTGCCCACTACACCACCCCAGTTTAGACATGGCCATATGCAAATCAGTCTTGACCCTGTGCCTCATGGGAACAGTCCAGCCCGAACTGCCAAGCCATGTCTTCCCTGGACCGGAATCAAGCATCCTAGGACCGGTTTCTGGCTATCAGCCGTCATCAGCCAGGATAGCTTGACTCCAGTGGCGTAGTGAGCACGGGTCGAACGTATGGGAATACCCATCCCACTTAGGGCGAAAAGCGTTACAACAAACAAATGATGGACGGAATGCTGACAATGCAGACATTCTCCCCCAGTCAAGAGATCTGGGTTAAATCCATCGTTTTTTTGCCCACTACACCACCCCAGTTTAGACATGGCCATATGCAAATCAGTCTTGACCCTGTGCCTCATGGGAACAGTCCAGCCCGAACTGCCAAGCCATGTCTTCCCTGGACCGGAATCAAGCATCCTAGGACCGGTTTCTGGCTATCAGCCGTCATCAGCCAGGATAGCTTGACTCCAGTGGCGTAGTGAGCACAGGTCCCACGTCTGGGAATACCAGTCCCACTTAGGGCGAAAAGCGTTACAACAAACAAATGATGGACGGAATGCTGACAATGCAGACATTCTCCCCCAGTCAAGAGATCTGGGTTAAATCCATCGTTTTTTTGCCCACTACACCACCCCAGTTTAGACATGGCCATATGCAAATCAGTCTTGACCCTGTGCCTCATGGGAACAGTCCAGCCCGAACTGCCAAGCCATGTCTTCCCTGGACCGGAATCAAGCATCCTAGGACCGGTTTCTGGCTATCAGCCGTCATCAGCCAGGATAGCTTGACTCCAGTGGCGTAGTGAGCACGGGTCCCACGTCTGGGAATACCCATCCCACTTAGGGCGAAAAGCGTTACAACAAACAAATGATGGATGGAATGCTGACAATGCAGACATTCTCCCCCAGTCAAGAGATCTGGGTTAAATCCATCGTTTTTTTGCCCACTACACCACCCCAGTTTAGACATGGCCATATGCAAATCAGTCTTGACCCTGTGCCTCATGGGAACAGTCCAGCCCGAACTGCCAAGCCATGTCTTCCCTGGACCGGAATCAAGCATCCTAGGACCGGTTTCTGGCTATCAGCCGTCATCAGCCAGGATAGCTTGACTCCAGTGGCGTAGTGAGCACGGGTCCCACGTCTGGGAATACCTATCCCACTTAGGGCGAAAAGCGTTACAACAAACAAATGATGGACGGAATGCTGACAATGCAGACATTCTCCCCCAGTCAAGAGATCTGGGTTAAATCCATCGTTTTTTTGCCCACTACACCACCCCAGTTTAGACATGGCCATATGCAAATCAGTCTTGACCCTGTGCCTCATGGGAACAGTCCAGCCCGACCTGCCAAGCCATGTCTTCCCTGGACCGGAATCAAGCATCCTAGGACCGGTTTCTGGCTATCAGCCGTCATCAGCCAGGATAGCTTGACTCCAGTGGCGTAGTGAGCACGGGTCCCACGTCTGGGAATACCCATCCCACTTAGGGCGAAAAGCGTTACAACAAACAAATGATGGACGGAATGCTGACAATGCAGACATTCTCCCCCAGTCAAGAGATCTGGGTTAAATCCATCGTTTTTTTGCCCACTACACCACCCCAGTTTAGACATGGCCATATGCAAATCAGTCTTGACTCTGTGCCTCATGGGAACAGTCCAGCCCGAACTGCCAAGCCATGTCTTCCCTGGACCGGAATCAAGCATCCTAGGACCGGTTTCTGGCTATCAGCCGTCATCAGCCAGGATAGCTTGACTCCAGTGGCGTAGTGAGCACGGGTCCCACGTCTGGGAATACCCATCCCACTTAGGGCGAAAAGCGTTACAACAAACAAATGATGGACGGAATGCTGACAATGCAGACATTCTCGCCCAGTCAAGAGATCTGGGTTAAATCCATCGTTTTTTTGCCCACTACACCACCCCAGTTTAGACATGGCCATATGCAAATCAGTCTTGACCCTGTGCCTCATGGGAACAGTCCAGCCCGAACTGCCAAGCCATGTCTTCCCTGGACCGGCATCAAGCATCCTAGGACCGGTTTCTGGCTATCAGCCGTCATCAGCCAGGATAGCTTGACTCCAGTGGCGTAGTGAGCACGGGTCCCACGTCTGGGAATACCCATCCCACTTAAAGCGAAAAGCGTTACAACAAACAAATGATGGATGGAATGCTGACAATGCAGACATTCTCCCCCAGTCAAGAGATCTGGGTTAAATCCATCGTTTTTTTGCCCACTACACCACCCCAGTTTAGACATGGCCATATGCAAATCAGTCTGGACCCTGTGCCTCATGGGAACAGTCCAGCCCGAACTGCCAAGCCATGTCTTCCCTGGACCGGAATCAAGCATCCTAGGACCGGTTTCTGGCTATCAGCCGTCATCAGCCAGGATAGCTTGACCCCAGTGGCGTAGTGAGCACGGGTCCCACGTCTGGGAATACCCATCCCACTTAGGGCGAAAAGCGTTACAACAAACAAATGATGGACGGAATGCTGACAATGCAGACATTCTCCCCCAGTCAAGAGATCTGGGTTAAATCCATCGTTTTTTTGCCCACTACACCACCCCAGTTTAGACATGGCCATATGCAAATCAGTCTTGACCCTGTGCCTCATGGGAACAGTCCAGCCCGAACTGCCAAGCCATGTCTTCCCTGGACCGGAATCAAGCATCCTAGGACCGATTTCTGGCTATCAGCCGTCATCAGCCAGGATAGCTTGACTCCAGTGGCGTAGTGAGCACGGGTCCCACGTCTGGGAATACCCATCCCACTTAGGGCGAAAAGCGTTACAACAAACAAATGATGGACGGAATGCTGACAATGCAGACATTCTCCCCCAGTCAAGAGATCTGGGTTAAATCCATCGTTTTTTTGCCCACTACACCACCCCAGTTTAGACATGGCCATATGCAAATCAGTCTTGACCCTGTGCCTCATGGGAACAGTCCAGCCCGAACTGCCAAGCCATGTCTTCCCTGGACCGGAATCAAGCATCCTAGGACCGGTTTCTGGCTATCAGCCGTCATCAGCCAGGATAGCTTGACTCCAGTGGCGTAGTGAGCACGGGTCCCACGTCTGGGAATACCCATCCCACTTAGGGCGAAAAGCGTTACAACAAACAAATGATGGACGGAATGCTGACCATGCAGACATTCTCCCCCAGTCAAGAGATCTGGGTTGAATCCATCGTTCTTTTGCCCACTACACCACCCCAGTTTAGACATGGCCATATGCAAATCAGTCTTGACCCAGTGCCTCATGGGAACAGTCCAGCCCGAACTGCCAAGCCATGTCTTCCCTGGACCGGAATCAAGCATCCTAGGACCGGTTTCTGGCTATCAGCCGTCATCAGCCAGGATAGCTTGACTCCAGTGGCGTAGTGAGCACGGGTCCCACGTCTGGGAATACCCATCCCACTTAGGGCGAAAAGCGTTACAACAAACAAATGATGGACGGAATGCTGACAATGCAGACATTCTCCCCCAGTCAAGAGATCTGGGTTAAATCCATCGTTTTTTTGCCCACTACACCACCCCAGTTTAGACATGGCCATATGCAAATCAGTCTTGACCCTGTGCCTCATGGGAACAGTCCAGCCCGAACTGCCAAGCCATGTCTTCCCTGGACCGGAATCAAGCATCCTAGGACCGGTTTCTGGCTATCAGCCGTCATCAGCCAGGATAGCTTGACTCCAGTGGCGTAGTGAGCACGGGTCCCACGTCTGGGAATACCCATCCCACTTAGGGCGAAAAGCGTTACAACAAACAAATGATGGACGGAATGCTGACAATGCAGACATTCTCCCCCAGTCAAGAGATCTGGGTTAAATCCATCGTTTTTTTGCCCACTACACCACCCCAGTTTAGACATGGCCATATGCAAATCAGTCTTGACCCTGTGCCTCATGGGAACAGTCCAGCCCGAACTGCCAAGCCATGTCTTCCCTGGACCGGAATCAAGCATCCTAGGACCGGTTTCTGGCTATCAGCCGTCATCAGCCAGGATAGCTTGACTCCAGTGGCGTAGTGAGCACAGGTCCCACGTCTGGGAATACCAGTCCCACTTAGGGCGAAAAGCGTTACAACAAACAAATGATGGACGGAATGCTGACAATGCAGACATTCTCCCCCAGTCAAGAGATCTGGGTTAAATCCATCATTTTTTTGCCCACTACACCACCCCAGTTTAGACATGGCCATATGCAAATCAGTCTTGACCCTGTGCCTCATGAGAACAGTCCAGCCCGAACTGCCAAGCCATGTCTTCCCTGGACCGGAATCAAGCATCCTAGGACCGGTTTCTGGCTATCAGCCGTCATCAGCCAGGATAGCTTGACTCCAGTGGCGTAGTGAGCACGGGTCCCACGTCTGGGAATACCCATCCCACTTAGGGCGAAAAGCGTTACAACAAACAAATGATGGACGGAATGCTGACAATGCAGACATTTTCCCCCAGTCAAGAGATAGGGTTAAATCCATCGTTTTTTTGCCCACTACACCACCCCAGTTTAGACATGGCCATATGCAAATCAGTCTTGACCCTGTGCCTCATGGGAACAGTCCAGCCCGAACTGCCAAGCCATGTCTTCCCTGGACCGGAATCAAGCATCCTAGGACCGGTTTCTGGCTATCAGCCGTCATCAGCCAGGATAGCTTGACTCCAGTGGCATAGTGAGCACGGGTCCCACGTCTGGGAATACCCATCCCACTTAGGGCGAAAAGTGTTACAACAAACAAATGATGGACGGAATGCTGACAATGCAGACATTCTCCCCCAGTCAAGAGATCTGGGTTAAATCCATCGTTTTTTTTGCCCACTACACCACCCCAGTTTAGACATGGCCATATGCAAATCAGTCTTGACCCTGTGCCTCATGGGAACAGTTCAGCCCGAACTGCCAAGTCATGTCTTCCCTGGACCGGAATCAAGCATCCTAGGACCGGTTTCTGGCTATCAGCCGTCATCAGCCAGGATAGCTTGACTCCAGTGGCGTAGTGAGCAAGGGTCCCACGTCTGGGAATACCCATCCCACTTAGGGCGAAAAGCGTTACAACAAACAAATGATGGACGGAATGCTGACAATGCAGACATTCACCCCCAGTCAAGAGATCTGGGTTAAATCCATCGTGTTTTTGCCCACTACACCACCCCAGTTTAGACATGGCCATATGCAAATCAGTCTTGACCCTGTGCCTCATGGGAACAGTCCAGCCCGAACTGCCAAGCCATGTCTTCCCTGGACCAGAATCAAGCATCCTAGGACCGGTTTCTGGCTATCAGCCGTCATCAGCCAGGATAGCTTGACTCCAGTGGCGTAGTGAGCACGGGTCCCACGTCTGGGAATACCCATCCCACTTAGGGCGAAAAGCGTTACAACAAACAAATGATGGACGGAATGCTGACAATGCAGACATTCTCCCCCAGTCAAGAGATCTGGGATAAATCCATCGTTCTTTTGCCCACTACGCCACCCCAGTTTAGACATGGCCATATGCAAATCAGTCTTGACCCTGTGCCTCATGGGAACAGTCCAGCCCGAACTGCCAAGCCATGTCTTCCCTGGACCGGAATCAAGCATCCTAGGACCGGTTTCTGGCTATCAGCCGTCATCAGCCATGATAGCTTGACTCCAGTGGCGTAGTGAGCACGGGTCCCACGTCTGGGAATACCCATCCCACTTAGGGTGAAAAGCGTTACAACAAACAAATGATGGACGGAATGCTGACCATGCAGACATTCTCCCCCAGTCAAGAGATCTGGGTTGAATCCATCGTTCTTTTGCCCACTACACCACCCCAGTTTAGACATGGCCATATGCAAATCAGTCTTGACCCTGTGCCTCATGGGAACAGTCCAGCCCGAACTGCCAAGCCATGTCTTCCCTGGACCAGAATCAAGCATCCTAGGACCGGTTTCTGGCTATCAGCCGTCATCAGCCAGGATAGCTTGACTCCAGTGGCGTAGTGAGCACGGGTCCCACGTCTGGGAATACCCATCCCACTTAGGGCGAAAAGCGTTACAACAAACAAATGATGGACGGAATGCTGACAATGCAGACATTCTCCCCCAGTCAAGAGATCTGGGTTAAATCCATCGTTTTTTTGCCCACTACACCACCCCAGTTTAGACATGGCCATATGCAAATCAGTCTTGACCCTGTGCCTCATGGGAACAGTCCAGCCCGAACTGCCAAGCCATGTCTTCCCTGGACCGGAATCAAGCATCCTAGGACCGGTTTCTGGCTATCAGCCGTCATCAGCCAGGATAGCTTGACTCCAGTGGCGTAGTGAGCACGGGTCCCACGTCTGGGAATACCCATCCCACTTAGGGCGAAAAGCGTTACAACAAACAAATGATGGACGGAATGCTGACAATGCAGACATTCACCCCCAGTCAAGAGATCTGGGATAAATCCATCGTTTTTTTGCCCACTACACCACCCCAGTTTAGACATGGCCATATGCAAATCAGTCTTGACCCTGTGCCTCATGGGAACAGTCCAGCCCGAACTGCCAAGCCATGTCTTCCCTGGACCAGAATCAAGCATCCTAGGACCGGTTTCTGGCTATCAGCCGTCATCAGCCAGGATAGCTTGACTCCAGTGGCGTAGTGAGCACGGGTCCCACGTCTGGGAATACCCATCCCACTTAGGGCGAAAAGCGTTACAACAAACAAATGATGGACGGAATGCTGACAATGCAGACATTCTCCCGCAGTCAAGAGATCTGGGTTGAATCCATCGTTCTTTTGCCCACTACACCACCCCAGTTTAGACATGGCCATATGCAAATCAGTCTTGACCCTGTGCCTCATGGGAACAGTCCAGCCCGAACTGCCAAGCCATGTCTTCCCTGGACCGGAATCAAGCATCCTAGGACCGGTTTCTGGCTATCAGCCGTCATCAGCCAGGATAGCTTGACTCCAGTGGCGTAGTGAGCACGGGTCCCACGTCTGGGAATACCCATCCCACTTAGGGCGAAAAGCGTTACAACAAACAAATGTTGGACGGAATGCTGACAATGCAGACATTCTCCCCCAGTCAAGAGATCTGGGTTAAATCCATCGTTTTTTTGCCCACTACACCACCCCAGTTTAGACATGGCCATATGCAAATCAGTCTTGACCCTGTGCCTCATGGGAACAGTCCAGCCCGAACTGCCAAGCCATGTCTTCCCTGGACCGGAATCAAGCATCCTAGGACCGGTTTCTGGCTATCAGCCGTCATCAGCCAGGATAGCTTGACTCCAGTGGCGTAGTGAGCACGGGTCCCACGTCTGGGAATACCCATCCCACTTAGGGCGAAAAGCGTTACAACAAACAAATGATGGACGGAATGCTGACAATGCAGACGTTCTCCCCCAGTCAAGAGATCTGGGTTAAATCCATCGTTTTTTTGCCCACTACACCTCCCCAGTTTAGACATGGCCATATGCAAATCAGTCTTGACCCTGTGCCTCATGGGAACAGTCCAGCCCGAACTGCCAAGCCATGTCTTCCCTGGACCGGAATCAAGCATTCTAGGACCGGTTTCTGGCTATCAGCAGTCATCAGCCAGGATAGCTTGACTCCAGTGGCGTAGTGAGCACGGGTCCCACGTCTGGGAATACCCATCCCACTTAGGGCGAAAAGCGTTACAACAAACAAATGATGGACGGAATGCTGACCATGCAGACATTCTCCCCCAGTCAAGAGATCTGGGTTGAATCCATCGTTTTTTTGCCCACTACACCACCCCAGTTTAGACATGGCCATATGCAAATCAGTCTTGACCCTGTGCCTCATGGGAACAGTCCAGCCCGAACTGCCAAGCCATGTCTTCCCTGGACCGGAATCAAGCATCCTAGGACCGGTTTCTGGCTATCAGCCGTCATCAGCCAGGATAGCTTGACTCCAGTGGCGTAGTGAGCACGGGTCCCACGTCTGGGAATACCCATCCCACTTAGGGCGAAAAGCGTTACAACAAACAAATGATGGACGGAATGCTGACCATGCAGACATTCTCCCCCAGTCAAGAGATCTGGGTTGAATCCATCGTTCTTTTGCCCACTACACCACCCCAGTTTAGACATGGCCATATGCAAATCAGTCTTGACCCAGTGCCTCATGGGAACAGTCCAGCCCGAACTGCCAAGCCATGTCTTCCCTGGACCGGAATCAAGCATCCTAGGACCGGTTTCTGGCTATCAGCCGTCATCAGCCAGGATAGCTTGACTCCAGTGGCGTAGTGAGCACGGGTCCCACGTCTGGGAATACCCATCCCACTTAGGGCGAAAAGCGTTACAACAAACAAATGATGGACGGAATGCTGACAATGCAGACATTCTCCCCCAGTCAAGAGATCTGGGTTAAATCCATCGTTTTTTTGCCCACTACACCACCCCAGTTTAGACATGGCCATATGCAAATCAGTCTTGACCCTGTGCCTCATGGGAACAGTCCAGCCCGAACTGCCAAGCCATGTCTTCCCTGGACCGGAATCAAGCATCCTAGGACCGGTTTCTGGCTATCAGCCGTCATCAGCCAGGATAGCTTGACTCCAGTGGCGTAGTGAGCACGGGTCCCACGTCTGGGAATACCCATCCCACTTAGGGCGAAAAGCGTTACAACAAACAAATGATGGACGGAATGCTGACAATGCAGACATTCTCCCCCAGTCAAGAGATCTGGGTTAAATCCATCGTTTTTTTGCCCACTACACCACCCCAGTTTAGACATGGCCATATGCAAATCAGTCTTGACCCTGTGCCTCATGGGAACAGTCCAGCCCGAACTGCCAAGCCATGTCTTCCCTGGACCGGAATCAAGCATCCTAGGACCGGTTTCTGGCTATCAGCCGTCATCAGCCAGGATAGCTTGACTCCAGTGGCGTAGTGAGCACAGGTCCCACGTCTGGGAATACCAGTCCCACTTAGGGCGAAAAGCGTTACAACAAACAAATGATGGACGGAATGCTGACAATGCAGACATTCTCCCCCAGTCAAGAGATCTGGGTTAAATCCATCATTTTTTTGCCCACTACACCACCCCAGTTTAGACATGGCCATATGCAAATCAGTCTTGACCCTGTGCCTCATGAGAACAGTCCAGCCCGAACTGCCAAGCCATGTCTTCCCTGGACCGGAATCAAGCATCCTAGGACCGGTTTCTGGCTATCAGCCGTAATCAGCCAGGATAGCTTGACTCCAGTGGCGTAGTGAGCACGGGTCCCACGTCTGGGAATACCCATCCCACTTAGGGCGAAAAGCGTTACAACAAACAAATGATGGACGGAATGCTGACAATGCAGACATTTTCCCCCAGTCAAGAGATAGGGTTAAATCCATCGTTTTTTTGCCCACTACACCACCCCAGTTTAGACATGGCCATATGCAAATCAGTCTTGACCCTGTGCCTCATGGGAACAGTCCAGCCCGAACTGCCAAGCCATGTCTTCCCTGGACCGGAATCAAGCATCCTAGGACCGGTTTCTGGCTATCAGCCGTCATCAGCCAGGATAGCTTGACTCCAGTGGCGTAGTGAGCACGGGTCCCACGTCTGGGAATACCCATCCCACTTAGGGCGAAAAGCGTTACAACAAACAAATGATGGACGGAATGCTGACAATGCAGACATTCTCCCCCAGTCAAGAGATCTGGGTTAAATCCATCGTTTTTTTGCCCACTACACCACCCCAGTTTAGACATGGCCATATGCAAATCAGTCTTGACCCTGTGCCTCATGGGAACAGTCCAGCCCGAACTGCCAAGCCATGTCTTCCCTGGACCGGAATCAAGCATCCTAGGACCGGTTTCTGGCTATCAGCCGTCATCAGCCAGGATAGCTTGACTCCAGTGGCGTAGTGAGCACGGGTCCCACGTCTGGGAATACCCATCCCACTTAGGGCGAAAAGCGTTACAACAAACAAATGATGGACGGAATGCTGACAATGCAGACATTCTCCCCCAGTCAAGAGATCTGGGATAAATCCATCGTTTTTTTGCCCACTACACCACCCCAGTTTAGGCATGGCCATATGCAAATCAGTCTTGACCCTGTGCCTCATGGGAACAGTCCAGCCCGAACTGCCAAGCCATGTCTTCCCTGGACCGGAATCAAGCATCCTAGGACCGGTTTCTGGCTATCAGCCGTCATCAGCCAGGATAGCTTGACTCCAGTGGCATAGTGAGCACGGGTCCCACGTCTGGGAATACCCATCCCACTTAGGGCGAAAAGTGTTACAACAAACAAATGATGGACGGAATGCTGACAATGCAGACATTCTCCCCCAGTCAAGAGATCTGGGTTAAATCCATCGTTTTTTTTGCCCACTACACCACCCCAGTTTAGACATGGCCATATGCAAATCAGTCTTGACCCTGTGCCTCATGGGAACAGTCCAGCCCGAACTGCCAAGCCATGTCTTCCCTGGACCGGAATCAAGCATCCTAGGACCGGTTTCTGGCTATCAGCCGTCATCAGCCAGGATAGCTTGACTCCAGTGGCGTAGTGAGCACGGGTCCCACGTCTGGGAATACCCATCCCACTTAGGGCGAAAAGCGTTACAACAAACAAATGATGGACGGAATGCTGACAATGCAGACATTCACCCCCAGTCAAGAGATCTGGGTTAAATCCATCGTTTTTTTGCCCACTACACCACCCCAGTTTAGACATGGCCATATGCAAATCAGTCTTGACCCTGTGCCTCATGGGAACAGTCCAGCCCGAACTGCCAAGCCATGTCTTCCCTGGACCAGAATCAAGCATCCTAGGACCGGTTTCTGGCTATCAGCCGTCATCAGCCAGGATAGCTTGACTCCAGTGGCGTAGTGAGCACGGGTCCCACGTCTGGGAATACCCATCCCACTTAGGGCGAAAAGCGTTACAACAAACAAATGATGGACGGAATGCTGACAATGCAGACATTCTCCCCCAGTCAAGAGATCTGGGATAAATCCATCGTTCTTTTGCCCACTACGCCACCCCAGTTTAGACATGGCCATATGCAAATCAGTCTTGACCCTGTGCCTCATGGGAACAGTCCAGCCCGAACTGCCAAGCCATGTCTTCCCTGGACCGGAATCAAGCATCCTAGGACCGGTTTCTGGCTATCAGCCGTCATCAGCCAGGATAGCTTGACTCCAGTGGCGTAGTGAGCACGGGTCCCACGTCTGGGAATACCCATCCCACTTAGGGCGAAAAGCGTTACAACAAACAAATGATGGACGGAATGCTGACAATGCAGGCATTCTCCCCCAGTCAAGAGATCTGGGTTAAATCCATCGTTTTTTTGCCCACTACACCACCCCAGTTTAGACATGGCCATATGCAAATCAGTCTTGACCCTGTGCCTCATGGGAACAGTCCAGCCCGAACTGCCAAGCCATGTCTTCCCTGGACCGGAATCAAGCATCCTAGGACCGGTTTCTGGCTATCAGCAGTCATCAGCCAGGATAGCTTGACTCCAGTGGCGTAGTGAGCACGGGTCCCACGTCTGGGAATACCCATCCCACTTAGGGCGAAAAGCGTTACAACAAACAAATGATGGACGGAATGCTGACAATGCAGACATTCACCCCCAGTCAAGAGATCTGGGATAAATCCATCGTTTTTTTGCCCACTACACCACCCCAGTTTAGACATGGCCATATGCAAATCAGTCTTGACCCTGTGCCTCATGGGAACAGTCCAGCCCGAACTGCCAAGCCATGTCTTCCCTGGACCAGAATCAAGCATCCTAGGACCGGTTTCTGGCTATCAGCCGTCATCAGCCAGGATAGCTTGACTCCAGTGGCGTAGTGAGCACGGGTCCCACGTCTGGGAATACCCATCCCACTTAGGGCGAAAAGCGTTACAACAAACAAATGATGGACGGAATGCTGACAATGCAGACATTCTCCCGCAGTCAAGAGATCTGGGTTGAATCCATCGTTCTTTTGCCCACTACACCACCCCAGTTTAGACATGGCCATATGCAAATCAGTCTTGACCCTGTGCCTCATGGGAACAGTCCAGCCCGAACTGCCAAGCCATGTCTTCCCTGGACCGGAATCAAGCATCCTAGGACCGGTTTCTGGCTATCAGCCGTCATCAGCCAGGATAGCTTGACTCCAGTGGCGTAGTGAGCACGGGTCCCACGTCTGGGAATACCCATCCCACTTAGGGCGAAAAGCGTTACAACAAACAAATGTTGGACGGAATGCTGACAATGCAGACATTCTCCCCCAGTCAAGAGATCTGGGTTAAATCCATCGTTTTTTTGCCCACTACACCACCCCAGTTTAGACATGGCCATATGCAAATCAGTCTTGACCCTGTGCCTCATGGGAACAGTCCAGCCCGAACTGCCAAGCCATGTCTTCCCTGGACCGGAATCAAGCATCCTAGGACCGGTTTCTGGCTATCAGCCGTCATCAGCCAGGATAGCTTGACTCCAGTGGCGTAGTGAGCACGGGTCCTACGTCTGGGAATACCCATCCCACTTAGGGCGAAAAGCGTTACAACAAACAAATGATGGACGGAATGCTGACAATGCAGACATTCTCCCCCAGTCAAGAGATCTGGGTTAAATCCATCGTTTTTTTGCCCACTACACCACCCCAGTTTAGACATGGCCATATGCAAATCAGTCTTGACCCTGTGCCTCATGGGAACAGTCCAGCCCGAACTGCCAAGCCATGTCTTCCCTGGACCGGAATCAAGCATCCTAGGACTGGTTTCTGGCTATCAGCCGTCATCAGCCAGGATAGCTTGACTCCAGTGGCGTAGTGAGCACGGGTCCCACGTCTGGGAATACCCATCCCACTTAGGGCGAAAAGCGTTACAACAAACAAATGATGGACGGAATGCTGACAATGCAGACATTCTCCCCCAGTCAAGAGATCTGGGTTAAATCCATCGTTTTTTTGCCCACTACACCACCCCAGTTTAGACATGGCCATATGCAAATCAGTCTTGACCCTGTGCCTCATGGGAACAGTCCAGCCCGAACTGCCAAGCCATGTCTTCCCTGGACCGGAATCAAGCATCCTAGGACCGGTTTCTGGCTATCAGCAGTCATCAGCCAGGATAGCTTGACTCCAGTGGCGTAGTGAGCACGGGTCCCACGTCTGGGAATACCCATCCCACTTAGGGCGAAAAGCGTTACAACAAACAAATGATGGACGGAATGCTGACAATGCAGACATTCTCCCCCAGTCAAGAGATCTGGGTTAAATCCATCGTTTTTTTTGCCCACTACACCACCCCAGTTTAGACATGGCCATATGCAAATCAGTCTTGACCCTGTGCCTCATGGGAACAGTCCAGCCCGAACTGCCAAGCCATGTCTTCCCTGGACCGGAATCAAGCATCCTAGGACCGGTTTCTGGCTATCAGCCGTCATCAGCCAGGATAGCTTGACTCCAGTGGCGTAGTGAGCACGGGTCCCACGTCTGGGAATACCCATCCCACTTAGGGCGAAAAGCGTTACAACAAACAAATGATGGACGGAATGCTGACAATGCAGACATTCACCCCCAGTCAAGAGATCTGGGTTAAATCCATCGTTTTTTTGCCCACTACACCACCCCAGTTTAGACATGGCCATATGCAAATCAGTCTTGACCCTGTGCCTCATGGGAACAGTCCAGCCCGAACTGCCAAGCCATGTCTTCCCTGGACCAGAATCAAGCATCCTAGGACCGGTTTCTGGCTATCAGCCGTCATCAGCCAGGATAGCTTGACTCCAGTGGCGTAGTGAGCACGGGTCCCACGTCTGGGAATACCCATCCCACTTAGGGCGAAAAGCGTTACAACAAACAAATGATGGACGGAATGCTGACAATGCAGACATTCTCCCCCAGTCAAGAGATCTGGGTTAAATCCATAGTTTTTTTGCCCACTACACCACCCCAGTTTAGACATGGCCATATGCAAATCAGTCTTGACCCTGTGCCTCATGGGAACAGTCCAGCCCGAACTGCCAAGCCATGTCTTCCCTGGACCGGAATCAAGCATCCTAGGACCGGTTTCTGGCTATCAGCCGTCATCAGCCAGGATAGCTTGACTCCAGTGGCGTAGTGAGCACGGGTCCCACGTCTGGGAATACCCATCCCACTTAGGGCGAAAAGCGTTACAACAAACAAATGATGGACGGAATGCTGACAATGCAGACATTCTCCCCCAGTCAAGAGATCTGGGATAAATCCATCGTTCTTTTGCCCACTACGCCACCCCAGTTTAGACATGGCCATATGCAAATCAGTCTTGACCCTGTGCCTCATGGGAACAGTCCAGCCCGAACTGCCAAGCCATGTCTTCCCTGGACCGGAATCAAGCATCCTAGGACCGGTTTCTGGCTATCAGCCGTCATCAGCCATGATAGCTTGACTCCAGTGGCGTAGTGAGCACGGGTCCCACGTCTGGGAATACCCATCCCACTTAGGGCGAAAAGCGTTACAACAAACAAATAATGGACGGAATGCTGACAATGCAGACATTCTCCCCCAGTCAAGAGATCTGGGTTAAATCCATCGTTTTTTTGCCCACTACACCACCCCAGTTTAGACATGGCCATATGCAAATCAGTCTTGACCCTGTGCCTCATGGGAACAGTCCAGCCCGAACTGCCAAGCCATGTCTTCCCTGGACCGGAATCAAGCATCCTAGGACCGGTTTCTGGCTATCAGCCGTCATCAGCCAGGATAGCTTGACTCCAGTGGCGTAGTGAGCACGGGTCCCACGTCTGGGAATACCCATCCCACTTAGGGCGAAAAGCGTTACAACAAACAAATGATGGACGGAATGCTGACCATGCAGACATTCTCCCCCAGTCAAGAGATCTGGGTTGAATCCATCGTTCTTTTGCCCACTACACCACCCCAGTTTAGACATGGCCATATGCAAATCAGTCTTGACCCTGTGCCTCATGGGAACAGTCCAGCCCGAACTGCCAAGCCATGTCTTCCCTGGACCGGAATCAAGCATCCTAGGACCGGTTTCTGGCTATCAGCCGTCATCAGCCAGGATAGCTTGACTCCAGTGGCGTAGTGAGCACGGGTCCCACGTCTGGGAATACCCATCCCACTTAGGGCGAAAAGCGTTACAACAAACAAATGTTGGACGGAATGCTGACATTCTCCCCCAGTCAAGAGATCTGGGTTAAATCCATCGTTTTTTTGCCCACTACACCACCCCAGTTTAGACATGGCCATATGCAAATCAGTCTTGACCCTGTGCCTCATGGGAACAGTCCAGCCCGAACTGCCAAGCCATGTCTTCCCTGGACCGGAATCAAGCATCCTAGGACCGGTTTCTGGCTATCAGCCGTCATCAGCCAGGATAGCTTGACTCCAGTGGCGTAGTGAGCACGGGTCCCACGTCTGGGAATACCCATCCCACTTAGGGCGAAAAGCGTTACAACAAACAAATGATGGACGGAATGCTGACAATGCAGACATTCTCCCCCAGTCAAGAGATCTGGGTTAAATCCATCGTTTTTTTGCCCACTACACCACCCCAGTTTAGACATGGCCATATGCAAATCAGTCTTGACCCTGTGCCTCATGGGAACAGTCCAGCCCGAACTGCCAAGCCATGTCTTCCCTGGACCGGAATCAAGCATCCTAGGACCGGTTTCTGGCTATCAGCCGTCATCAGCCAGGATAGCTTGACTCCAGTGGCGTAGTGAGCACGGGTCCCACGTCTGGGAATACCCATCCCACTTAGGGCGAAAAGCGTTACAACAAACAAATGATGGACGGAATGCTGACAATGCAGGCATTCTCCCCCAGTCAAGAGATCTGGGTTAAATCCATCGTTTTTTTGCCCACTACACCACCCCAGTTTAGACATGGCCATATGCAAATCAGTCTTGACCCTGTGCCTCATGGGAACAGTCCAGCCCGAACTGCCAAGCCATGTCTTCCCTGGACCGGAATCAAGCATCCTAGGACCGGTTTCTGGCTATCAGCAGTCATCAGCCAGGATAGCTTGACTCCAGTGGCGTAGTGAGCACGGGTCCCACGTCTGGGAATACCCATCCCACTTAGGGCGAAAAGCGTTACAACAAACAAATGATGGACGGAATGCTGACAATGCAGACATTCTCCCCCAGTCAAGAGATCTGGGTTAAATCCATCGTTTTTTTGCCCACTACACCACCCCAGTTTAGACATGGCCATATGCAAATCAGTCTTGACCCTGTGCCTCATGGGAACAGTCCAGCCCGAACTGCCAAGCCATGTCTTCCCTGGACCGGAATCAAGCATCCTAGGACCGGTTTCTGGCTATCAGCCGTCATCAGCCAGGATAGCTTGACTCCAGTGGCGTAGTGAGCACGGGTCCCACGTCTGGGAATACCCATCCCACTTAGGGCGAAAAGCGTTACAACAAACAAATGATGGACGGAATGCTGACAATGCAGACATTCTCCCCCAGTCAAGAGATCTGGGTTAAATCCATCGTTCTTTTGCCCACTACGCCACCCCAGTTTAGACATGGCCATATGCAAATCAGTCTTGACCCTGTGCCTCATGGGAACAGTCCAGCCCGAACTGCCAAGCCATGTCTTCCCTGGACTGGAATCAAGCATCCTAGGACCGGTTTCTGGCTATCAGCCGTCATCAGCCAGGATAGCTTGACTCCAGTGGCGTAGTGAGCACGGGTCCCACGTCTGGGAATACCCATCCCACTTAGGGCGAAAAGCGTTACAACAAACAAATGATGGACGGAATGCTGACAATGCAGACATTCTCCCCCAGTCAAGAGATCTGGGATAAATCCATCGTTTTTTTGCCCACTACACCACCCCAGTTTAGACATGGCCATATGCAAATCAGTCTTGACCCTGTGCCTCATGGGAACAGTCCAGCCCGAACTGCCAAGCCATGTCTTCCCTGGACCGGAATCAAGCATCCTAGGACCGGTTTCTGGCTATCAGCCGTCATCAGCCAGGATAGCTTGACTCCAGTGGCGTAGTGAGCACGGGTCCCACGTCTGGGAATACCCATCCCACTTAGGGTGAAAAGCGTTACAACAAACAAATGATGGACGGAATGCTGACAATGCAGACATTCTCCCCCAGTCAAGAGATCTGGGTTAAATCCATCGTTTTTTTGCCCACTACACCACCCCAGTTTAGACATGGCCATATGCAAATCAGTCTTGACCCTGTGCCTCATGGGAACAGTCCAGCCCGAACTGCCAAGCCATGTCTTCCCTGGACCGGAATCAAGCATCCTAGGACCGGTTTCTGGCTATCAGCCGTCATCAGCCAGGATAGCTTGACTCCAGTGGCGTAGTGAGCACGGGTCCCACGTCTGGGAATACCCATCCCACTTAGGGCGAAAAGCGTTACAACAAACAAATGATGGACGGAATGCTGACAATGCAGACATTCTCCCCCAGTCAAGAGATCTGGGTTAAATCCATCGTTTTTTTGCCCACGACACCACCCCAGTTTAGACATGGCCATATGCAAATCAGTCTTGACCCTGTGCCTCATGGGAACAGTCCAGCCCGAACTGCCAAGCCATGTCTTCCCTGGACCGGAATCAAGCATCCTAGGACCGGTTTCTGGCTATCAGCCGTCATCAGCCAGGATAGCTTGACTCCAGTGGCGTAGTGAGCACGGGTCGAACGTATGGGAATACCCATCCCACTTAGGGCGAAAAGCGTTACAACAAACAAATGATGGACGGAATGCTGACAATGCAGACATTCTCCCCCAGTCAAGAGATCTGGGTTAAATCCATCGTTTTTTTGCCCACTACACCACCCCAGTTTAGACATGGCCATATGCAAATCAGTCTTGACCCTGTGCCTCATGGGAACAGTCCAGCCCGAACTGCCAAGCCATGTCTTCCCTGGACCGGAATCAAGCATCCTAGGACCGGTTTCTGGCTATCAGCCGTCATCAGCCAGGATAGCTTGACTCCAGTGGCGTAGTGAGCACAGGTCCCACGTCTGGGAATACCAGTCCCACTTAGGGCGAAAAGCGTTACAACAAACAAATGATGGACGGAATGCTGACAATGCAGACATTCTCCCCCAGTCAAGAGATCTGGGTTAAATCCATCGTTTTTTTGCCCACTACACCACCCCAGTTTAGACATGGCCATATGCAAATCAGTCTTGACCCTGTGCCTCATGGGAACAGTCCAGCCCGAACTGCCAAGCCATGTCTTCCCTGGACCGGAATCAAGCATCCTAGGACCGGTTTCTGGCTATCAGCCGTCATCAGCCAGGATAGCTTGACTCCAGTGGCGTAGTGAGCACGGGTCCCACGTCTGGGAATACCTATCCCACTTAGGGCGAAAAGCGTTACAACAAACAAATGATGGACGGAATGCTGACAATGCAGACATTCTCCCCCAGTCAAGAGATCTGGGTTAAATCCATCGTTTTTTTGCCCACTACACCACCCCAGTTTAGACATGGCCATATGCAAATCAGTCTTGACCCTGTGCCTCATGGGAACAGTCCAGCCCGAACTGCCAAGCCATGTCTTCCCTGGACCGGAATCAAGCATCCTAGGACCGGTTTCTGGCTATCAGCCGTCATCAGCCAGGATAGCTTGACTCCAGTGGCGTAGTGAGCACGGGTCCCACGTCTGGGAATACCCATCCCACTTAGGGCGAAAAGCGTTACAACAAACAAATGATGGACGGAATGCTGACAATGCAGACATTCTCCCCCAGTCAAGAGATCTGGGTTAAATCCATCGTTTTTTTGCCCACTACACCACCCCAGTTTAGACATGGCCATATGCAAATCAGTCTTGACTCTGTGCCTCATGGGAACAGTCCAGCCCGAACTGCCAAGCCATGTCTTCCCTGGACCGGAATCAAGCATCCTAGGACCGGTTTCTGGCTATCAGCCGTCATCAGCCAGGATAGCTTGACTCCAGTGGCGTAGTGAGCACGGGTCCCACGTCTGGGAATACCCATCCCACTTAGGGCGAAAAGCGTTACAACAAACAAATGATGGACGGAATGCTGACAATGCAGACATTCTCCCCCAGTCAAGAGATCTGGGTTAAATCCATCGTTTTTTTGCCCACTACACCACCCCAGTTTAGACATGGCCATATGCAAATCAGTCTTGACCCTGTGCCTCATGGGAACAGTCCAGCCCGAACTGCCAAGCCATGTCTTCCCTGGACCGGAATCAAGCATCCTAGGACCGGTTTCTGGCTATCAGCCGTCATCAGCCAGGATAGCTTGACTCCAGTGGCGTAGTGAGCACGGGTCCCACGTCTGGGAATACCCATCCCACTTAAAGCGAAAAGCGTTACAACAAACAAATGATGGATGGAATGCTGACAATGCAGACATTCTCCCCCAGTCAAGAGATCTGGGTTAAATCCATCGTTTTTTTGCCCACTACACCACCCCAGTTTAGACATGGCCATATGCAAATCAGTCTGGACCCTGTGCCTCATGGGAACAGTCCAGCCCGAACTGCCAAGCCATGTCTTCCCTGGACCGGAATCAAGCATCCTAGGACCGGTTTCTGGCTATCAGCCGTCATCAGCCAGGATAGCTTGACCCCAGTGGCATAGTGAGCACGGGTCCCACGTCTGGGAATACCCATCCCACTTAGGGCGAAAAGCGTTACAACAAACAAATGATGGACGGAATGCTGACAATGCAGACATTCTCCCCCAGTCAAGAGATCTGGGTTAAATCCATCGTTTTTTTGCCCTCTACACCACCCCAGTTTAGACATGGCCATATGCAAATCAGTCTTGACCCTGTGCCTCATGGGAACAGTCCAGCCCGAACTGCCAAGCCATGTCTTCCCTGGACCGGAATCAAGTATCCTAGGACCGATTTCTGGCTATCAGCCGTCATCAGCCAGGATAGCTTGACTCCAGTGGCGTAGTGAGCACGGGTCCCACGTCTGGGAATACCCATCCCACTTAGGGCGAAAAGCGTTACAACAAACAAATGATGGACGGAATGCTGACAATGCAGACATTCTCCCCCAGTCAAGAGATCTGGGTTAAATCCATCGTTTTTTTGCCCACTACACCACCCCAGTTTAGACATGGCCATATGCAAATCAGTCTTGACCCTGTGCCTCATGGGAACAGTCCAGCCCGAACTGCCAAGCCATGTCTTCCCTGGACCGGAATCAAGCATCCTAGGACCGGTTTCTGGCTATCAGCCGTCATCAGCCAGGATAGCTTGACTCCAGTGGCGTCGTGAGCACGGGTCCCACGTCTGGGAATACCCATCCCACTTAGGGCGAAAAGCGTTACAACAAACAAATGATGGACGGAATGCTGACCATGCAGACATTCTCCCCCAGTCAAGAGATCTGGGTTGAATCCATCGTTCTTTTGCCCACTACACCACCCCAGTTTAGACATGGCCATATGCAAATCAGTCTTGACCCAGTGCCTCATGGGAACAGTCCAGCCCGAACTGCCAAGCCATGTCTTCCCTGGACCGGAATCAAGCATCCTAGGACCGGTTTCTGGCTATCAGCCGTCATCAGCCAGGATAGCTTGACTCCAGTGGCGTAGTGAGCACGGGTCCCACGTCTGGGAATACCCATCCCACTTAGGGCGAAAAGCGTTACAACAAACAAATGATGGACGGAATGCTGACAATGCAGACATTCTCCCCCAGTCAAGAGATCTGGGTTAAATCCATCGTTTTTTTGCCCACTACACCACCCCAGTTTAGACATGGCCATATGCAAATCAGTCTTGACCCTGTGCCTCATGGGAACAGTCCAGCCCGAACTGCCAAGCCATGTCTTCCCTGGACCGGAATCAAGCATCCTAGGACCGGTTTCTGGCTATCAGCCGTCATCAGCCAGGATAGCTTGACTCCAGTGGCGTAGTGAGCACGGGTCCCACGTCTGGGAATACCCATCCCACTTAGGGCGAAAAGCGTTACAACAAACAAATGATGGACGGAATGCTGACCATGCAGACATTCTCCCCCAGTCAAGAGATCTGGGTTGAATCCATCGTTCTTTTGCCCACTACACCACCCCAGTTTAGACATGGCCATATGCAAATCAGTCTTGACCCAGTGCCTCATGGGAACAGTCCAGCCCGAACTGCCAAGCCATGTCTTCCCTGGACCGGAATCAAGCATCCTAGGACCGGTTTCTGGCTATCAGCCGTCATCAGCCAGGATAGCTTGACTCCAGTGGCGTAGTGAGCACGGGTCCCACGTCTGGGAATACCCATCCCACTTAGGGCGAAAAGCGTTACAACAAACAAATGATGGACGGAATGCTGACAATGCAGACATTCTCCCCCAGTCAAGAGATCTGGGTTAAATCCATCGTTTTTTTGCCCACTACACCACCCCAGTTTAGACATGGCCATATGCAAATCAGTCTTGACCCTGTGCCTCATGGGAACAGTCCAGCCCGAACTGCCAAGCCATGTCTTCCCTGGACCGGAATCAAGCATCCTAGGACCGGTTTCTGGCTATCAGCCGTCATCAGCCAGGATAGCTTGACTCCAGTGGCGTAGTGAGCACGGGTCCCACGTCTGGGAATACCCATCCCACTTAGGGCGAAAAGCGTTACAACAAACAAATGATGGACGGAATGCTGACAATGCAGACATTCTCCCCCAGTCAAGAGATCTGGGTTAAATCCATCGTTTTTTTGCCCACTACACCACCCCAGTTTAGACATGGCCATATGCAAATCAGTCTTGACCCTGTGCCTCATGGGAACAGTCCAGCCCGAACTGCCAAGCCATGTCTTCCCTGGACCGGAATCAAGCATCCTAGGACCGGTTTCTGGCTATCAGCCGTCATCAGCCAGGATAGCTTGACTCCAGTGGCGTAGTGAGCACAGGTCCCACGTCTGGGAATACCAGTCCCACTTAGGGCGAAAAGCGTTACAACAAACAAATGATGGACGGAATGCTGACAATGCAGACATTCTCCCCCAGTCAAGAGATCTGGGTTAAATCCATCATTTTTTTGCCCACTACACCACCCCAGTTTAGACATGGCCATATGCAAATCAGTCTTGACCCTGTGCCTCATGAGAACAGTCCAGCCCGAACTGCCAAGCCATGTCTTCCCTGGACCGGAATCAAGCATCCTAGGACCGGTTTCTGGCTATCAGCCGTAATCAGCCAGGATAGCTTGACTCCAGTGGCGTAGTGAGCACGGGTCCCACGTCTGGGAATACCCATCCCACTTAGGGCGAAAAGCGTTACAACAAACAAATGATGGACGGAATGCTGACAATGCAGACATTTTCCCCCAGTCAAGAGATAGGGTTAAATCCATCGTTTTTTTGCCCACTACACCACCCCAGTTTAGACATGGCCATATGCAAATCAGTCTTGACCCTGTGCCTCATGGGAACAGTCCAGCCCGAACTGCCAAGCCATGTCTTCCCTGGACCGGAATCAAGCATCCTAGGACCGGTTTCTGGCTATCAGCCGTCATCAGCCAGGATAGCTTGACTCCAGTGGCGTAGTGAGCACGGGTCCCACGTCTGGGAATACCCATCCCACTTAGGGCGAAAAGCGTTACAACAAACAAATGATGGACGGAATGCTGACAATGCAGACATTCTCCCCCAGTCAAGAGATCTGGGTTAAATCCATCGTTTTTTTGCCCACTACACCACCCCAGTTTAGACATGGCCATATGCAAATCAGTCTTGACCCTGTGCCTCATGGGAACAGTCCAGCCCGAACTGCCAAGCCATGTCTTCCCTGGACCGGAATCAAGCATCCTAGGACCGGTTTCTGGCTATCAGCCGTCATCAGCCAGGATAGCTTGACTCCAGTGGCGTAGTGAGCACGGGTCCCACGTCTGGGAATACCCATCCCACTTAGGGCGAAAAGCGTTACAACAAACAAATGATGGACGGAATGCTGACAATGCAGACATTCTCCCCCAGTCAAGAGATCTGGGATAAATCCATCGTTTTTTTGCCCACTACACCACCCCAGTTTAGGCATGGCCATATGCAAATCAGTCTTGACCCTGTGCCTCATGGGAACAGTCCAGCCCGAACTGCCAAGCCATGTCTTCCCTGGACCGGAATCAAGCATCCTAGGACCGGTTTCTGGCTATCAGCCGTCATCAGCCAGGATAGCTTGACTCCAGTGGCATAGTGAGCACGGGTCCCACGTCTGGGAATACCCATCCCACTTAGGGCGAAAAGTGTTACAACAAACAAATGATGGACGGAATGCTGACAATGCAGACATTCTCCCCCAGTCAAGAGATCTGGGTTAAATCCATCGTTTTTTTTGCCCACTACACCACCCCAGTTTAGACATGGCCATATGCAAATCAGTCTTGACCCTGTGCCTCATGGGAACAGTCCAGCCCGAACTGCCAAGCCATGTCTTCCCTGGACCGGAATCAAGCATCCTAGGACCGGTTTCTGGCTATCAGCCGTCATCAGCCAGGATAGCTTGACTCCAGTGGCGTAGTGAGCACGGGTCCCACGTCTGGGAATACCCATCCCACTTAGGGCGAAAAGCGTTACAACAAACAAATGATGGACGGAATGCTGACAATGCAGACATTCACCCCCAGTCAAGAGATCTGGGTTAAATCCATCGTTTTTTTGCCCACTACACCACCCCAGTTTAGACATGGCCATATGCAAATCAGTCTTGACCCTGTGCCTCATGGGAACAGTCCAGCCCGAACTGCCAAGCCATGTCTTCCCTGGACCAGAATCAAGCATCCTAGGACCGGTTTCTGGCTATCAGCCGTCATCAGCCAGGATAGCTTGACTCCAGTGGCGTAGTGAGCACGGGTCCCACGTCTGGGAATACCCATCCCACTTAGGGCGAAAAGCGTTACAACAAACAAATGATGGACGGAATGCTGACAATGCAGACATTCTCCCCCAGTCAAGAGATCTGGGATAAATCCATCGTTCTTTTGCCCACTACGCCACCCCAGTTTAGACATGGCCATATGCAAATCAGTCTTGACCCTGTGCCTCATGGGAACAGTCCAGCCCGAACTGCCAAGCCATGTCTTCCCTGGACCGGAATCAAGCATCCTAGGACCGGTTTCTGGCTATCAGCCGTCATCAGCCATGATAGCTTGACTCCAGTGGCGTAGTGAGCACGGGTCCCACGTCTGGGAATACCCATCCCACTTAGGGTGAAAAGCGTTACAACAAACAAATGATGGACGGAATGCTGACCATGCAGACATTCTCCCCCAGTCAAGAGATCTGGGTTGAATCCATCGTTCTTTTGCCCACTACACCACCCCAGTTTAGACATGGCCATATGCAAATCAGTCTTGACCCTGTGCCTCATGGGAACAGTCCAGCCCGAACTGCTAAGCCATGTCTTCCCTGGACCGGAATCAAGCATCCTAGGACCGGTTTCTGGCTATCAGCCGTCATCAGCCAGGATAGCTTGACTCCAGTGGCGTAGTGAGCACGGGTCCCACGTCTGGGAATACCCATCCCACTTAGGGCGAAAAGCGTTACAACAAACAAATGTTGGACGGAATGCTGACATTCTCCCCCAGTCAAGAGATCTGGGTTAAATCCATCGTTTTTTTGCCCACTACACCACCCCAGTTTAGACATGGCCATATGCAAATCAGTCTTGACCCTGTGCCTCATGGGAACAGTCCAGCCCGAACTGCCAAGCCATGTCTTCCCTGGACCGGAATCAAGCATCCTAGGACCGGTTTCTGGCTATCAGCCGTCATCAGCCAGGATAGCTTGACTCCAGTGGCGTAGTGAGCACGGGTCCCACGTCTGGGAATACCCATCCCACTTAGGGCGAAAAGCGTTACAACAAACAAATGATGGACGGAATGCTGACAATGCAGGCATTCTCCCCCAGTCAAGAGATCTGGGTTAAATCCATCGTTTTTTTGCCCACTACACCACCCCAGTTTAGACATGGCCATATGCAAATCAGTCTTGACCCTGTGCCTCATGGGAACAGTCCAGCCCGAACTGCCAAGCCATGTCTTCCCTGGACCGGAATCAAGCATCCTAGGACCGGTTTCTGGCTATCAGCAGTCATCAGCCAGGATAGCTTGACTCCAGTGGCGTAGTGAGCACGGGTCCCACGTCTGGGAATACCCATCCCACTTAGGGCGAAAAGCGTTACAACAAACAAATGATGGACGGAATGCTGACAATGCAGACATTCTCCCCCAGTCAAGAGATCTGGGTTAAATCCATCGTTTTTTTGCCCACTACACCACCCCAGTTTAGACATGGCCATATGCAAATCAGTCTTGACCCTGTGCCTCATGGGAACAGTCCAGCCCGAACTGCCAAGCCATGTCTTCCCTGGACCGGAATCAAGCATCCTAGGACCGGTTTCTGGCTATCAGCCGTCATCAGCCAGGATAGCTTGACTCCAGTGGCGTAGTGAGCACGGGTCCCACGTCTGGGAATACCCATCCCACTTAGGGCGAAAAGCGTTACAACAAACAAATGATGGACGGAATGCTGACAATGCAGACATTCACCCCCAGTCAAGAGATCTGGGATAAATCCATCGTTTTTTTGCCCACTACACCACCCCAGTTTAGACATGGCCATATGCAAATCAGTCTTGACCCTGTGCCTCATGGGAACAGTCCAGCCCGAACTGCCAAGCCATGTCTTCCCTGGACCAGAATCAAGCATCCTAGGACCGGTTTCTGGCTATCAGCCGTCATCAGCCAGGATAGCTTGACTCCAGTGGCGTAGTGAGCACGGGTCCCACGTCTGGGAATACCCATCCCACTTAGGGCGAAAAGCGTTACAACAAACAAATGATGGACGGAATGCTGACAATGCAGACATTCTCCCGCAGTCAAGAGATCTGGGTTGAATCCATCGTTCTTTTGCCCACTACACCACCCCAGTTTAGACATGGCCATATGCAAATCAGTCTTGACCCTGTGCCTCATGGGAACAGTCCAGCCCGAACTGCCAAGCCATGTCTTCCCTGGACCGGAATCAAGCATCCTAGGACCGGTTTCTGGCTATCAGCCGTCATCAGCCAGGATAGCTTGACTCCAGTGGCGTAGTGAGCACGGGTCCCACGTCTGGGAATACCCATCCCACTTAGGGCGAAAAGCGTTACAACAAACAAATGTTGGACGGAATGCTGACAATGCAGACATTCTCCCCCAGTCAAGAGATCTGGGTTAAATCCATCGTTTTTTTGCCCACTACACCTCCCCAGTTTAGACATGGCCATATGCAAATCAGTCTTGACCCTGTGCCTCATGGGAACAGTCCAGCCCGAACTGCCAAGCCATGTCTTCCCTGGACCGGAATCAAGCATTCTAGGACCGGTTTCTGGCTATCAGCAGTCATCAGCCAGGATAGCTTGACTCCAGTGGCGTAGTGAGCACGGGTCCCACGTCTGGGAATACCCATCCCACTTAGGGCGAAAAGCGTTACAACAAACAAATGATGGACGGAATGCTGACCATGCAGACATTCTCCCCCAGTCAAGAGATCTGGGTTGAATCCATCGTTCTTTTGCCCACTACACCACCCCAGTTTAGACATGGCCATATGCAAATCAGTCTTGACCCAGTGCCTCATGGGAACAGTCCAGCCCGAACTGCCAAGCCATGTCTTCCCTGGACCGGAATCAAGCATCCTAGGACCGGTTTCTGGCTATCAGCCGTCATCAGCCAGGATAGCTTGACTCCAGTGGCGTAGTGAGCACGGGTCCCACGTCTGGGAATACCCATCCCACTTAGGGCGAAAAGCGTTACAACAAACAAATGTTGGACAGAATGCTGACATTCTCCCCCAGTCAAGAGATCTGGGTTAAATCCATCGTTTTTTTGCCCACTACACCACCCCAGTTTAGACATGGCCATATGCAAATCAGTCTTGACCCTGTGCCTCATGGGAACAGTCCAGCCCGAACTGCCAAGCCATGTCTTCCCTGGACCGGAATCAAGCATCCTAGGACCGGTTTCTGGCTATCAGCCGTCATCAGCCAGGATAGCTTGACTCCAGTGGCGTAGTGAGCACGGGTCCTACGTCTGGGAATACCCATCCCACTTAGGGCGAAAAGCGTTACAACAAACAAATGATGGACGGAATGCTGACAATGCAGACATTCTCCCCCAGTCAAGAGATCTGGGTTAAATCCATCGTTTTTTTGCCCACTACACCACCCCAGTTTAGACATGGCCATATGCAAATCAGTCTTGACCCTGTGCCTCATGGGAACAGTCCAGCCCGAACTGCCAAGCCATGTCTTCCCTGGACCGGAATCAAGCATCCTAGGACCGGTTTCTGGCTATCAGCCGTCATCAGCCAGGATAGCTTGACTCCAGTGGCGTAGTGAGCACGGGTCCCACGTCTGGGAATACCCATCCCACTTAGGGCGAAAAGCGTTACAACAAACAAATGATGGACGGAATGCTGACAATGCAGACATTCTCCCCCAGTCAAGAGATCTGGGTTAAATCCATCGTTTTTTTGCCCACTACACCACCCCAGTTTAGACATGGCCATATGCAAATCAGTCTTGACCCTGTGCCTCATGGGAACAGTCCAGCCCGAACTGCCAAGCCATGTCTTCCCTGGACCGGAATCAAGCATCCTAGGACCGGTTTCTGGCTATCAGCAGTCATCAGCCAGGATAGCTTGACTCCAGTGGCGTAGTGAGCACGGGTCCCACGTCTGGGAATACCCATCCCACTTAGGGCGAAAAGCGTTACAACAAACAAATGATGGACGGAATGCTGACAATGCAGACATTCTCCCCCAGTCAAGAGATCTGGGTTAAATCCATCGTTTTTTTTGCCCACTACACCACCCCAGTTTAGACATGGCCATATGCAAATCAGTCTTGACCCTGTGCCTCATGGGAACAGTCCAGCCCGAACTGCCAAGCCATGTCTTCCCTGGACCGGAATCAAGCATCCTAGGACCGGTTTCTGGCTATCAGCCGTCATCAGCCAGGATAGCTTGACTCCAGTGGCGTAGTGAGCACGGGTCCCACGTCTGGGAATACCCATCCCACTTAGGGCGAAAAGCGTTACAACAAACAAATGATGGACGGAATGCTGACAATGCAGACATTCACCCCCAGTCAAGAGATCTGGGTTAAATCCATCGTTTTTTTGCCCACTACACCACCCCAGTTTAGACATGGCCATATGCAAATCAGTCTTGACCCTGTGCCTCATGGGAACAGTCCAGCCCGAACTGCCAAGCCATGTCTTCCCTGGACCAGAATCAAGCATCCTAGGACCGGTTTCTGGCTATCAGCCGTCATCAGCCAGGATAGCTTGACTCCAGTGGCGTAGTGAGCACGGGTCCCACGTCTGGGAATACCCATCCCACTTAGGGCGAAAAGCGTTACAACAAACAAATGATGGACAGAATGCTGACAATGCAGACATTCTCCCCCAGTCAAGAGATCTGGGTTAAATCCATAGTTTTTTTGCCCACTACACCACCCCAGTTTAGACATGGCCATATGCAAATCAGTCTTGACCCTGTGCCTCATGGGAACAGTCCAGCCCGAACTGCCAAGCCATGTCTTCCCTGGACCGGAATCAAGCATCCTAGGACCGGTTTCTGGCTATCAGCCGTCATCAGCCAGGATAGCTTGACTCCAGTGGCGTAGTGAGCACGGGTCCCACGTCTGGGAATACCCATCCCACTTAGGGCGAAAAGCGTTACAACAAACAAATGATGGACGGAATGCTGACAATGCAGACATTCTCCCCCAGTCAAGAGATCTGGGATAAATCCATCGTTCTTTTGCCCACTACGCCACCCCAGTTTAGACATGGCCATATGCAAATCAGTCTTGACCCTGTGCCTCATGGGAACAGTCCAGCCCGAACTGCCAAGCCATGTCTTCCCTGGACCGGAATCAAGCATCCTAGGACCGGTTTCTGGCTATCAGCCGTCATCAGCCATGATAGCTTGACTCCAGTGGCGTAGTGAGCACGGGTCCCACGTCTGGGAATACCCATCCCACTTAGGGCGAAAAGCGTTACAACAAACAAATAATGGACGGAATGCTGACAATGCAGACATTCTCCCCCAGTCAAGAGATCTGGGTTAAATCCATCGTTTTTTTGCCCACTACACCACCCCAGTTTAGACATGGCCATATGCAAATCAGTCTTGACCCTGTGCCTCATGGGAACAGTCCAGCCCGAACTGCCAAGCCATGTCTTCCCTGGACCGGAATCAAGCATCCTAGGACCGGTTTCTGGCTATCAGCCGTCATCAGCCAGGATAGCTTGACTCCAGTGGCGTAGTGAGCACGGGTCCCACGTCTGGGAATACCCATCCCACTTAGGGCGAAAAGCGTTACAACAAACAAATGATGGACGGAATGCTGACCATGCAGACATTCTCCCCCAGTCAAGAGATCTGGGTTGAATCCATCGTTCTTTTGCCCACTACACCACCCCAGTTTAGACATGGCCATATGCAAATCAGTCTTGACCCTGTGCCTCATGGGAACAGTCCAGCCCGAACTGCCAAGCCATGTCTTCCCTGGACCGGAATCAAGCATCCTAGGACCGGTTTCTGGCTATCAGCCGTCATCAGCCAGGATAGCTTGACTCCAGTGGCGTAGTGAGCACGGGTCCCACGTCTGGGAATACCCATCCCACTTAGGGCGAAAAGCGTTACAACAAACAAATGTTGGACGGAATGCTGACATTCTCCCCCAGTCAAGAGATCTGGGTTAAATCCATCGTTTTTTTGCCCACTACACCACCCCAGTTTAGACATGGCCATATGCAAATCAGTCTTGACCCTGTGCCTCATGGGAACAGTCCAGCCCGAACTGCCAAGCCATGTCTTCCCTGGACCGGAATCAAGCATCCTAGGACCGGTTTCTGGCTATCAGCCGTCATCAGCCAGGATAGCTTGACTCCAGTGGCGTAGTGAGCACGGGTCCCACGTCTGGGAATACCCATCCCACTTAGGGCGAAAAGCGTTACAACAAACAAATGATGGACGGAATGCTGACAATGCAGACATTCTCCCCCAGTCAAGAGATCTGGGTTAAATCCATCGTTTTTTTGCCCACTACACCACCCCAGTTTAGACATGAACATATGCAAATCAGTCTTGACCCTGTGCCTCATGGGAACAGTCCAGCCCGAACTGCCAAGCCATGTCTTCCCTGGACCGGAATCAAGCATCCTAGGACCGGTTTCTGGCTATCAGCCGTCATCAGCCAGGATAGCTTGACTCCAGTGGCGTAGTGAGCACGGGTCCCACGTCTGGGAATACCCATCCCACTTAGGGCGAAAAGCGTTACAACAAACAAATGATGGACGGAATGCTGACAATGCAGGCATTCTCCCCCAGTCAAGAGATCTGGGTTAAATCCATCGTTTTTTTGCCCACTACACCACCCCAGTTTAGACATGGCCATATGCAAATCAGTCTTGACCCTGTGCCTCATGGGAACAGTCCAGCCCGAACTGCCAAGCCATGTCTTCCCTGGACCGGAATCAAGCATCCTAGGACCGGTTTCTGGCTATCAGCAGTCATCAGCCAGGATAGCTTGACTCCAGTGGCGTAGTGAGCACGGGTCCCACGTCTGGGAATACCCATCCCACTTAGGGCGAAAAGCGTTACAACAAACAAATGATGGACGGAATGCTGACAATGCAGACATTCTCCCCCAGTCAAGAGATCTGGGTTAAATCCATCGTTTTTTTGCCCACTACACCACCCCAGTTTAGACATGGCCATATGCAAATCAGTCTTGACCCTGTGCCTCATGGGAACAGTCCAGCCCAAACTGCCAAGCCATGTCTTCCCTGGACCGGAATCAAGCATCCTAGGACCGGTTTCTGGCTATCAGCCGTCATCAGCCAGGATAGCTTGACTCCAGTGGCGTAGTGAGCACGGGTCCCACGTCTGGGAATACCCATCCCACTTAGGGCGAAAAGCGTTACAACAAACAAATGATGGACGGAATGCTGACAATGCAGACATTCTCCCCCAGTCAAGAGATCTGGGTTAAATCCATCGTTCTTTTGCCCACTACGCCACCCCAGTTTAGACATGGCCATATGCAAATCAGTCTTGACCCTGTGCCTCATGGGAACAGTCCAGCCCGAACTGCCAAGCCATGTCTTCCCTGGACTGGAATCAAGCATCCTAGGACCGGTTTCTGGCTATCAGCCGTCATCAGCCAGGATAGCTTGACTCCAGTGGCGTAGTGAGCACGGGTCCCACGTCTGGGAATACCCATCCCACTTAGGGCGAAAAGCGTTACAACAAACAAATGATGGACGGAATGCTGACAATGCAGACATTCTCCCCCAGTCAAGAGATCTGGGATAAATCCATCGTTTTTTTGCCCACTACACCACCCCAGTTTAGACATGGCCATATGCAAATCAGTCTTGACCCTGTGCCTCATGGGAACAGTCCAGCCCGAACTGCCAAGCCATGTCTTCCCTGGACCGGAATCAAGCATCCTAGGACCGGTTTCTGGCTATCAGCCGTCATCAGCCAGGATAGCTTGACTCCAGTGGCGTAGTGAGCACGGGTCCCACGTCTGGGAATACCCATCCCACTTAGGGTGAAAAGCGTTACAACAAACAAATGATGGACGGAATGCTGACAATGCAGACATTCTCCCCCAGTCAAGAGATCTGGGTTAAATCCATCGTTTTTTTGCCCACTACACCACCCCAGTTTAGACATGGCCATATGCAAATCAGTCTTGACCCTGTGCCTCATGGGAACAGTCCAGCCCGAACTGCCAAGCCATGTCTTCCCTGGACCGGAATCAAGCATCCTAGGACCGGTTTCTGGCTATCAGCCGTCATCAGCCAGGATAGCTTGACTCCAGTGGCGTAGTGAGCACGGGTCCCACGTCTGGGAATACCCATCCCTCTTAGGGCGAAAAGCGTTACAACAAACAAATGATGGACGGAATGCTGACAATGCAGACATTCTCCCCCAGTCAAGAGATCTGGGTTAAATCCATCGTTTTTTTGCCCACGACACCACCCCAGTTTAGACATGGCCATATGCAAATCAGTCTTGACCCTGTGCCTCATGGGAACAGTCCAGCCCGAACTGCCAAGCCATGTCTTCCCTGGACCGGAATCAAGCATCCTAGGACCGGTTTCTGGCTATCAGCCGTCATCAGCCAGGATAGCTTGACTCCAGTGGCGTAGTGAGCACGGGTCGAACGTATGGGAATACCCATCCCACTTAGGGCGAAAAGCGTTACAACAAACAAATGATGGACGGAATGCTGACAATGCAGACATTCTCCCCCAGTCAAGAGATCTGGGTTAAATCCATCGTTTTTTTGCCCACTACACCACCCCAGTTTAGACATGGCCATATGCAAATCAGTCTTGACCCTGTGCCTCATGGGAACAGTCCAGCCCGAACTGCCAAGCCATGTCTTCCCTGGACCGGAATCAAGCATCCTAGGACCGGTTTCTGGCTATCAGCCGTCATCAGCCAGGATAGCTTGACTCCAGTGGCGTAGTGAGCACAGGTCCCACGTCTGGGAATACCAGTCCCACTTAGGGCGAAAAGCGTTACAACAAACAAATGATGGACGGAATGCTGACAATGCAGACATTCTCCCCCAGTCAAGAGATCTGGGTTAAATCCATCGTTTTTTTGCCCACTACACCACCCCAGTTTAGACATGGCCATATGCAAATCAGTCTTGACCCTGTGCCTCATGGGAACAGTCCAGCCCGAACTGCCAAGCCATGTCTTCCCTGGACCGGAATCAAGCATCCTAGGACCGGTTTCTGGCTATCAGCCGTCATCAGCCAGGATAGCTTGACTCCAGTGGCGTAGTGAGCACGGGTCCCACGTCTGGGAATACCCATCCCACTTAGGGCGAAAAGCGTTACAACAAACAAATGATGGATGGAATGCTGACAATGCAGACATTCTCCCCCAGTCAAGAGATCTGGGTTAAATCCATCGTTTTTTTGCCCACTACACCACCCCAGTTTAGACATGGCCATATGCAAATCAGTCTTGACCCTGTGCCTCATGGG
This sequence comes from Triturus cristatus, assembly GCF_964204655.1. Taxonomy (NCBI): domain Eukaryota; kingdom Metazoa; phylum Chordata; class Amphibia; order Caudata; family Salamandridae; genus Triturus; species Triturus cristatus. The sequence goes on along the minus strand of NC_140589.1, from coordinate 1,869,021,313 downwards.
AACAGTCCAGCCCGAACTGCCAAGCCATGTCTTCCCTGGACCGGAATCAAGCATCCTAGGACCGGTTTCTGGCTATCAGCCGTCATCAGCCAGGATAGCTTGACTCCAGTGGCGTAGTGAGCACGGGTCCCACGTCTGGGAATACCTATCCCACTTAGGGCGAAAAGCGTTACAACAAACAAATGATGGACGGAATGCTGACAATGCAGACATTCTCCCCCAGTCAAGAGATCTGGGTTAAATCCATCGTTTTTTTGCCCACTACACCACCCCAGTTTAGACATGGCCATATGCAAATCAGTCTTGACCCTGTGCCTCATGGGAACAGTCCAGCCCGAACTGCCAAGCCATGTCTTCCCTGGACCGGAATCAAGCATCCTAGGACCGGTTTCTGGCTATCAGCCGTCATCAGCCAGGATAGCTTGACTCCAGTGGCGTAGTGAGCACGGGTCCCACGTCTGGGAATACCCATCCCACTTAGGGCGAAAAGCGTTACAACAAACAAATGATGGACGGAATGCTGACAATGCAGACATTCTCCCCCAGTCAAGAGATCTGGGTTAAATCCATCGTTTTTTTGCCCACTACACCACCCCAGTTTAGACATGGCCATATGCAAATCAGTCTTGACTCTGTGCCTCATGGGAACAGTCCAGCCCGAACTGCCAAGCCATGTCTTCCCTGGACCGGAATCAAGCATCCTAGGACCGGTTTCTGGCTATCAGCCGTCATCAGCCAGGATAGCTTGACTCCAGTGGCGTAGTGAGCACGGGTCCCACGTCTGGGAATACCCATCCCACTTAGGGCGAAAAGCGTTACAACAAACAAATGATGGACGGAATGCTGACAATGCAGACATTCTCCCCCAGTCAAGAGATCTGGGTTAAATCCATCGTTTTTTTGCCCACTACACCACCCCAGTTTAGACATGGCCATATGCAAATCAGTCTTGACCCTGTGCCTCATGGGAACAGTCCAGCCCGAACTGCCAAGCCATGTCTTCCCTGGACCGGAATCAAGCATCCTAGGACCGGTTTCTGGCTATCAGCCGTCATCAGCCAGGATAGCTTGACTCCAGTGGCGTAGTGAGCACGGGTCCCACGTCTGGGAATACCCATCCCACTTAAAGCGAAAAGCGTTACAACAAACAAATGATGGATGGAATGCTGACAATGCAGACATTCTCCCCCAGTCAAGAGATCTGGGTTAAATCCATCGTTTTTTTGCCCACTACACCACCCCAGTTTAGACATGGCCATATGCAAATCAGTCTGGACCCTGTGCCTCATGGGAACAGTCCAGCCCGAACTGCCAAGCCATGTCTTCCCTGGACCGGAATCAAGCATCCTAGGACCGGTTTCTGGCTATCAGCCGTCATCAGCCAGGATAGCTTGACCCCAGTGGCGTAGTGAGCACGGGTCCCACGTCTGGGAATACCCATCCCACTTAGGGCGAAAAGCGTTACAACAAACAAATGATGGACGGAATGCTGACAATGCAGACATTCTCCCCCAGTCAAGAGATCTGGGTTAAATCCATCGTTTTTTTGCCCACTACACCACCCCAGTTTAGACATGGCCATATGCAAATCAGTCTTGACCCTGTGCCTCATGGGAACAGTCCAGCCCGAACTGCCAAGCCATGTCTTCCCTGGACCGGAATCAAGCATCCTAGGACCGATTTCTGGCTATCAGCCGTCATCAGCCAGGATAGCTTGACTCCAGTGGCGTAGTGAGCACGGGTCCCACGTCTGGGAATACCCATCCCACTTAGGGCGAAAAGCGTTACAACAAACAAATGATGGACGGAATGCTGACAATGCAGACATTCTCCCCCAGTCAAGAGATCTGGGTTAAATCCATCGTTTTTTTGCCCACTACACCACCCCAGTTTAGACATGGCCATATGCAAATCAGTCTTGACCCTGTGCCTCATGGGAACAGTCCAGCCCGAACTGCCAAGCCATGTCTTCCCTGGACCGGAATCAAGCATCCTAGGACCGGTTTCTGGCTATCAGCCGTCATCAGCCAGGATAGCTTGACTCCAGTGGCGTCGTGAGCACGGGTCCCACGTCTGGGAATACCCATCCCACTTAGGGCGAAAAGCGTTACAACAAACAAATGATGGACGGAATGCTGACCATGCAGACATTCTCCCCCAGTCAAGAGATCTGGGTTGAATCCATCGTTCTTTTGCCCACTACACCACCCCAGTTTAGACATGGCCATATGCAAATCAGTCTTGACCCAGTGCCTCATGGGAACAGTCCAGCCCGAACTGCCAAGCCATGTCTTCCCTGGACCGGAATCAAGCATCCTAGGACCGGTTTCTGGCTATCAGCCGTCATCAGCCAGGATAGCTTGACTCCAGTGGCGTAGTGAGCACGGGTCCCACGTCTGGGAATACCCATCCCACTTAGGGCGAAAAGCGTTACAACAAACAAATGATGGACGGAATGCTGACAATGCAGACATTCTCCCCCAGTCAAGAGATCTGGGTTAAATCCATCGTTTTTTTGCCCACTACACCACCCCAGTTTAGACATGGCCATATGCAAATCAGTCTTGACCCTGTGCCTCATGGGAACAGTCCAGCCCGAACTGCCAAGCCATGTCTTCCCTGGACCGGAATCAAGCATCCTAGGACCGGTTTCTGGCTATCAGCCGTCATCAGCCAGGATAGCTTGACTCCAGTGGCGTAGTGAGCACGGGTCCCACGTCTGGGAATACCCATCCCACTTAGGGCGAAAAGCGTTACAACAAACAAATGATGGACGGAATGCTGACAATGCAGACATTCTCCCCCAGTCAAGAGATCTGGGTTAAATCCATCGTTTTTTTGCCCACTACACCACCCCAGTTTAGACATGGCCATATGCAAATCAGTCTTGACCCTGTGCCTCATGGGAACAGTCCAGCCCGAACTGCCAAGCCATGTCTTCCCTGGACCGGAATCAAGCATCCTAGGACCGGTTTCTGGCTATCAGCCGTCATCAGCCAGGATAGCTTGACTCCAGTGGCGTAGTGAGCACAGGTCCCACGTCTGGGAATACCAGTCCCACTTAGGGCGAAAAGCGTTACAACAAACAAATGATGGACGGAATGCTGACAATGCAGACATTCTCCCCCAGTCAAGAGATCTGGGTTAAATCCATCATTTTTTTGCCCACTACACCACCCCAGTTTAGACATGGCCATATGCAAATCAGTCTTGACCCTGTGCCTCATGGGAACAGTCCAGCCCGAACTGCCAAGCCATGTCTTCCCTGGACCGGAATCAAGCATCCTAGGACCGGTTTCTGGCTATCAGCCGTCATCAGCCAGGATAGCTTGACTCCAGTGGCGTAGTGAGCACGGGTCCCACGTCTGGGAATACCCATCCCACTTAGGGCGAAAAGCGTTACAACAAACAAATGATGGACGGAATGCTGACAATGCAGACATTCTCCCCCAGTCAAGAGATCTGGGTTAAATCCATCGTTTTTTTGCCCACTACACCACCCCAGTTTAGACATGGCCATATGCAAATCAGTCTTGACCCTGTGCCTCATGGGAACAGTCCAGCCCGAACTGCCAAGCCATGTCTTCCCTGGACCGGAATCAAGCATCCTAGGACCGGTTTCTGGCTATCAGCCGTCATCAGCCAGGATAGCTTGACTCCAGTGGCGTAGTGAGCACGGGTCCCACGTCTGGGAATACCCATCCCACTTAGGGCGAAAAGCGTTACAACAAACAAATGATGGACGGAATGCTGACAATGCAGACATTCTCCCCCAGTCAAGAGATCTGGGATAAATCCATCGTTTTTTTGCCCACTACACCACCCCAGTTTAGGCATGGCCATATGCAAATCAGTCTTGACCCTGTGCCTCATGGGAACAGTCCAGCCCGAACTGCCAAGCCATGTCTTCCCTGGACCGGAATCAAGCATCCTAGGACCGGTTTCTGGCTATCAGCCGTCATCAGCCAGGATAGCTTGACTCCAGTGGCATAGTGAGCACGGGTCCCACGTCTGGGAATACCCATCCCACTTAGGGCGAAAAGTGTTACAACAAACAAATGATGGACGGAATGCTGACAATGCAGACATTCTCCCCCAGTCAAGAGATCTGGGTTAAATCCATCGTTTTTTTTGCCCACTACACCACCCCAGTTTAGACATGGCCATATGCAAATCAGTCTTGACCCTGTGCCTCATGGGAACAGTCCAGCCCGAACTGCCAAGCCATGTCTTCCCTGGACCGGAATCAAGCATCCTAGGACCGGTTTCTGGCTATCAGCCGTCATCAGCCAGGATAGCTTGACTCCAGTGGCGTAGTGAGCACGGGTCCCACGTCTGGGAATACCCATCCCACTTAGGGCGAAAAGCGTTACAACAAACAAATGATGGACGGAATGCTGACAATGCAGACATTCACCCCCAGTCAAGAGATCTGGGTTAAATCCATCGTGTTTTTGCCCACTACACCACCCCAGTTTAGACATGGCCATATGCAAATCAGTCTTGACCCTGTGCCTCATGGGAACAGTCCAGCCCGAACTGCCAAGCCATGTCTTCCCTGGACCAGAATCAAGCATCCTAGGACCGGTTTCTGGCTATCAGCCGTCATCAGCCAGGATAGCTTGACTCCAGTGGCGTAGTGAGCACGGGTCCCACGTCTGGGAATACCCATCCCACTTAGGGCGAAAAGCGTTACAACAAACAAATGATGGACGGAATGCTGACAATGCAGACATTCTCCCCCAGTCAAGAGATCTGGGATAAATCCATCGTTCTTTTGCCCACTACGCCACCCCAGTTTAGACATGGCCATATGCAAATCAGTCTTGACCCTGTGCCTCATGGGAACAGTCCAGCCCGAACTGCCAAGCCATGTCTTCCCTGGACCGGAATCAAGCATCCTAGGACCGGTTTCTGGCTATCAGCCGTCATCAGCCATGATAGCTTGACTCCAGTGGCGTAGTGAGCACGGGTCCCACGTCTGGGAATACCCATCCCACTTAGGGTGAAAAGCGTTACAACAAACAAATGATGGACGGAATGCTGACCATGCAGACATTCTCCCCCAGTCAAGAGATCTGGGTTGAATCCATCGTTCTTTTGCCCACTACACCACCCCAGTTTAGACATGGCCATATGCAAATCAGTCTTGACCCTGTGCCTCATGGGAACAGTCCAGCCCGAACTGCCAAGCCATGTCTTCCCTGGACCGGAATCAAGCATCCTAGGACCGGTTTCTGGCTATCAGCCGTCATCAGCCAGGATAGCTTGACTCCAGTGGCGTAGTGAGCACGGGTCCCACGTCTGGGAATACCCATCCCACTTAGGGCGAAAAGCGTTACAACAAACAAATGTTGGACGGAATGCTGACATTCTCCCCCAGTCAAGAGATCTGGGTTAAATCCATCGTTTTTTTGCCCACTACACCACCCCAGTTTAGACATGGCCATATGCAAATCAGTCTTGACCCTGTGCCTCATGGGAACAGTCCAGCCCGAACTGCCAAGCCATGTCTTCCCTGGACCGGAATCAAGCATCCTAGGACCGGTTTCTGGCTATCAGCCGTCATCAGCCAGGATAGCTTGACTCCAGTGGCGTAGTGAGCACGGGTCCCACGTCTGGGAATACCCATCCCACTTAGGGCGAAAAGCGTTACAACAAACAAATGATGGACGGAATGCTGACAATGCAGGCATTCTCCCCCAGTCAAGAGATCTGGGTTAAATCCATCGTTTTTTTGCCCACTACACCACCCCAGTTTAGACATGGCCATATGCAAATCAGTCTTGACCCTGTGCCTCATGGGAACAGTCCAGCCCGAACTGCCAAGCCATGTCTTCCCTGGACCGGAATCAAGCATCCTAGGACCGGTTTCTGGCTATCAGCAGTCATCAGCCAGGATAGCTTGACTCCAGTGGCGTAGTGAGCACGGGTCCCACGTCTGGGAATACCCATCCCACTTAGGGCGAAAAGCGTTACAACAAACAAATGATGGACGGAATGCTGACAATGCAGACATTCTCCCCCAGTCAAGAGATCTGGGTTAAATCCATCGTTTTTTTGCCCACTACACCACCCCAGTTTAGACATGGCCATATGCAAATCAGTCTTGACCCTGTGCCTCATGGGAACAGTCCAGCCCGAACTGCCAAGCCATGTCTTCCCTGGACCGGAATCAAGCATCCTAGGACCGGTTTCTGGCTATCAGCCGTCATCAGCCAGGATAGCTTGACTCCAGTGGCGTAGTGAGCACGGGTCCCACGTCTGGGAATACCCATCCCACTTAGGGCGAAAAGCGTTACAACAAACAAATGATGGACGGAATGCTGACAATGCAGACATTCACCCCCAGTCAAGAGATCTGGGATAAATCCATCGTTTTTTTGCCCACTACACCACCCCAGTTTAGACATGGCCATATGCAAATCAGTCTTGACCCTGTGCCTCATGGGAACAGTCCAGCCCGAACTGCCAAGCCATGTCTTCCCTGGACCAGAATCAAGCATCCTAGGACCGGTTTCTGGCTATCAGCCGTCATCAGCCAGGATAGCTTGACTCCAGTGGCGTAGTGAGCACGGGTCCCACGTCTGGGAATACCCATCCCACTTAGGGCGAAAAGCGTTACAACAAACAAATGATGGACGGAATGCTGACAATGCAGACATTCTCCCGCAGTCAAGAGATCTGGGTTGAATCCATCGTTCTTTTGCCCACTACACCACCCCAGTTTAGACATGGCCATATGCAAATCAGTCTTGACCCTGTGCCTCATGGGAACAGTCCAGCCCGAACTGCCAAGCCATGTCTTCCCTGGACCGGAATCAAGCATCCTAGGACCGGTTTCTGGCTATCAGCCGTCATCAGCCAGGATAGCTTGACTCCAGTGGCGTAGTGAGCACGGGTCCCACGTCTGGGAATACCCATCCCACTTAGGGCGAAAAGCGTTACAACAAACAAATGTTGGACGGAATGCTGACAATGCTGACATTCTCCCCCAGTCAAGAGATCTGGGTTAAATCCATCGTTTTTTTGCCCACTACACCACCCCAGTTTAGACATGGCCATATGCAAATCAGTCTTGACCCTGTGCCTCATGGGAACAGTCCAGCCCGAACTGCCAAGCCATGTCTTCCCTGGACCGGAATCAAGCATCCTAGGACCGGTTTCTGGCTATCAGCCGTCATCAGCCAGGATAGCTTGACTCCAGTGGCGTAGTGAGCACGGGTCCCACGTCTGGGAATACCCATCCCACTTAGGGCGAAAAGCGTTACAACAAACAAATGATGGACGGAATGCTGACAATGCAGACGTTCTCCCCCAGTCAAGAGATCTGGGTTAAATCCATCGTTTTTTTGCCCACTACACCTCCCCAGTTTAGACATGGCCATATGCAAATCAGTCTTGACCCTGTGCCTCATGGGAACAGTCCAGCCCGAACTGCCAAGCCATGTCTTCCCTGGACCGGAATCAAGCATTCTAGGACCGGTTTCTGGCTATCAGCAGTCATCAGCCAGGATAGCTTGACTCCAGTGGCGTAGTGAGCACGGGTCCCACGTCTGGGAATACCCATCCCACTTAGGGCGAAAAGCGTTACAACAAACAAATGATGGACGGAATGCTGACCATGCAGACATTCTCCCCCAGTCAAGAGATCTGGGTTGAATCCATCGTTCTTTTGCCCACTACACCACCCCAGTTTAGACATGGCCATATGCAAATCAGTCTTGACCCAGTGCCTCATGGGAACAGTCCAGCCTGAACTGCCAAGCCATGTCTTCCCTGGACCGGAATCAAGCATCCTAGGACCGGTTTCTGGCTATCAGCCGTCATCAGCCAGGATAGCTTGACTCCAGTGGCGTAGTGAGCACGGGTCCCACGTCTGGGAATACCCATCCCACTTAGGGCGAAAAGCGTTACAACAAACAAATGTTGGACAGAATGCTGACATTCTCCCCCAGTCAAGAGATCTGGGTTAAATCCATCGTTTTTTTGCCCACTACACCACCCCAGTTTAGACATGGCCATATGCAAATCAGTCTTGACCCTGTGCCTCATGGGAACAGTCCAGCCCGAACTGCCAAGCCATGTCTTCCCTGGACCGGAATCAAGCATCCTAGGACCGGTTTCTGGCTATCAGCCGTCATCAGCCAGGATAGCTTGACTCCAGTGGCGTAGTGAGCACGGGTCCTACGTCTGGGAATACCCATCCCACTTAGGGCGAAAAGCGTTACAACAAACAAATGATGGACGGAATGCTGACAATGCAGACATTCTCCCCCAGTCAAGAGATCTGGGTTAAATCCATCGTTTTTTTGCCCACTACACCACCCCAGTTTAGACATGGCCATATGCAAATCAGTCTTGACCCTGTGCCTCATGGGAACAGTCCAGCCCGAACTGCCAAGCCATGTCTTCCCTGGACCGGAATCAAGCATCCTAGGACCGGTTTCTGGCTATCAGCCGTCATCAGCCAGGATAGCTTGACTCCAGTGGCGTAGTGAGCACGGGTCCCACGTCTGGGAATACCCATCCCACTTAGGGCGAAAAGCGTTACAACAAACAAATGATGGACGGAATGCTGACAATGCAGACATTCTCCCCCAGTCAAGAGATCTGGGTTAAATCCATCGTTTTTTTGCCCACTACACCACCCCAGTTTAGACATGGCCATATGCAAATCAGTCTTGACCCTGTGCCTCATGGGAACAGTCCAGCCCGAACTGCCAAGCCATGTCTTCCCTGGACCGGAATCAAGCATCCTAGGACCGGTTTCTGGCTATCAGCCGTCATCAGCCAGGATAGCTTGACTCCAGTGGCGTAGTGAGCACGGGTCCTACGTCTGGGAATACCCATCCCACTTAGGGCGAAAAGCGTTACAACAAACAAATGATGGACGGAATGCTGACAATGCAGACATTCTCCCCCAGTCAAGAGATCTGGGTTAAATCCATCGTTTTTTTGCCCACTACACCGCCCCAGTTTAGACATGGCCATATGCAAATCAGTCTTGACCCTGTGCCTCATGGGAACAGTCCAGCCCGAACTGCCAAGCCATGTCTTCCCTGGACCGGAATCAAGCATCCTAGGACCGGTTTCTGGCTATCAGCCGTCATCAGCCAGGATAGCTTGACTCCAGTGGCGTAGTGAGCACGGGTCCCACGTCTGGGAATACCCATCCCACTTAGGGCGAAAAGCGTTACAACAAACAAATGATGGACGGAATGCTGACAATGCAGACATTCTCCCCCAGTCAAGAGATCTGGGTTAAATCCATCGTTTTTTTGCCCACTACACCACCCCAGTTTAGACATGGCCATATGCAAATCAGTCTTGACCCTGTGCCTCATGGGAACAGTCCAGCCCGAACTGCCAAGCCATGTCTTCCCTGGACCGGAATCAAGCATCCTAGGACCGGTTTCTGGCTATCAGCCGTCATCAGCCAGGATAGCTTGACTCCAGTGGCGTAGTGAGCACGGGTCCCACGTCTGGGAATACCCATCCCACTTAGGGCGAAAAGCGTTACAACAAACAAATGATGGACGGAATGCTGACAATGCAGACATTTTCCCCCAGTCAAGAGATCTGGGTTAAATCCATCGTTTTTTTGCCCACTACACCACCCCAGTTTAGACATGGCCATATGCAAATCAGTCTTGACCTTGTGCCTCATGGGAACAGTCCAGCCCGAACTGCCAAGCCATGTCTTCCCTGGACCGGAATCAAGCATCCTAGGACCGGTTTCTGGCTATCAGCCGTCATCAGCCAGGATAGCTTGACTCCAGTGGCGTAGTGAGCACGGGTCCCACGTCTGGGAATACCCATCCCACTTAGGGCGAAAAGCGTTACAACAAACAAATGATGGACGGAATGCTGACAATGCAGACATTCTCCCCCAGTCAAGAGATCTGGGTTAAATCCATCGTTTTTTTGTCCACTACACCACCCCAGTTTAGACATGGCCATATGCAAATCAGTCTTGACCCTGTGCCTCATGGGAACAGTCCAGCCCGAACTGCCAAGCCATGTCTTCCCTGGACCGGAATCAAGCATCCTAGGACCGGTTTCTGGCTATCAGCCGTCATCAGCCAGGATAGCTTGACTCCAGTGGCGTAGTGAGCACGGGTCCCACGTCTGGGAATACCCATCCCACTTAGGGCGAAAAGCGTTACAACAAACAAATGATGGACGGAATGCTGACAATGCAGACATTCTCCCCCAGTCAAGAGATCTGGGATAAATCCATCGTTTTTTTGCCCACTACACCACCCCAGTTTAGGCATGGCCATATGCAAATCAGTCTTGACCCTGTGCCTCATGGGAACAGTCCAGCCCGAACTGCCAAGCCATGTCTTCCCTGGACCGGAATCAAGCATCCTAGGACCGGTTTCTGGCTATCAGCCGTCATCAGCCAGGATAGCTTGACTCCAGTGGCATAGTGAGCACGGGTCCCACGTCTGGGAATACCCATCCCACTTAGGGCGAAAAGTGTTACAACAAACAAATGATGGACGGAATGCTGACAATGCAGACATTCTCCCCCAGTCAAGAGATCTGGGTTAAATCCATCGTTTTTTTTGCCCACTACACCACCCCAGTTTAGACATGGCCATATGCAAATCAGTCTTGACCCTGTGCCTCATGGGAACAGTCCAGCCCGAACTGCCAAGCCATGTCTTCCCTGGACCGGAATCAAGCATCCTAGGACCGGTTTCTGGCTATCAGCCGTCATCAGCCAGGATAGCTTGACTCCAGTGGCGTAGTGAGCACGGGTCCCACGTCTGGGAATACCCATCCCACTTAGGGCGAAAAGCGTTACAACAAACAAATGATGGACGGAATGCTGACAATGCAGACATTCACCCCCAGTCAAGAGATCTGGGTTAAATCCATCGTGTTTTTGCCCACTACACCACCCCAGTTTAGACATGGCCATATGCAAATCAGTCTTGACCCTGTGCCTCATGGGAACAGTCCAGCCCGAACTGCCAAGCCATGTCTTCCCTGGACCAGAATCAAGCATCCTAGGACCGGTTTCTGGCTATCAGCCGTCATCAGCCAGGATAGCTTGACTCCAGTGGCGTAGTGAGCACGGGTCCCACGTCTGGGAATACCCATCCCACTTAGGGCGAAAAGCGTTACAACAAACAAATGATGGACGGAATGCTGACAATGCAGACATTCTCCCCCAGTCAAGAGATCTGGGATAAATCCATCGTTCTTTTGCCCACTACGCCACCCCAGTTTAGACATGGCCATATGCAAATCAGTCTTGACCCTGTGCCTCATGGGAACAGTCCAGCCCGAACTGCCAAGCCATGTCTTCCCTGGACCGGAATCAAGCATCCTAGGACCGGTTTCTGGCTATCAGCCGTCATCAGCCATGATAGCTTGACTCCAGTGGCGTAGTGAGCACGGGTCCCACGTCTGGGAATACCCATCCCACTTAGGGTGAAAAGCGTTACAACAAACAAATGATGGACGGAATGCTGACCATGCAGACATTCTCCCCCAGTCAAGAGATCTGGGTTGAATCCATCGTTCTTTTGCCCACTACACCACCCCAGTTTAGACATGGCCATATGCAAATCAGTCTTGACCCTGTGCCTCATGGGAACAGTCCAGCCCGAACTGCCAAGCCATGTCTTCCCTGGACCGGAATCAAGCATCCTAGGACCGGTTTCTGGCTATCAGCCGTCATCAGCCAGGATAGCTTGACTCCAGTGGCGTAGTGAGCACGGGTCCCACGTCTGGGAATACCCATCCCACTTAGGGCGAAAAGCGTTACAACAAACAAATGTTGGACGGAATGCTGACATTCTCCCCCAGTCAAGAGATCTGGGTTAAATCCATCGTTTTTTTGCCCACTACACCACCCCAGTTTAGACATGGCCATATGCAAATCAGTCTTGACCCTGTGCCTCATGGGAACAGTCCAGCCCGAACTGCCAAGCCATGTCTTCCCTGGACCGGAATCAAGCATCCTAGGACCGGTTTCTGGCTATCAGCCGTCATCAGCCAGGATAGCTTGACTCCAGTGGCGTAGTGAGCACGGGTCCCACGTCTGGGAATACCCATCCCACTTAGGGCGAAAAGCGTTACAACAAACAAATGATGGACGGAATGCTGACAATGCAGGCATTCTCCCCCAGTCAAGAGATCTGGGTTAAATCCATCGTTTTTTTGCCCACTACACCACCCCAGTTTAGACATGGCCATATGCAAATCAGTCTTGACCCTGTGCCTCATGGGAACAGTCCAGCCCGAACTGCCAAGCCATGTCTTCCCTGGACCGGAATCAAGCATCCTAGGACCGGTTTCTGGCTATCAGCAGTCATCAGCCAGGATAGCTTGACTCCAGTGGCGTAGTGAGCACGGGTCCCACGTCTGGGAATACCCATCCCACTTAGGGCGAAAAGCGTTACAACAAACAAATGATGGACGGAATGCTGACAATGCAGACATTCTCCCCCAGTCAAGAGATCTGGGTTAAATCCATCGTTTTTTTGCCCACTACACCACCCCAGTTTAGACATGGCCATATGCAAATCAGTCTTGACCCTGTGCCTCATGGGAACAGTCCAGCCCGAACTGCCAAGCCATGTCTTCCCTGGACCGGAATCAAGCATCCTAGGACCGGTTTCTGGCTATCAGCCGTCATCAGCCAGGATAGCTTGACTCCAGTGGCGTAGTGAGCACGGGTCCCACGTCTGGGAATACCCATCCCACTTAGGGCGAAAAGCGTTACAACAAACAAATGATGGACGGAATGCTGACAATGCAGACATTCACCCCCAGTCAAGAGATCTGGGATAAATCCATCGTTTTTTTGCCCACTACACCACCCCAGTTTAGACATGGCCATATGCAAATCAGTCTTGACCCTGTGCCTCATGGGAACAGTCCAGCCCGAACTGCCAAGCCATGTCTTCCCTGGACCAGAATCAAGCATCCTAGGACCGGTTTCTGGCTATCAGCCGTCATCAGCCAGGATAGCTTGACTCCAGTGGCGTAGTGAGCACGGGTCCCACGTCTGGGAATACCCATCCCACTTAGGGCGAAAAGCGTTACAACAAACAAATGATGGACGGAATGCTGACAATGCAGACATTCTCCCGCAGTCAAGAGATCTGGGTTGAATCCATCGTTCTTTTGCCCACTACACCACCCCAGTTTAGACATGGCCATATGCAAATCAGTCTTGACCCTGTGCCTCATGGGAACAGTCCAGCCCGAACTGCCAAGCCATGTCTTCCCTGGACCGGAATCAAGCATCCTAGGACCGGTTTCTGGCTATCAGCCGTCATCAGCCAGGATAGCTTGACTCCAGTGGCGTAGTGAGCACGGGTCCCACGTCTGGGAATACCCATCCCACTTAGGGCGAAAAGCGTTACAACAAACAAATGTTGGACGGAATGCTGACAATGCTGACATTCTCCCCCAGTCAAGAGATCTGGGTTAAATCCATCGTTTTTTTGCCCACTACACCACCCCAGTTTAGACATGGCCATATGCAAATCAGTCTTGACCCTGTGCCTCATGGGAACAGTCCAGCCCGAACTGCCAAGCCATGTCTTCCCTGGACCGGAATCAAGCATCCTAGGACCGGTTTCTGGCTATCAGCCGTCATCAGCCAGGATAGCTTGACTCCAGTGGCGTAGTGAGCACGGGTCCCACGTCTGGGAATACCCATCCCACTTAGGGCGAAAAGCGTTACAACAAACAAATGATGGACGGAATGCTGACAATGCAGACGTTCTCCCCCAGTCAAGAGATCTGGGTTAAATCCATCGTTTTTTTGCCCACTACACCTCCCCAGTTTAGACATGGCCATATGCAAATCAGTCTTGACCCTGTGCCTCATGGGAACAGTCCAGCCCGAACTGCCAAGCCATGTCTTCCCTGGACCGGAATCAAGCATTCTAGGACCGGTTTCTGGCTATCAGCAGTCATCAGCCAGGATAGCTTGACTCCAGTGGCGTAGTGAGCACGGGTCCCACGTCTGGGAATACCCATCCCACTTAGGGCGAAAAGCGTTACAACAAACAAATGATGGACGGAATGCTGACCATGCAGACATTCTCCCCCAGTCAAGAGATCTGGGTTGAATCCATCGTTCTTTTGCCCACTACACCACCCCAGTTTAGACATGGCCATATGCAAATCAGTCTTGACCCAGTGCCTCATGGGAACAGTCCAGCCCGAACTGCCAAGCCATGTCTTCCCTGGACCGGAATCAAGCATCCTAGGACCGGTTTCTGGCTATCAGCCGTCATCAGCCAGGATAGCTTGACTCCAGTGGCGTAGTGAGCACGGGTCCCACGTCTGGGAATACCCATCCCACTTAGGGCGAAAAGCGTTACAACAAACAAATGTTGGACAGAATGCTGACATTCTCCCCCAGTCAAGAGATCTGGGTTAAATCCATCGTTTTTTTGCCCACTACACCACCCCAGTTTAGACATGGCCATATGCAAATCAGTCTTGACCCTGTGCCTCATGGGAACAGTCCAGCCCGAACTGCCAAGCCATGTCTTCCCTGGACCGGAATCAAGCATCCTAGGACCGGTTTCTGGCTATCAGCCGTCATCAGCCAGGATAGCTTGACTCCAGTGGCGTAGTGAGCACGGGTCCTACGTCTGGGAATACCCATCCCACTTAGGGCGAAAAGCGTTACAACAAACAAATGATGGACGGAATGCTGACAATGCAGACATTCTCCCCCAGTCAAGAGATCTGGGTTAAATCCATCGTTTTTTTGCCCACTACACCACCCCAGTTTAGACATGGCCATATGCAAATCAGTCTTGACCCTGTGCCTCATGGGAACAGTCCAGCCCGAACTGCCAAGCCATGTCTTCCCTGGACCGGAATCAAGCATCCTAGGACCGGTTTCTGGCTATCAGCCGTCATCAGCCAGGATAGCTTGACTCCAGTGGCGTAGTGAGCACGGGTCCCACGTCTGGGAATACCCATCCCACTTAGGGCGAAAAGCGTTACAACAAACAAATGATGGACGGAATGCTGACAATGCAGACATTCTCCCCCAGTCAAGAGATCTGGGTTAAATCCATCGTTTTTTTGCCCACTACACCACCCCAGTTTAGACATGGCCATATGCAAATCAGTCTTGACCCTGTGCCTCATGGGAACAGTCCAGCCCGAACTGCCAAGCCATGTCTTCCCTGGACCGGAATCAAGCATCCTAGGACCGGTTTCTGGCTATCAGCCGTCATCAGCCAGGATAGCTTGACTCCAGTGGCGTAGTGAGCACGGGTCCTACGTCTGGGAATACCCATCCCACTTAGGGCGAAAAGCGTTACAACAAACAAATGATGGACGGAATGCTGACAATGCAGACATTCTCCCCCAGTCAAGAGATCTGGGTTAAATCCATCGTTTTTTTGCCCACTACACCGCCCCAGTTTAGACATGGCCATATGCAAATCAGTCTTGACCCTGTGCCTCATGGGAACAGTCCAGCCCGAACTGCCAAGCCATGTCTTCCCTGGACCGGAATCAAGCATCCTAGGACCGGTTTCTGGCTATCAGCCGTCATCAGCCAGGATAGCTTGACTCCAGTGGCGTAGTGAGCACGGGTCCCACGTCTGGGAATACCCATCCCACTTAGGGCGAAAAGCGTTACAACAAACAAATGATGGACGGAATGCTGACAATGCAGACATTCTCCCCCAGTCAAGAGATCTGGGTTAAATCCATCGTTTTTTTGCCCACTACACCACCCCAGTTTAGACATGGCCATATGCAAATCAGTCTTGACCCTGTGCCTCATGGGAACAGTCCAGCCCGAACTGCCAAGCCATGTCTTCCCTGGACCGGAATCAAGCATCCTAGGACCGGTTTCTGGCTATCAGCCGTCATCAGCCAGGATAGCTTGACTCCAGTGGCGTAGTGAGCACGGGTCCCACGTCTGGGAATACCCATCCCACTTAGGGCGAAAAGCGTTACAACAAACAAATGATGGACGGAATGCTGACAATGCAGACATTTTCCCCCAGTCAAGAGATCTGGGTTAAATCCATCGTTTTTTTGCCCACTACACCACCCCAGTTTAGACATGGCCATATGCAAATCAGTCTTGACCCTGTGCCTCATGGGAACAGTCCAGCCCGAACTGCCAAGCCATGTCTTCCCTGGACCGGAATCAAGCATCCTAGGACCGGTTTCTGGCTATCAGCCGTCATCAGCCAGGATAGCTTGACTCCAGTGGCGTAGTGAGCACGGGTCCCACGTCTGGGAATACCCATCCCACTTAGGGCGAAAAGCGTTACAACAAACAAATGATGGACGGAATGCTGACAATGCAGACATTCTCCCCCAGTCAAGAGATCTGGGTTAAATCCATCGTTTTTTTGTCCACTACACCACCCCAGTTTAGACATGGCCATATGCAAATCAGTCTTGACCCTGTGCCTCATGGGAACAGTCCAGCCCGAACTGCCAAGCCATGTCTTCCCTGGACCGGAATCAAGCATCCTAGGACCGGTTTCTGGCTATCAGCCGTCATCAGCCAGGATAGCTTGACTCCAGTGGCGTAGTGAGCACGGGTCCCACGTCTGGGAATACCCATCCCACTTAGGGCGAAAAGCGTTACAACAAACAAATGATGGACGGAATGCTGACAATGCAGACATTCTCCCCCAGTCAAGAGATCTGGGATAAATCCATCGTTTTTTTGCCCACTACACCACCCCAGTTTAGGCATGGCCATATGCAAATCAGTCTTGACCCTGTGCCTCATGGGAACAGTCCAGCCCGAACTGCCAAGCCATGTCTTCCCTGGACCGGAATCAAGCATCCTAGGACCGGTTTCTGGCTATCAGCCGTCATCAGCCAGGATAGCTTGACTCCAGTGGCATAGTGAGCACGGGTCCCACGTCTGGGAATACCCATCCCACTTAGGGCGAAAAGTGTTACAACAAACAAATGATGGACGGAATGCTGACAATGCAGACATTCTCCCCCAGTCAAGAGATCTGGGTTAAATCCATCGTTTTTTTGCCCACTACACCACCCCACTTTAGACATGGCCATATGCAAATCAGTCTTGACCCTGTGCCTCATGGGAACAGTCCAGCCCGAACTGCCAAGCCATGTCTTCCCTGGACCGGAATCAAGCATCCTAGGACCGGTTTCTGGCTATCAGCCGTCATCAGCCAGGATAGCTTGACTCCAGTGGCGTAGTGAGCACGGGTCCCACGTCTGGGAATACCCATCCCACTTAGGGCGAAAAGCGTTACAACAAACAAATGATGGACGGAATGCTGACAATGCAGACATTCACCCCCAGTCAAGAGATCTGGGTTAAATCCATCGTTTTTTTGCCCACTACACCACCCCAGTTTAGACATGGCCATATGCAAATCAGTCTTGACCCTGTGCCTCATGGGAACAGTCCAGCCCGAACTGCCAAGCCATGTCTTCCCTGGACCAGAATCAAGCATCCTAGGACCGGTTTCTGGCTATCAGCCGTCATCAGCCAGGATAGCTTGACTCCAGTGGCGTAGTGAGCACGGGTCCCACGTCTGGGAATACCCATCCCACTTAGGGCGAAAAGCGTTACAACAAACAAATGATGGACGGAATGCTGACAATGCAGACATTCTCCCCCAGTCAAGAGATCTGGGTTAAATCCATAGTTTTTTTGCCCACTACACCACCCCAGTTTAGACATGGCCATATGCAAATCAGTCTTGACCCTGTGCCTCATGGGAACAGTCCAGCCCGAACTGCCAAGCCATGTCTTCCCTGGACTGGAATCAAGCATCCTAGGACCGGTTTCTGGCTATCAGCCGTCATCAGCCAGGATAGCTTGACTCCAGTGGCGTAGTGAGCACGGGTCCCACGTCTGGGAATACCCATCCCACTTAGGGCGAAAAGCGTTACAACAAACAAATGATGGACGGAATGCTGACAATGCAGACATTCTCCCCCAGTCAAGAGATCTGGGATAAATCCATCGTTCTTTTGCCCACTACGCCACCCCAGTTTAGACATGGCCATATGCAAATCAGTCTTGACCCTGTGCCTCATGGGAACAGTCCAGCCCGAACTGCCAAGCCATGTCTTCCCTGGACCGGAATCAAGCATCCTAGGACCGGTTTCTGGCTATCAGCCGTCATCAGCCATGATAGCTTGACTCCAGTGGCGTAGTGAGCACGGGTCCCACGTCTGGGAATACCCATCCCACTTAGGGCGAAAAGCGTTACAACAAACAAATAATGGACGGAATGCTGACAATGCAGACATTCTCCCCCAGTCAAGAGATCTGGGTTAAATCCATCGTTTTTTTGCCCACTACACCACCCCAGTTTAGACATGGCCATATGCAAATCAGTCTTGACCCTGTGCCTCATGGGAACAGTCCAGCCCGAACTGCCAAGCCATGTCTTCCCTGGACCGGAATCAAGCATCCTAGGACCGGTTTCTGGCTATCAGCCGTCATCAGCCAGGATAGCTTGACTCCAGTGGCGTAGTGAGCACGGGTCCCACGTCTGGGAATACCCATCCCACTTAGGGCGAAAAGCGTTACAACAAACAAATGATGGACGGAATGCTGACCATGCAGACATTCTCCCCCAGTCAAGAGATCTGGGTTGAATCCATCGTTCTTTTGCCCACTACACCACCCCAGTTTAGACATGGCCATATGCAAATCAGTCTTGACCCTGTGCCTCATGGGAACAGTCCAGCCCGAACTGCCAAGCCATGTCTTCCCTGGACCGGAATCAAGCATCCTAGGACCGGTTTCTGGCTATCAGCCGTCATCAGCCAGGATAGCTTGACTCCAGTGGCGTAGTGAGCACGGGTCCCACGTCTGGGAATACCCATCCCACTTAGGGCGAAAAGCGTTACAACAAACAAATGTTGGACGGAATGCTGACATTCTCCCCCAGTCAAGAGATCTGGGTTAAATCCATCGTTTTTTTGCCCACTACACCACCCCAGTTTAGACATGGCCATATGCAAATCAGTCTTGACCCTGTGCCTCATGGGAACAGTCCAGCCCGAACTGCCAAGCCATGTCTTCCCTGGACCGGAATCAAGCATCCTAGGACCGGTTTCTGGCTATCAGCCGTCATCAGCCAGGATAGCTTGACTCCAGTGGCGTAGTGAGCACGGGTCCCACGTCTGGGAATACCCATCCCACTTAGGGCGAAAAGCGTTACAACAAACAAATGATGGACGGAATGCTGACAATGCAGACATTCTCCCCCAGTCAAGAGATCTGGGTTAAATCCATCGTTTTTTTGCCCACTACACCACCCCAGTTTAGACATGGCCATATGCAAATCAGTCTTGACCCTGTGCCTCATGGGAACAGTCCAGCCCGAACTGCCAAGCCATGTCTTCCCTGGACCGGAATCAAGCATCCTAGGACCGGTTTCTGGCTATCAGCCGTCATCAGCCAGGATAGCTTGACTCCAGTGGCGTAGTGAACACGGGTCCCACGTCTGGGAATACCCATCCCACTTAGGGCGAAAAGCGTTACAACAAACAAATGATGGACGGAATGCTGACAATGCAGACATTCTCCCCCAGTCAAGAGATCTGGGTTAAATCCATCGTTTTTTTGCCCACTACACCACCCCAGTTTAGACATGGCCATATGCAAATCAGTCTTGACCCTGTGCCTCATGGGAACAGTCCAGCCCGAACTGCCAAGCCATGTCTTCCCTGGACCGGAATCAAGCATCCTAGGACCGGTTTCTGGCTATCAGCCGTCATCAGCCAGGATAGCTTGACTCCAGTGGCGTAGTGAGCACGGGTCCCACGTCTGGGAATACCCATCCCACTTAAAGCGAAAAGCGTTACAACAAACAAATGATGGATGGAATGCTGACAATGCAGACATTCTCCCCCAGTCAAGAGATCTGGGTTAAATCCATCGTTCTTTTGCCCACTACACCACCCCAGTTTAGACATGGCCATATGCAAATCAGTCTTGACCCAGTGCCTCATGGGAACAGTCCAGCCCGAACTGCCAAGCCATGTCTTCCCTGGACCGGAATCAAGCATCCTAGGACCGGTTTCTGGCTATCAGCCGTCATCAGCCAGGATAGCTTGACCCCAGTGGCGTAGTGAGCACGGGTCCCACGTCTGGGAATACCCATCCCACTTAGGGCGAAAAGCGTTACAACAAACAAATGATGGACGGAATGCTGACAATGCAGACATTCTCCCCCAGTCAAGAGATCTGGGTTAAATCCATCGTTTTTTTGCCCACTACACCACCCCAGTTTAGACATGGCCATATGCAAATCAGTCTTGACCCTGTGCCTCATGGGAACAGTCCAGCCCGAACTGCCAAGCCATGTCTTCCCTGGACCGGAATCAAGCATCCTAGGACCGATTTCTGGCTATCAGCCGTCATCAGCCAGGATAGCTTGACTCCAGTGGCGTAGTGAGCACGGGTCCCACGTCTGGGAATACCCATCCCACTTAGGGCGAAAAGCGTTACAAGAAACAAATGATGGACGGAATGCTGACAATGCAGACATTCTCCCCCAGTCAAGAGATCTGGGTTAAATCCATCGTTTTTTTGCCCACTACACCACCCCAGTTTAGACATGGCCATATGCAAATCAGTCTTGACCCTGTGCCTCATGGGAACAGTCCAGCCCGAACTGCCAAGCCATGTCTTCCCTGGACCGGAATCAAGCATCCTAGGACCGGTTTCTGGCTATCAGCCGTCATCAGCCAGGATAGCTTGACTCCAGTGGCGTAGTGAGCACGGGTCCCACGTCTGGGAATACCCATCCCACTTAGGGCGAAAAGCGTTACAACAAACAAATGATGGACGGAATGCTGACCATGCAGACATTCTCCCCCAGTCAAGAGATCTGGGTTGAATCCATCGTTCTTTTGCCCACTACACCACCCCAGTTTAGACATGGCCATATGCAAATCAGTCTTGACCCAGTGCCTCATGGGAACAGTCCAGCCCGAACTGCCAAGCCATGTCTTCCCTGGACCGGAATCAAGCATCCTAGGACCGGTTTCTGGCTATCAGCCGTCATCAGCCAGGATAGCTTGACTCCAGTGGCGTAGTGAGCACGGGTCCCACGTCTGGGAATACCCATTCCACTTAGGGCGAAAAGCGTTACAACAAACAAATGATGGACGGAATGCTGACAATGCAGACATTCTCCCCCAGTCAAGAGATCTGGGTTAAATCCATCGTTTTTTTGCCCACTACACCACCCCAGTTTAGACATGGCCATATGCAAATCAGTCTTGACCCTGTGCCTCATGGGAACAGTCCAGCCCGAACTGCCAAGCCATGTCTTCCCTGGACCGGAATCAAGCATCCTAGGACCGGTTTCTGGCTATCAGCCGTCATCAGCCAGGATAGCTTGACTCCAGTGGCGTAGTGAGCACGGGTCCCACGTCTGGGAATACCCATCCCACTTAGGGCGAAAAGCGTTACAACAAACAAATGATGGACGGAATGCTGACAATGCAGACATTCTCCCCCAGTCAAGAGATCTGGGTTAAATCCATCGTTTTTTTGCCCACTACACCACCCCAGTTTAGACATGGCCATATGCAAATCAGTCTTGACCCTGTGCCTCATGGGAACAGTCCAGCCCGAACTGCCAAGCCATGTCTTCCCTGGACCGGAATCAAGCATCCTAGGACCGGTTTCTGGCTATCAGCCGTCATCAGCCAGGATAGCTTGACTCCAGTGGCGTAGTGAGCACAGGTCCCACGTCTGGGAATACCAGTCCCACTTAGGGCGAAAAGCGTTACAACAAACAAATGATGGACGGAATGCTGACAATGCAGACATTCTCCCCCAGTCAAGAGATCTGGGTTAAATCCATCATTTTTTTGCCCACTACACCACCCCAGTTTAGACATGGCCATATGCAAATCAGTCTTGACCCTGTGCCTCATGAGAACAGTCCAGCCCGAACTGCCAAGCCATGTCTTCCCTGGACCGGAATCAAGCATCCTAGGACCGGTTTCTGGCTATCAGCCGTAATCAGCCAGGATAGCTTGACTCCAGTGGCGTAGTGAGCACGGGTCCCACGTCTGGGAATACCCATCCCACTTAGGGCGAAAAGCGTTACAACAAACAAATGATGGACGGAATGCTGACAATGCAGACATTTTCCCCCAGTCAAGAGATAGGGTTAAATCCATCGTTTTTTTGCCCACTACACCACCCCAGTTTAGACATGGCCATATGCAAATCAGTCTTGACCCTGTGCCTCATGGGAACAGTCCAGCCCGAACTGCCAAGCCATGTCTTCCCTGGACCGGAATCAAGCATCCTAGGACCGGTTTCTGGCTATCAGCCGTCATCAGCCAGGATAGCTTGACTCCAGTGGCGTAGTGAGCACGGGTCCCACGTCTGGGAATACCCATCCCACTTAGGGCGAAAAGCGTTACAACAAACAAATGATGGACGGAATGCTGACAATGCAGACATTCTCCCCCAGTCAAGAGATCTGGGTTAAATCCATCGTTTTTTTGCCCACTACACCACCCCAGTTTAGACATGGCCATATGCAAATCAGTCTTGACCCTGTGCCTCATGGGAACAGTCCAGCCCGAACTGCCAAGCCATGTCTTCCCTGGACCGGAATCAAGCATCCTAGGACCGGTTTCTGGCTATCAGCCGTCATCAGCCAGGATAGCTTGACTCCAGTGGCGTAGTGAGCACGGGTCCCACGTCTGGGAATACCCATCCCACTTAGGGCGAAAAGCGTTACAACAAACAAATGATGGACGGAATGCTGACAATGCAGACATTCTCCCCCAGTCAAGAGATCTGGGATAAATCCATCGTTTTTTTGCCCACTACACCACCCCAGTTTAGGCATGGCCATATGCAAATCAGTCTTGACCCTGTGCCTCATGGGAACAGTCCAGCCCGAACTGCCAAGCCATGTCTTCCCTGGACCGGAATCAAGCATCCTAGGACCGGTTTCTGGCTATCAGCCGTCATCAGCCAGGATAGCTTGACTCCAGTGGCATAGTGAGCACGGGTCCCACGTCTGGGAATACCCATCCCACTTAGGGCGAAAAGTGTTACAACAAACAAATGATGGACGGAATGCTGACAATGCAGACATTCTCCCCCAGTCAAGAGATCTGGGTTAAATCCATCGTTTTTTTTGCCCACTACACCACCCCAGTTTAGACATGGCCATATGCAAATCAGTCTTGACCCTGTGCCTCATGGGAACAGTCCAGCCCGAACTGCCAAGCCATGTCTTCCCTGGACCGGAATCAAGCATCCTAGGACCGGTTTCTGGCTATCAGCCGTCATCAGCCAGGATAGCTTGACTCCAGTGGCGTAGTGAGCACGGGTCCCACGTCTGGGAATACCCATCCCACTTAGGGCGAAAAGCGTTACAACAAACAAATGATGGACGGAATGCTGACAATGCAGACATTCACCCCCAGTCAAGAGATCTGGGTTAAATCCATCGTTTTTTTGCCCACTACACCACCCCAGTTTAGACATGGCCATATGCAAATCAGTCTTGACCCTGTGCCTCATGGGAACAGTCCAGCCCGAACTGCCAAGCCATGTCTTCCCTGGACCAGAATCAAGCATCCTAGGACCGGTTTCTGGCTATCAGCCGTCATCAGCCAGGATAGCTTGACTCCAGTGGCGTAGTGAGCACGGGTCCCACGTCTGGGAATACCCATCCCACTTAGGGCGAAAAGCGTTACAACAAACAAATGATGGACGGAATGCTGACAATGCAGACATTCTCCCCCAGTCAAGAGATCTGGGATAAATCCATCGTTCTTTTGCCCACTACGCCACCCCAGTTTAGACATGGCCATATGCAAATCAGTCTTGACCCTGTGCCTCATGGGAACAGTCCAGCCCGAACTGCCAAGCCATGTCTTCCCTGGACCGGAATCAAGCATCCTAGGACCGGTTTCTGGCTATCAGCCGTCATCAGCCATGATAGCTTGACTCCAGTGGCGTAGTGAGCACGGGTCCCACGTCTGGGAATACCCATCCCACTTAGGGTGAAAAGCGTTACAACAAACAAATGATGGACGGAATGCTGACCATGCAGACATTCTCCCCCAGTCAAGAGATCTGGGTTGAATCCATCGTTCTTTTGCCCACTACACCACCCCAGTTTAGACATGGCCATATGCAAATCAGTCTTGACCCTGTGCCTCATGGGAACAGTCCAGCCCGAACTGCCAAGCCATGTCTTCCCTGGACCGGAATCAAGCATCCTAGGACCGGTTTCTGGCTATCAGCCGTCATCAGCCAGGATAGCTTGACTCCAGTGGCGTAGTGAGCACGGGTCCCACGTCTGGGAATACCCATCCCACTTAGGGCGAAAAGCGTTACAACAAACAAATGTTGGACGGAATGCTGACATTCTCCCCCAGTCAAGAGATCTGGGTTAAATCCATCGTTTTTTTGCCCACTACACCACCCCAGTTTAGACATGGCCATATGCAAATCAGTCTTGACCCTGTGCCTCATGGGAACAGTCCAGCCCGAACTGCCAAGCCATGTCTTCCCTGGACCGGAATCAAGCATCCTAGGACCGGTTTCTGGCTATCAGCCGTCATCAGCCAGGATAGCTTGACTCCAGTGGCGTAGTGAGCACGGGTCCCACGTCTGGGAATACCCATCCCACTTAGGGCGAAAAGCGTTACAACAAACAAATGATGGACGGAATGCTGACAATGCAGGCATTCTCCCCCAGTCAAGAGATCTGGGTTAAATCCATCGTTTTTTTGCCCACTACACTACCCCAGTTTAGACATGGCCATATGCAAATCAGTCTTGACCCTGTGCCTCATGGGAACAGTCCAGCCCGAACTGCCAAGCCATGTCTTCCCTGGACCGGAATCAAGCATCCTAGGACCGGTTTCTGGCTATCAGCAGTCATCAGCCAGGATAGCTTGACTCCAGTGGCGTAGTGAGCACGGGTCCCACGTCTGGGAATACCCATCCCACTTAGGGCGAAAAGCGTTACAACAAACAAATGATGGACGGAATGCTGACAATGCAGACATTCTCCCCCAGTCAAGAGATCTGGGTTAAATCCATCGTTTTTTTGCCCACTACACCACCCCAGTTTAGACATGGCCATATGCAAATCAGTCTTGACCCTGTGCCTCATGGGAACAGTCCAGCCCGAACTGCCAAGCCATGTCTTCCCTGGACCGGAATCAAGCATCCTAGGACCGGTTTCTGGCTATCAGCCGTCATCAGCCAGGATAGCTTGACTCCAGTGGCGTAGTGAGCACGGGTCCCACGTCTGGGAATACCCATCCCACTTAGGGCGAAAAGCGTTACAACAAACAAATGATGGACGGAATGCTGACAATGCAGACATTCACCCCCAGTCAAGAGATCTGGGATAAATCCATCGTTTTTTTGCCCACTACACCACCCCAGTTTAGACATGGCCATATGCAAATCAGTCTTGACCCTGTGCCTCATGGGAACAGTCCAGCCCGAACTGCCAAGCCATGTCTTCCCTGGACCAGAATCAAGCATCCTAGGACCGGTTTCTGGCTATCAGCCGTCATCAGCCAGGATAGCTTGACTCCAGTGGCATAGTGAGCACGGGTCCCACGTCTGGGAATACCCATCCCACTTAGGGCGAAAAGCGTTACAACAAACAAATGATGGACGGAATGCTGACCATGCAGACATTCTCCCCCAGTCAAGAGATCTGGGTTGAATCCATCGTTCTTTTGCCCACTACACCACCCCAGTTTAGACATGGCCATATGCAAATCAGTCTTGACCCAGTGCCTCATGGGAACAGTCCAGCCCGAACTGCCAAGCCATGTCTTCCCTGGACCGGAATCAAGCATCCTAGGACCGGTTTCTGGCTATCAGCCGTCATCAGCCAGGATAGCTTGACTCCAGTGGCGTAGTGAGCACGGGTCCCACGTCTGGGAATACCCATCCCACTTAGGGCGAAAAGCGTTACAACAAACAAATGTTGGACAGAATGCTGACATTCTCCCCCAGTCAAGAGATCTGGGTTAAATCCATCGTTTTTTTGCCCACTACACCACCCCAGTTTAGACATGGCCATATGCAAATCAGTCTTGACCCTGTGCCTCATGGGAACAGTCCAGCCCGAACTGCCAAGCCATGTCTTCCCTGGACCGGAATCAAGCATCCTAGGACCGGTTTCTGGCTATCAGCCGTCATCAGCCAGGATAGCTTGACTCCAGTGGCGTAGTGAGCACGGGTCCTACGTCTGGGAATACCCATCCCACTTAGGGCGAAAAGCGTTACAACAAACAAATGATGGACGGAATGCTGACAATGCAGACATTCTCCCCCAGTCAAGAGATCTGGGTTAAATCCATCGTTTTTTTGCCCACTACACCACCCCAGTTTAGACATGGCCATATGCAAATCAGTCTTGACCCTGTGCCTCATGGGAACAGTCCAGCCCGAACTGCCAAGCCATGTCTTCCCTGGACCGGAATCAAGCATCCTAGGACCGGTTTCTGGCTATCAGCCGTCATCAGCCAGGATAGCTTGACTCCAGTGGCGTAGTGAGCACGGGTCCCACGTCTGGGAATACCCATCCCACTTAGGGCGAAAAGCGTTACAACAAACAAATGATGGACGGAATGCTGACAATGCAGACATTCTCCCCCAGTCAAGAGATCTGGGTTAAATCCATCGTTTTTTTGCCCACTACACCACCCCAGTTTAGACATGGCCATATGCAAATCAG
The DNA here is from genome assembly GCF_964204655.1 of Triturus cristatus. Taxonomy (NCBI): domain Eukaryota; kingdom Metazoa; phylum Chordata; class Amphibia; order Caudata; family Salamandridae; genus Triturus; species Triturus cristatus. The sequence goes on along the minus strand of NC_140589.1, from coordinate 1,868,994,587 downwards.
TCTTGACCCTGTGCCTCATGGGAACAGTCCAGCCCGAACTGCCAAGCCATGTCTTCCCTGGACCGGAATCAAGCATCCTAGGACCGGTTTCTGGCTATCAGCAGTCATCAGCCAGGATAGCTTGACTCCAGTGGCGTAGTGAGCACGGGTCCCACGTCTGGGAATACCCATCCCACTTAGGGCGAAAAGCGTTACAACAAACAAATGATGGACGGAATGCTGACAATGCAGACATTCTCCCCCAGTCAAGAGATCTGGGTTAAATCCATCGTTTTTTTGCCCACTACACCACCCCAGTTTAGACATGGCCATATGCAAATCAGTCTTGACCCTGTGCCTCATGGGAACAGTCCAGCCCGAACTGCCAAGCCATGTCTTCCCTGGACCGGAATCAAGCATCCTAGGACCGGTTTCTGGCTATCAGCCGTCATCAGCCAGGATAGCTTGACTCCAGTGGCGTAGTGAGCACAGGTCCCACGTCTGGGAATACCAGTCCCACTTAGGGCGAAAAGCGTTACAACAAACAAATGATGGACGGAATGCTGACAATGCAGACATTCTCCCCCAGTCAAGAGATCTGGGTTAAATCCATTGTTTTTTTGCCCACTACACCACCCCAGTTTAGACATGGCCATATGCAAATCAGTCTTGACCCTGTGCCTCATGAGAACAGTCCAGCCCGAACTGCCAAGCCATGTCTTCCCTGGACCGGAATCAAGCATCCTAGGACCGGTTTCTGGCTATCAGCCGTCATCAGCCAGGATAGCTTGACTCCAGTGGCGTAGTGAGCACGGGTCCCACGTCTGGGAATACCCATCCCACTTAGGGCGAAAAGCGTTACAACAAACAAATGATGGACGGAATGCTGACAATGCAGACATTTTCCCCCAGTCAAGAGATCTGGGTTAAATCCATCGTTTTTTTGCCCACTACACCACCCCAGTTTAGACATGGCCATATGCAAATCAGTCTTGACCCTGTGCCTCATGGGAACAGTCCAGCCCGAACTGCCAAGCCATGTCTTCCCTGGACCGGAATCAAGCATCCTAGGACCGGTTTCTGGCTATCAGCCGTCATCAGCCAGGATAGCTTGACTCCAGTGGCGTAGTGAGCACGGGTCCCACGTCTGGGAATACCCATCCCACTTAGGGCGAAAAGCGTTACAACAAACAAATGATGGACGGAATGCTGACAATGCAGACATTCTCCCCCAGTCAAGAGATCTGGGATAAATCCATCGTTTTTTTGCCCACTACACCACCCCAGTTTAGACATGGCCATATGCAAATCAGTCTTGACCCTGTGCCTCATGGGAACAGTCCAGCCCGAACTGCCAAGCCATGTCTTCCCTGGACCGGAATCAAGCATCCTAGGACCGGTTTCTGGCTATCAGCCGTCATCAGCCAGGATAGCTTGACTCCAGTGGCATAGTGAGCACGGGTCCCACGTCTGGGAATACCCATCCCACTTAGGGCGAAAAGTGTTACAACAAACAAATGATGGACGGAATGCTGACAATGCAGACATTCTCCCCCAGTCAAGAGATCTGGGTTAAATCCATCGTTTTTTTGCCCACTACACCACCCCAGTTTAGACATGGCCATATGCAAATCAGTCTTGACCCTGTGCCTCATGGGAACAGTCCAGCCCGAACTGCCAAGCCATGTCTTCCCTGGACCGGAATCAAGCATCCTAGGACCGGTTTCTGGCTATCAGCCGTCATCAGCCAGGATAGCTTGACTCCAGTGGCGTAGTGAGCACGGGTCCCACGTCTGGGAATACCCATCCCACTTAGGGCGAAAAGCGTTACAACAAACAAATGATGGACGGAATGCTGACAATGCAGACATTCACCCCCAGTCAAGAGATCTGGGTTAAATCCATCGTTTTTTTGCCCACTACACCACCCCAGTTTAGACATGGCCATATGCAAATCAGTCTTGACCCTGTGCCTCATGGGAACAGTCCAGCCCGAACTGCCAAGCCATGTCTTCCCTGGACCAGAATCAAGCATCCTAGGACCGGTTTCTGGCTTTCAGCCGTCATCAGCCAGGATAGCTTGACTCCAGTGGCGTAGTGAGCACGGGTCCCACGTCTGGGAATACCCATCCCACTTAGGGCGAAAAGCGTTACAACAAACAAATGATGGACGGAATGCTGACAATGCAGACATTCTCCCCCAGTCAAGAGATCTGGGTTAAATCCATAGTTTTTTTGCCCACTACACCACCCCAGTTTAGACATCGCCGTATGCAAATCAGACTTGACCCTGTGCTTCATGGGAACAGTCCAGCCCGAACTGCCAAGCCATGTCTTCCCTGGACCGGAATCAAGCATCCTAGGACCGGTTTCTGGCTATCAGCCGTCATCAGCCAGGATAGCTTGACTCCAGTGGCGTAGTGAGCACGGGTCCCACGTCTGGGAATACCCATCCCACTTAGGGCGAAAAGCGTTACAACAAACAAATGATGGACGGAATGCTGACAATGCAGACATTCTCCCCCAGTCAAGAGATCTGGGATAAATCCATCGTTCTTTTGCCCACTACGCCACCCCAGTTTAGACATGGCCATATGCAAATCAGTCTTGACCCTGTGCCTCATGGGAACAGTCCAGCCCGAACTGCCAAGCCATGTCTTCCCTGGACCGGAATCAAGCATCCTAGGACCGGTTTCTGGCTATCAGCCGTCATCAGCCATGATAGCTTGACTCCAGTGGCGTAGTGAGCACGGGTCCCACGTCTGGGAATACCCATCCCACTTAGGGCGAAAAGCGTTACAACAAACAAATAATGGACGGAATGCTGACAATGCAGACATTTTTCCCCAGTCAAGAGATCTGGGTTAAATCCATCGTTTTTTTGCCCACTACACCACCCCAGTTTAGACATGGCCATATGCAAATCAGTCTTGACCCTGTGCCTCATGGGAACAGTCCAGCCCGAACTGCCAAGCCATGTCTTCCCTGGACCGGAATCAAGCATCCTAGGACCGGTTTCTGGCTATCAGCCGTCATCAGCCAGGATAGCTTGACTCCAGTGGCGTAGTGAGCACGGGTCCCACGTCTGGGAATACCCATCCCACTTAGGGCGAAAAGCGTTACAACAAACAAATGATGGACAGAATGCTGACCATGCAGATATTCTCCCCCAGTCAAGAGATCTGGGTTGAATCCATCGTTCTTTTGCCCACTACACCACCCCAGTTTAGACATGGCCATATGCAAATCAGTCTTGACCCTGTGCCTCATGGGAACAGTCCAGCCCGAACTGCCAAGCCATGTCTTCCCTGGACCGGAATCAAGCATCCTAGGACCGGTTTCTGGCTATCAGCCGTCATCAGCCAGGATAGCTTGACTCCAGTGGCGTAGTGAGCACGGGTCCCACGTCTGGGAATACCCATCCCACTTAGGGCGAAAAGCGTTACAACAAACAAATGATGGACGGAATGCTGACAATGCAGACATTCTCCCCCAGTCAAGAGATCTGGGTTAAATCCATCGTTTTTTTGCCCACTACACCACCCCAGTTTAGACATGGCCATATGCAAATCAGTCTTGACCCTGTGCCTCATGGGAACAGTCCAGCCCGAACTGCCAAGCCATGTCTTCCCTGGACCGGAATCAAGCATCCTAGGACCGGTTTCTGGCTATCAGCCGTCATCAGCCAGGATAGCTTGACTCCAGTGGCGTAGTGAGCACGGGTCCCACGTCTGGGAATACCCATCCCACTTAGGGCGAAAAGCGTTACAACAAACAAATGATGGACGGAATGCTGACAATGCAGGCATTCTCCCCCAGTCAAGAGATCTGGGTTAAATCCATCGTTTTTTTGCCCACTACACCACCCCAGTTTAGACATGGCCATATGCAAATCAGTCTTGACCCTGTGCCTCATGGGATCAGTCCAGCCCGAACTGCCAAGCCATGTCTTCCCTGGACCGGAATCAAGCATCCTAGGACCGGTTTCTGGCTATCAGCAGTCATCAGCCAGGATAGCTTGACTCCAGTGGCGTAGTGAGCACGGGTCCCACGTCTGGGAATACCCATCCCACTTAGGGCGAAAAGCGTTACAACAAACAAATGATGGACGGAATGCTGACAATGCAGACATTCTCCCCCAGTCAAGAGATCTGGGTTAAATCCATCGTTTTTTTGCCCACTACACCACCCCAGTTTAGACATGGCCATATGCAAATCAGTCTTGACCCTGTGCCTCATGGGAACAGTCCAGCCCGAACTGCCAAGCCATGTCTTCCCTGGACCGGAATCAAGCATCCTAGGACCGGTTTCTGGCTATCAGCCGTCATCAGCCAGGATAGCTTGACTCCAGTGGCGTAGTGAGCACGGGTCCCACGTCTGGGAATACCCATCCCACTTAGGGCGAAAAGCGTTACAACAAACAAATGATGGACGGAATGCTGACAATGCAGACATTCACCCCCAGTCAAGAGATCTGGGATAAATCCATCGTTTTTTTGCCCACTACACCACCCCAGTTTAGACATGGCCATATGCAAATCAGTCTTGACCCTGTGCCTCATGGGAACAGTCCAGCCCGAACTGCCAAGCCATGTCTTCCCTGGACCGGAATCAAGCATCCTAGGACCGGTTTCTGGCTATCAGCCGTCATCAGCCAGGATAGCTTGACTCCAGTGGCGTAGTGAGCACGGGTCCCACGTCTGGGAATACCCATCCCACTTAGGGCGAAAAGCGTTACAACAAACAAATGATGGACGGAATGCTGACAATGCAGACATTCACCCCCAGTCAAGAGATCTGGGTTAAATCCATCGTTTTTTTGCCCACTACACCACCCCAGTTTAGACATGGCCATATGCAAATCAGTCTTGACCCTGTGCCTCATGGGAACAGTCCAGCCCGAACTGCCAAGCCATGTCTTCCCTGGACCAGAATCAAGCATCCTAGGACCGGTTTCTGGCTTTCAGCCGTCATCAGCCAGGATAGCTTGACTCCAGTGGCGTAGTGAGCACGGGTCCCACGTCTGGGAATACCCATCCCACTTAGGGCGAAAAGCGTTACAACAAACAAATGATGGACGGAATGCTGACAATGCAGACATTCTCCCCCAGTCAAGAGATCTGGGTTAAATCCATAGTTTTTTTGCCCACTACACCACCCCAGTTTAGACATCGCCGTATGCAAATCAGACTTGACCCTGTGCTTCATGGGAACAGTCCAGCCCGAACTGCCAAGCCATGTCTTCCCTGGACCGGAATCAAGCATCCTAGGACCGGTTTCTGGCTATCAGCCGTCATCAGCCAGGATAGCTTGACTCCAGTGGCGTAGTGAGCACGGGTCCCACGTCTGGGAATACCCATCCCACTTAGGGCGAAAAGCGTTACAACAAACAAATGATGGACGGAATGCTGACAATGCAGACATTCTCCCCCAGTCAAGAGATCTGGGATAAATCCATCGTTCTTTTGCCCACTACGCCACCCCAGTTTAGACATGGCCATATGCAAATCAGTCTTGACCCTGTGCCTCATGGGAACAGTCCAGCCCGAACTGCCAAGCCGTGTCTTCCCTGGACCGGAATCAAGCATCCTAGGACCGGTTTCTGGCTATCAGCCGTCATCAGCCATGATAGCTTGACTCCAGTGGCGTAGTGAGCACGGGTCCCACGTCTGGGAATACCCATCCCACTTAGGGCGAAAAGCGTTACAACAAACAAATAATGGACGGAATGCTGACAATGCAGACATTCTCCCCCAGTCAAGAGATCTGGGTTAAATCCATCGTTTTTTTGCCCACTACACCACCCCAGTTTAGACATGGCCATATGCAAATCAGTCTTGACCCTGTGCCTCATGGGAACAGTCCAGCCCGAACTGCCAAGCCATGTCTTCCCTGGACCGGAATCAAGCATCCTAGGACCGGTTTCTGGCTATCAGCCGTCATCAGCCAGGATAGCTTGACTCCAGTGGCGTAGTGAGCACGGGTCCCACGTCTGGGAATACCCATCCCACTTAGGGCGAAAAGCGTTACAACAAACAAATGATGGACAGAATGCTGACCATGCAGACATTCTCCCCCAGTCAAGAGATCTGGGTTGAATCCATCGTTCTTTTGCCCACTACACCACCCCAGTTTAGACATGGCCATATGCAAATCAGTCTTGACCCTGTGCCTCATGGGAACAGTCCAGCCCGAACTGCCAAGCCATGTCTTCCCTGGACCGGAATCAAGCATCCTAGGACCGGTTTCTGGCTATCAGCCGTCATCAGCCAGGATAGCTTGACTCCAGTGGCGTAGTGAGCACGGGTCCCACGTCTGGGAATACCCATCCCACTTAGGGCGAAAAGCGTTACAACAAACAAATGTTGGACGGAATGCTGACATTCTCCCCCAGTCAAGAGATCTGGGTTAAATCCATCGTTTTTTTGCCCACTACACCACCCCAGTTTAGACATGGCCATATGCAAATCAGTCTTGACCCTGTGCCTCATGGGAACAGTCCAGCCCGAACTGCCAAGCCATGTCTTCCCTGGACCGGAATCAAGCATCCTAGGACCGGTTTCTGGCTATCAGCCGTCATCAGCCAGGATAGCTTGACTCCAGTGGCGTAGTGAGCACGGGTCCCACGTCTGGGAATACCCATCCCACTTAGGGCGAAAAGCGTTACAACAAACAAATGATGGACGGAATGCTGACAATGCAGACATTCTCCCCCAGTCAAGAGATCTGGGTTAAATCCATCGTTTTTTTGCCCACTACACCACCCCAGTTTAGACATGGCCATATGCAAATCAGTCTTGACCCTGTGCCTCATGGGAACAGTCCAGCCCGAACTGCCAAGCCATGTCTTCCCTGGACCGGAATCAAGCATCCTAGGACCGGTTTCTGGCTATCAGCCGTCATCAGCCAGGATAGCTTGACTCCAGTGGCGTAGTGAGCACGGGTCCCACGTCTGGGAATACCCATCCCACTTAGGGCGAAAAGCGTTACAACAAACAAATGATGGACGGAATGCTGACAATGCAGGCATTCTCCCCCAGTCAAGAGATCTGGGTTAAATCCATCGTTTTTTTGCCCACTACACCACCCCAGTTTAGACATGGCCATATGCAAATCAGTCTTGACCCTGTGCCTCATGGGATCAGTCCAGCCCGAACTGCCAAGCCATGTCTTCCCTGGACCGGAATCAAGCATCCTAGGACCGGTTTCTGGCTATCAGCAGTCATCAGCCAGGATAGCTTGACTCCAGTGGCGTAGTGAGCACGGGTCCCACGTCTGGGAATACCCATCCCACTTAGGGCGAAAAGCGTTACAACAAACAAATGATGGACGGAATGCTGACAATGCAGACATTCTCCCCCAGTCAAGAGATCTGGGTTAAATCCATCGTTTTTTTGCCCACTACACCACCCCAGTTTAGACATGGCCATATGCAAATCAGTCTTGACCCTGTGCCTCATGGGAACAGTCCAGCCCGAACTGCCAAGCCATGTCTTCCCTGGACCGGAATCAAGCATCCTAGGACCGGTTTCTGGCTATCAGCCGTCATCAGCCAGGATAGCTTGACTCCAGTGGCGTAGTGAGCACGGGTCCCACGTCTGGGAATACCCATCCCACTTAGGGCGAAAAGCGTTACAACAAACAAATGATGGACGGAATGCTGACAATGCAGACATTCACCCCCAGTCAAGAGATCTGGGATAAATCCATCGTTTTTTTGCCCACTACACCACCCCAGTTTAGACATGGCCATATGCAAATCAGTCTTGACCCTGTGCCTCATGGGAACAGTCCAGCCCGAACTGCCAAGCCATGTCTTCCCTGGACCGGAATCAAGCATCCTAGGACCGGTTTCTGGCTATCAGCTGTCATCAGCCAGGATAGCTTGACTCCAGTGGCGTAGTGAGCACGGGTCCCACGTCTGGGAATACCCATCCCACTTAGGGCGAAAAGCGTTACAACAAACAAATGATGGACGGAATGCTGACAATGCAGACATTCACCCCCAGTCAAGAGATCTGGGATAAATCCATCGTTTTTTTGCCCACTACACCACCCCAGTTTAGACATGGCCATATGCAAATCAGTCTTGACCCTGTGCCTCATGGGAACAGTCCAGCCCGAACTGCCAAGCCATGTCTTCCCTGGACCGGAATCAAGCATCCTAGGACCGGTTTCTGGCTATCAGCCGTCATCAGCCAGGATAGCTTGACTCCAGTGGCGTAGTGAGCACGGGTCCCACGTCTGGGAATACCCATCCCACTTAGGGCGAAAAGCGTTACAACAAACAAATGATGGACGGAATGCTGACAATGCAGACATTCACCCCCAGTCAAGAGATCTGGGTTAAATCCATCGTTTTTTTGCCCACTACACCACCCCAGTTTAGACATGGCCATATGCAAATCAGTCTTGACCCTGTGCCTCATGGGAACAGTCCAGCCCGAACTGCCAAGCCATGTCTTCCCTGGACCAGAATCAAGCATCCTAGGACCGGTTTCTGGCTTTCAGCCGTCATCAGCCAGGATAGCTTGACTCCAGTGGCGTAGTGAGCACGGGTCCCACGTCTGGGAATACCCATCCCACTTAGGGCGAAAAGCGTTACAACAAACAAATGATGGACGGAATGCTGACAATGCAGACATTCTCCCCCAGTCAAGAGATCTGGGTTAAATCCATAGTTTTTTTGCCCACTACACCACCCCAGTTTAGACATCGCCGTATGCAAATCAGACTTGACCCTGTGCTTCATGGGAACAGTCCAGCCCGAACTGCCAAGCCATGTCTTCCCTGGACCGGAATCAAGCATCCTAGGACCGGTTTCTGGCTATCAGCCGTCATCAGCCAGGATAGCTTGACTCCAGTGGCGTAGTGAGCACGGGTCCCACGTCTGGGAATACCCATCCCACTTAGGGCGAAAAGCGTTACAACAAACAAATGATGGACGGAATGCTGACAATGCAGACATTCTCCCCCAGTCAAGAGATCTGGGATAAATCCATCGTTCTTTTGCCCACTACGCCACCCCAGTTTAGACATGGCCATATGCAAATCAGTCTTGACCCTGTGCCTCATGGGAACAGTCCAGCCCGAACTGCCAAGCCATGTCTTCCCTGGACCGGAATCAAGCATCCTAGGACCGGTTTCTGGCTATCAGCCGTCATCAGCCATGATAGCTTGACTCCAGTGGCGTAGTGAGCACGGGTCCCACGTCTGGGAATACCCATCCCACTTAGGGCGAAAAGCGTTACAACAAACAAATAATGGACGGAATGCTGACAATGCAGACATTCTCCCCCAGTCAAGAGATCTGGGTTAAATCCATCGTTTTTTTGCCCACTACACCACCCCAGTTTAGACATGGCCATATGCAAATCAGTCTTGACCCTGTGCCTCATGGGAACAGTCCAGCCCGAACTGCCAAGCCATGTCTTCCCTGGACCGGAATCAAGCATCCTAGGACCGGTTTCTGGCTATCAGCCGTCATCAGCCAGGATAGCTTGACTCCAGTGGCGTAGTGAGCACGGGTCCCACGTCTGGGAATACCCATCCCACTTAGGGCGAAAAGCGTTACAACAAACAAATGATGGACAGAATGCTGACCATGCAGACATTCTCCCCCAGTCAAGAGATCTGGGTTGAATCCATCGTTCTTTTGCCCACTACACCACCCCAGTTTAGACATGGCCATATGCAAATCAGTCTTGACCCTGTGCCTCATGGGAACAGTCCAGCCCGAACTGCCAAGCCATGTCTTCCCTGGACCGGAATCAAGCATCCTAGGACCGGTTTCTGGCTATCAGCCGTCATCAGCCAGGATAGCTTGACTCCAGTGGCGTAGTGAGCACGGGTCCCACGTCTGGGAATACCCATCCCACTTAGGGCGAAAAGCGTTACAACAAACAAATGTTGGACGGAATGCTGACATTCTCCCCCAGTCAAGAGATCTGGGTTAAATCCATCGTTTTTTTGCCCACTACACCACCCCAGTTTAGACATGGCCATATGCAAATCAGTCTTGACCCTGTGCCTCATGGGAACAGTCCAGCCCGAACTGCCAAGCCATGTCTTCCCTGGACCGGAATCAAGCATCCTAGGACCGGTTTCTGGCTATCAGCCGTCATCAGCCAGGATAGCTTGACTCCAGTGGCGTAGTGAGCACGGGTCCCACGTCTGGGAATACCCATCCCACTTAGGGCGAAAAGCGTTACAACAAACAAATGATGGACGGAATGCTGACAATGCAGACATTCTCCCCCAGTCAAGAGATCTGGGTTAAATCCATCGTTTTTTTGCCCACTACACCACCCCAGTTTAGACATGGCCATATGCAAATCAGTCTTGACCCTGTGCCTCATGGGAACAGTCCAGCCCGAACTGCCAAGCCATGTCTTCCCTGGACCGGAATCAAGCATCCTAGGACCGGTTTCTGGCTATCAGCCGTCATCAGCCAGGATAGCTTGACTCCAGTGGCGTAGTGAGCACGGGTCCCACGTCTGGGAATACCCATCCCACTTAGGGCGAAAAGCGTTACAACAAACAAATGATGGACGGAATGCTGACAATGCAGGCATTCTCCCCCAGTCAAGAGATCTGGGTTAAATCCATCGTTTTTTTGCCCACTACACCACCCCAGTTTAGACATGGCCATATGCAAATCAGTCTTGACCCTGTGCCTCATGGGATCAGTCCAGCCCGAACTGCCAAGCCATGTCTTCCCTGGACCGGAATCAAGCATCCTAGGACCGGTTTCTGGCTATCAGCAGTCATCAGCCAGGATAGCTTGACTCCAGTGGCGTAGTGAGCACGGGTCCCACGTCTGGGAATACCCATCCCACTTAGGGCGAAAAGCGTTACAACAAACAAATGATGGACGGAATGCTGACAATGCAGACATTCTCCCCCAGTCAAGAGATCTGGGTTAAATCCATCGTTTTTTTGCCCACTACACCACCCCAGTTTAGACATGGCCATATGCAAATCAGTCTTGACCCTGTGCCTCATGGGAACAGTCCAGCCCGAACTGCCAAGCCATGTCTTCCCTGGACCGGAATCAAGCATCCTAGGACCGGTTTCTGGCTATCAGCCGTCATCAGCCAGGATAGCTTGACTCCAGTGGCGTAGTGAGCACGGGTCCCACGTCTGGGAATACCCATCCCACTTAGGGCGAAAAGCGTTACAACAAACAAATGATGGACGGAATGCTGACAATGCAGACATTCACCCCCAGTCAAGAGATCTGGGATAAATCCATCGTTTTTTTGCCCACTACACCACCCCAGTTTAGACATGGCCATATGCAAATCAGTCTTGACCCTGTGCCTCATGGGAACAGTCCAGCCCGAACTGCCAAGCCATGTCTTCCCTGGACCAGAATCAAGCATCCTAGGACCGGTTTCTGGCTATCAGCCGTCATCAGCCAGGATAGCTTGACTCCAGTGGCGTAGTGAGCACGGGTCCCACGTCTGGGAATACCCATCCCACTTAGGGCGAAAAGCGTTACAACAAACAAATGATGGACGGAATGCTGACAATGCAGACATTCTCCCGCAGTCAAGAGATCTGGGTTGAATCCATCGTTCTTTTGCCCACTACACCACCCCAGTTTAGACATGGCCATATGCAAATCAGTCTTGACCCTGTGCCTCATGGGAACAGTCCAGCCCGAACTGCCAAGCCATGTCTTCCCTGGACCGGAATCAAGCATCCTAGGACCGGTTTCTGGCTATCAGCCGTCATCAGCCAGGATAGCTTGACTCCAGTGGCGTAGTGAGCACGGGTCCCACGTCTGGGAATACCCATCCCACTTAGGGCGAAAAGCGTTACAACAAACAAATGTTGGACGGAATGCTGACAATGCAGACATTCTCCCCCAGTCAAGAGATCTGGGTTAAATCCATCGTTTTTTTGCCCACTACACCACCCCAGTTTAGACATGGCCATATGCAAATCAGTCTTGACCCTGTGCCTCATGGGAACAGTCCAGCCCGAACTGCCAAGCCATGTCTTCCCTGGACCGGAATCAAGCATCCTAGGACCGGTTTCTGGCTATCAGCCGTCATCAGCCAGGATAGCTTGACTCCAGTGGCGTAGTGAGCACGGGTCCCACGTCTGGGAATACCCATCCCACTTAGGGCGAAAAGCGTTACAACAAACAAATGATGGACGGAATGCTGACAATGCAGACGTTCTCCCCCAGTCAAGAGATCTGGGTTAAATCCATCGTTTTTTTGCCCACTACACCTCCCCAGTTTAGACATGGCCATATGCAAATCAGTCTTGACCCTGTGCCTCATGGGAACAGTCCAGCCCGAACTGCCAAGCCATGTCTTCCCTGGACCGGAATCAAGCATTCTAGGACCGGTTTCTGGCTATCAGCAGTCATCAGCCAGGATAGCTTGACTCCAGTGGCGTAGTGAGCACGGGTCCCACGTCTGGGAATACCCATCCCACTTAGGGCGAAAAGCGTTACAACAAACAAATGATGGACGGAATGCTGACAATGCAGACATTCTCCCCCAGTCAAGAGATCTGGGTTAAATCCATCGGTTTTTTGCCCACTACACCACCCCAGTTTAGACATGGCCATATGCAAATCAGTCTTGACCCTGTGCCTCATGGGAACAGTCCAGCCCAAACTGCCAAGCCATGTCTTCCCTGGACCGGAATCAAGCATCCTAGGACCGGTTTCTGGCTATCAGCCGTCATCAGCCAGGATAGCTTGACTCCAGTGGCGTAGTGAGCACAGGTCCCACGTCTGGGAATACCCATCCTACTTAGGGCGAAAAGCGTTACAACAAACAAATGATGGACGGAATGCTGACAATGCAGACATTCTCCCCCAGTCAAGAGATCTGGGTTAAATCCATCGTTTTTTTGCCCACTACACCACCCCAGTTTAGACATGGCCATATGCAAATCAGTCTTGACCCTGTGCCTCATGGGAACAGTCCAGCCCGAACTGCCAAGCCATGTCTTCCCTGGACCGGAATCAAGCATCCTAGGACCGGTTTCTGGCTATCAGCCGTCATCAGCCAGGATAGCTTGACTCCAGTGGCGTAGTGAGCACGGGTCCCACGTCTGGGAATACCCATCCCACTTAGGGCGAAAAGCGTTACAACAAACAAATGATGGATGGAATGCTGACAATGCAGACATTCTCCCCCAGTCAAGAGATCTGGGTTAAATCCATCGTTTTTTTGCCCACTACACCACCCCAGTTTAGACATGGCCATATGCAAATCAGTCTTGACCCTGTGCCTCATGGGAACAGTCCAGCCCGAACTGCCAAGCCATGTCTTCCCTGGACCGGAATCAAGCATCCTAGGACCGGTTTCTGGCTATCAGCCGTCATCAGCCAGGATAGCTTGACTCCAGTGGCGTAGTGAGCACGGGTCCCACGTCTGGGAATACCCATGCCACTTAGGGCGAAAAGCGTTACAACAAACAAATGATGGACGGAATGCTGACAATGCAGACATTCTCCCCCAGTCAAGAGATCTGGGTTAAATCCATCGTTTTTTTGCCCACTACACCACCCCAGTTTAGACATGGCCATATGCAAATCAGTCTTGACCCTGTGCCTCATGGGAACAGTCCAGCCCGAACTGCCAAGCCATGTCTTCCCTGGACCGGAATCAAGCATCCTAGGACCGGTTTCTGGCTATCAGCCGTCATCAGCCAGGATAGCTTGACTCCAGTGGCGTAGTGAGCACGGGTCCCACGTCTGGGAATACCCATCCCACTTAGGGCGAAAAGCGTTACAACAAACAAATGATGGACGGAATGCTGACAATGCAGACATTCTCCCCCAGTCAAGAGATATGGGTTAAATCCATCGGTTTTTTGCCCACTACACCACCCCAGTTTAGACATGGCCATATGCAAATCAGTCTTGACCCTGTGCCTCATGGGAACAGTCCAGCCCGAACTGCCAAGCCATGTCTTCCCTGGACCGGAATCAAGCATCCTAGGACCGGTTTCTGGCTATCAGCAGTCATCAGCCAGGATAGCTTGACTCCAGTGGCGTAGTGAGCACGGGTCCCACGTCTGGGAATACCCATCCCACTTAGGGCGAAAAGCGTTACAACAAACAAATGATGGACGGAATGCTGACAATGCAGACATTCTCCCCCAGTCAAGAGATCTGGGTTAAATCCATCGCTTTTTTGCCCACTACACCACCCCAGTTTAGACATGGCCATATGCAAATCAGTCTTGACCCTGTGCCTCATGGGAACAGTCCAGCCCGAACTGCCAAGCCATGTCTTCCCTGGACCGGAATCAAGCATCCTAGGACCGGTTTCTGGCTATCAGCCGTCATCAGCCAGGATAGCTTGACTCCAGTGGCGTAGTGAGCACGGGTCCCACGTCTGGGAATACCCATCCTACTTAGGGCGAAAAGCGTTACAACAAACAAATGATGGATGGAATGCTGACAATGCAGACATTCTCCCCCAGTCAAGAGATCTGGGTTAAATCCATCGTTTTTTTGCCCACTACACCACCCCAGTTTAGACATGGCCATATGCAAATCAGTCTTGACCCTGTGCCTCATGGGAACAGTCCAGCCCGAACTGCCAAGCCATGTCTTCCCTGGACCGGAATCAAGCATCCTAGGACCGGTTTCTGGCTATCAGCCGTCATCAGCCAGAATAGCTTGACTCCAGTGGCGTACTGAGCACGGGTCCCACGTCTGGGAATACCCATCCCACTTAGGGCGAAAAGTGTTACAACAAACAAATGATGGACGGAATGCTGACAATGCAGACATTCTCCCCCAGTCAAGAGATCTGGGTTAAATCCATCGTTTTTTTGCCCACTACACCACCCCAGTTTAGACATGGCCATATGCAAATCAGTCTTGACCCTGTGCCTCATGGGAACAGTCCAGCCCGAACTGCCAAGCCATGTCTTCCCTGGACCGGAATCAAGCATCCTAGGACCGGTTTCTGGCTATCAGCCGTCACCAGCCAGGATAGCTTGACTCCAGTGGCGTAGTGAGCACGGGTCCCACGTCTGGGAATACCCATCCCACTTAGGGCGAAAAGCGTTACAACAAACAAATGATGGACGGAATGCTGACAATGCAGACATTCACCCCCAGTCAAGAGATCTGGGTTAAATCCATCATTTTTTTGCCCACTACACCACCCCAGTTTAGACATGGCCATATGCAAATCAGTCTTGACCCTGTGCCTCATGGGAACAGTCCAGCCCGAACTGCCAAGCCATGTCTTCCCTGGACCAGAATCAAGCATCCTAGGACCGGTTTCTGGCTATCAGCCGTCATCAGCCAGGATAGCTTGACTCCAGTGGCGTAGTGAGCACGGGTCCCACGTCTGGGAATACCCATCCCACTTAGGGCGAAAAGCGTTACAACAAACAAATGATGGACGGAATGCTGACAATGCAGACATTCTCCCCCAGTCAAGAGATCTGGGTTGAATCCATCGTTCTTTTGCCCACTACACCACCCCAGTTTAGACATGGCCATATGCAAATCAGTCTTGACCCTGTGCCTCATGGGAACAGTCCAGCCCGAACTGCCAAGCCATGTCTTCCCTGGACCGGAATCAAGCATCCTAGGACCGGTTTCTGGCTATCAGCCGTCATCAGCCAGGATAGCTTGACTCCAGTGGCGTAGTGAGCACGGGTCCCACGTCTGGGAATACCCATCCCACTTAGGGCGAAAAGCGTTACAACAAACAAATGATGGACAGAATGCTGACAATGCAGACATTCTCCCCCAGTCAAGAGATCTGGGTTAAATCCATCGTTTTTTTGCCCACTACATCACCCCAGTTTAGACATGGCCATATGCAAATCAGTCTTGACCCTGTGCCTCATGGGAACAGTCCAGCCCGAACTGCCAAGCCATGTCTTCCCTGGACCGGAATCAAGCATCCTAGGACCGGTTTCTGGCTATCAGCCGTCATCAGCCAGGATAGCTTGACTCCAGTGGCGTAGTGAGCACGGGTCCCACGTCTGGGAATACCCATCCCACTTAGGGCGAAAAGCGTTACAACAAACAAATGATGGACGGAATGCTGACAATGCAGACATTCTCCCCCAGTCAAGAGATCTGGGTTAAATCCATCGTTTTTTTGCCCACTACACCACCCCAGTTTAGACATGGCCATATGCAAATCAGTCTTGACCCTGTGCCTCATGGGAACAGTCCAGCCCGAACTGCCAAGCCATGTCTTCCCTGGACCGGAATCAAGCATCCTAGGACCGGTTTCTGGCTATCAGCCGTCATCAGCCAGGATAGCTTGACTCCAGTGGCGTAGTGAGCACGTGTCCCACGTCTGGGAATACCCATCCCACTTAGGGCGAAAAGCGTTACAACAAACAAATGATGGATGGAATGCTGACAATGCAGACATTCTCCCCCATTCAAGAGATCTGGGTTAAATCCATCGTTTTTTTGCCCACTACACCACCCCAGTTTAGACATGGCCATATGCAAATCAGTCTTGACCCTGTGCCTCATGGGAACAGTCCAGCCCGAACTGCCAAGCCATGTCTTCCCTGGACCGGAATCAAGCATCCTAGGACCGGTTTCTGGCTATCAGCCGTCATCAGCCAGGATAGCTTGACTCCAGTGGCGTAGTGAGCACGGGTCCCACGTCTGGGAATACCCATCCCACTTAGGGCGAAAAGCGTTACAACAAACAAATGATGGACGGAATGCTGACAATGCAGACATTCTCCCCCAGTCAAGAGATCTGGGTTAAATCCATCGTTTTTTTGCCCACTACACCACCCCAGTTTAGACATGGCCATATGCAAATCAGTCTTGACCCTGTGCCTCATGGGAACAGTCCAGCCCGAACTGCCAAGCCATGTCTTCCCTGGACCGGAATCAAGCATCCTAGGACCGGTTTCTGGCTATCAGCCGTCATCAGCCAGGATAGCTTGACTCCAGTGGCGTAGTGAGCACGGGTCCCACGTCTGGGAATACCCATCCCACTTAGGGCGAAAAGCGTTACAACAAACAAATGATGGACGGAATGCTGACAATGCAGACATTCTCCCCCAGTCAAGAGATCTGGGTCAAGCTATCCTGGCTGATGACGGCTAGATAGCCAGAAACCGGTCCTAGGATGCTTGATTCCGGTCCAGGGAAGACATGGCTTGGCAGTTCCGGCTGGACTGTTCCCATGAGGCACAGGGTCAAGACTGATTTGCATATGGCCATGTCTAAACTGGGGTGGTGTAGTGGGCAAAAGAACGATGGATTCAACCCAGATCTCTTGACTGGGGGAGAATGTCTGCATTGTCAGCATTCCGTCCATCATTTGTTTGTTGTAACGCTTTTCGCCCTAAGTGGGATGGGTATTCCCAGACGTGGGACCCGTGCTCACTACGCCACTGGAGTCAAGCTATTCTGGCTGATGACGGCTGATAGCCAGAAACCGGTCCTAGGATGCTTGATTCCGGTCCAGGGAAGACATGGCTTCGCAGTTCGGGCTGGACTGTTCCCATGAGGCACAGGGTCAAGACTGATTTGCATATGGCCATGTCTAAACTGGGGTGGTGTAGTGGGCAAAAGAACGATGGATTCAACCCAGATCTCTTGACTGGGGGAGAATGCCTGCATTGTCAGCATTCCGTCAATCATTTGTTTGTTGTAACGCTTTTCGCCCTAAGTGGGATGGGTATTCCCAGACGTGGGACCCGTGCTCACTACGCCACTGGAGTCAAGCTATCCTGGCTGATGACGGCTGATAGCCAGAAACCGGTCCTAGGATGCTTGATTCCGGTCCAGGGAAGACATTGCTTGGCAGTTCGGGCTGGACTGATTTGCATATGGCCATGTCTAAACTGGGGTGGTGTAGTGGGCAAAAGAACGATGGATTCAACCCAGATCTCTTGACTGGGGGAGAATGTCTGCATTGTCAGCATTCCGTCCATCATTTGTTTGTTGTAACGCTTTTTGCCCTAAGTGGGATGTGTATTCCCAGACGTGGGACCCGTGCTCACTACGCCACTGGAGTCAAGCTATCCTGGCTGATGACGGCTGATAGCCAGAAACTGGTCCTAGGATGCTTGATTCCGGTCCAGGGAAGTCATGGCTTGGCAGTTCGGGCTGGACTGTTCCCATGAGGCACAGGGTCAAGACTGATTTGCATATGGCCATGTCTAAACTGGGGTGGTGTAGTGGGCAAAAGAACGATGGATTCAACCCAGATCTCTTGACTGGGGGAGAATGTCTGCATTGTCAGCATTCCGTCCATCATTTGTTTGTTGTAACGCTTTTCGCCCTAAGTGGGATGGGTATTCCCAGACGTGGGACCCGTGCTCACTACGCCACTGGAGTCAAGCTATCCTGGCTGATGACGGCTGATAGCCAGAAACCGGTCCTAGGATGCTTGATTCCGGTCCAGGGAAGACATGGCTTGGCAGTTCGGGCTGGACTGTTCCCATGAGGCACAGGGTCAAGACTGATTTGCATATGGCCATGTCTAAACTGGGGTGGTGTAGTGGGCAAAAGAACGATGGATTCAACCCAGATCTCTTGACTGGGGGAGAATGTCTGCATTGTCAGCATTCCGTCCATCATTTGTTTGTTGTATCACAATGATGAGCGGCAGTTCGTACTTAAGTAGGGGGTCGGGTTCAGATTGCGTTGGACTCCAAGAAGGGTCCATGTGACCCCAAGCTGAGCCAGAGCCCGGCATCTGGCGCAAGCTTCCAAGGGCTCGCCCACTTTTAGGACAGAGGGTACACCAAACCACGAAGAATGGAAGGGGAGTTGTGGTACCAAACGCCTCCGAGGTGCGAACATAAAAACATAGAAAGATGGGATACGAGCGTCCGGGGGACGGGGAACAGGAGATACGTCCGAAACCAACGGAAAGAGAAAGACAATGAGGAGGTTAACGGGTGGGAGGGTGCAGGGTCCGAGGGGTGCAGAAGTATACGGAGTGTGGAAAGTAGAAAGACAGAGGAAGATCAGAGAAAACGAATGAGAAAGCAAAGGGAAATAACAATGCTTATCATTTGGATTTTGAGGATGCTATAACCGGATATAGTACCACAGATAGCGCCCTGGGCGTGGGAGGAGAGAAATGTGGCACCCTTGCTGATGGTAATGAATTAAATGAGGCATCAGGGGGTCCTCCTTCTGTTCAATGGTCAGTACCTGGATGATCAGGGACTGGCCAGCCCCAGAACACAAACCTCCTGGTCCTCCCCCAGCTCACCTAAATCACCGACAGCTGAGCTGCCTCGCGCCACGCTGATGATGGTTTTGTTGATGTGTGCCAGCAAGGCACAGAGGGTGAAGGTAGGGCAAGGAAGTGGGCGGAATGGGTGTTAAAAACATCAACCCGACATATAATAATAATGTATTAAACCACTTTAAACTGACAAATCATAAAGAAACGAACAGGCAGGGACAAGGCTGGAGCAGGATGAGAAGGGTGCTGCTGTTTGCATAAACTTGATGCCCACAGCCCCATAAGCTCCTCAAAATATTGGTGCCCTGGGCCCAGCTCGCCCTGTAGTACACCGATATGCTCACACTCTGCTCTGGCACTGCTTTGGTACCAGCAGGGCAAGCTTCCCTGACACGCAACAGGTAGAATACCAGACCTAACAACCTGTAAATATATTTCACAGTGAGGACGGGGCAGGCCCTAGGTGGAGACAGAACCTCGTGCCGAGAGCCATCTAAAAAGCACTCTGCTGCCAACAACCCCTCCTCACCTTCCTACCGAAAGACTTAAAATTAGGATTTTTCTCAGTTTAGGAGTCCTAAGGTTAAGACTCCATTACAACTACTAAACTGAGAAAAATCCAAATTTTAAGACTTTCGGTATTCACAGAAGGCATTTAGGAGTCCTAAAGTTAGGACTCCTAACTTCTGTGAATACCGAAATGAGTAAGTGCCTTCTGTGAATACCAAAAGGAGTAAGTGCCTTCTGTGAATACCAAAATGGTAGTAAGTTTAGGATTTTGTCTTAAGTTAGTTCTGTGAATCGGGCCCGATGTCTCTGGATTTTTTCTATGCTCTATTTGAGAAAAACTCAAGTGAAACTGAAAAGGTGGTGTGCAGCGAATATTGGTTGTAAGGTGTAGTTAGGTGTCTGAGAGCAGGCAATTATGGCATACTGGAAATGGGCTGGGTGCGTAAGGTGAGGTCTGACTACTATACACAAAGTTGGTGGATATTTGATTTGGGTTATATTTGCAGCATAGCGATACCTGTTTTTATGGCAGATTTTAGGCATCTAATTTGGCACTCCGTGTACAACAGTAATGCCAGTTTCCTTACACATTTTCTCTTCTACACAAGCCCCATGGGGCAAGTGAACTCACCTCCTCTTCCACTCTTTGCCACCACTGCAGGCACCCGAATGTAAGGGGCCACTGCTGTGCAGTGTCTGCAGACTGGTGTGTGGCCGGCTTCTTTACTGATTTATACCTCCAACTTTTGTGTTGGCACTGTGCTGCGTGCCACTCTACAGACAGACGACTACCTAGCGCAAGGGTTTCCAGCCTTTTTATTAACAAGAGATACTTATGTTCAATGAAAATCATGCCAAATTAGTAATATTATTTGTGTTGTATACGTCAGGCAAGCCTGCATTAGTGACCACCATGCACAATGCCAGTCATGACCACTTAAGTGCAGGGTTGCCAGCAGTAAAGTAAAAACTATTCTGTGAATTTGTAATGCCTCTTCAAGGGTAATACATAGCAGCCACAGCTGCAACGACTGCTTTGGGATACATTAATATTAATACATTAGAGGCATTCCAATATCAGCTTTAAATATCATTTGGAAATCACGGGTTCTGAAAATACACTCATTTTCATCTCTGATAGCCACTTTTCAATTTTGGTACATATATATTTATGCAGCCAAGCAAATGCTTCTAATGTAGTTCCCTGGGCTGCACACAGGAGAGCTACTTATTGTAAAAGCCTGAACTCGAGCCCGACTCTCTGTGAGGGGTAGAGCCCCATACATGGTCACAGCTCCAGGCCATAGCAGCAATCTCCCTGCATTCCTATGGCATGAGACAGATGTTCAGGTAGATTGTAAAGGGCACAAGCCGCGTGGTGCCCATCTGCTCTCAGATCTAATAACGGGACACAGAAAGATCCAGAGCACCAATGATTTTAGTAACTTTGGGAGGGACACAGACAATAGGGCAGGAAAGAGGGGCAGAGATGCCAGCTCTGACCGAAAAAGCTCCATCCATCAGTGGTCAGAAACAGACTCAAACGGGGACAAATGCTGCATTCCTGTCTTGCTGTAGATGATGAAGTGGCTGAACTTCCAAGATGGTACACAACCCATGTGCATGAAAGGATCAAATGGACACTTTATAGTGCATACGGTGATGCAGGCAATCCTCTGTCGAAGCAAGATGCATCTATCAGCAAACTCAGCCCTGCAGTTTACTTCTTCCAATAGTTTCCTGTAGTGCCGCAAAATAACCCTCCTCAAATCGTAAATTTAAAAGGGCAGAGAAAATGAGAGACAGGACAGATGAGAAAAGGGATTCAATAAAGATGATGAAAAAATAATCCACAAAGTAGTGTTCGTTTTCACCGAAGTGGCAGCCATGTTGCTGATCCAGCGGCAGTTAATGGTTATTTCGATCTCCAAGATGGCGCACACATTTGCAAGCAGTGGCTGAGAAGTTCGTTAATAGCAGTATGGAAGAAACAGTTTTTTTCCAATTACTGGAATATCAGTCATAATAAGAGAGATGGCAAAAGGAACATAGTTAAAAATACAATAATTTTCCAAATCAACAAATGAATCCAAAAGCACACAAATCGTTTTATTTGCACAGATTTCTGAACCCCAACTTCCTCCATCATTGCTTTCGTACCATGTGGCAGAGCAGGAGTGGGACTGGTGGTTAACAGACTACGAATAAAGACATCCACCATCCACAGTTCAAATGTAAAAAACTAGAATAAAGTACAAACACAAAATACATCGTCACAATACAATATGATGGAGTCTGCTGATTAATCTTTCTGAATAGCTGTGTTTACGGGGGCCATGAGTGCAGCGACAGTGTCAATGTTTAGCAATGATTTGTATGAAAAGTGACATGAATTAAAGATAAAGAGTCCAGGGATGGTTGGCCACAATCACAGGTATCCCAGAAAATGTAAGTCTGATCAAATTCAATCACCCATGCAGTCAATCTAACACACACATAACTGGGTAAGTGGCAACAGGAAATCCGCAAAGGAACTGGTTTGATTGATGGAATACTTTAAAATCAAATTAATTAAAAAAGGGCTGCATGATGGCAGCCGACGAAGATGGCCGCAGCCTATAGAAGCTCCGGACCCCCGTCCGGCTAAATTCACTATACGAACAGTCATCCGTGCCCAAAACTCAGTGCAATTGATGGCAGAGGTGCTGGGACTCCTGCGGCACCTATCGGATCCACTGCGGGGTGAAGAATCGCCGGCCGCACGCGCCTCTGATGGCAGCGCGGCCTGGGACCACGAGGCAGCCGGGGCTTTGATTGCCGGCTGTGCCCGAGGCGCCGTGGGACGCGCTGAGCTGCAGGCCGTTCCTTGTCGTGGACGGATTTCGAGCAGGGTAGAGGAACAGATACTTCGCATTTACCAGCGACAACACCGCAACGGCAGCCGGCTGGTGGGAAACTAGACAGGCCGCGTGCACGGTGAGGCAGCACAAGCAGGGGGCAGTGAGTACCATCAGCTAGCAGATAGCGGCCCTGGCTCATTCCAGCAGAGCAAGACACAATGGGGGGGGTCATGGCCAACGGGTGACCCACCAAAACAAACTTGAAAAATACCCCTTTTCCAAACTGGATCAGGATCAGCACTACCAATTCGATGCCGCTGCGGCGGCCGGCAAGGGCCCCGCAACAGGAAAAGAGGTCACACTAGCAGATATCATGACCATGCACCCCATATTGACAGACAACTTTCGAAGAGGGTAATAGCATTTACCATATAGCCCCGGGGGGGGGGGGGGGGGGTGGCCTCACAGGAGCTCTCTTCCCCCCACGAAGGTATGGGGTAATGGGACTTAGGCGCTCTGCAAAGTTGGGGTTGCAGGTAGTTCTGAAACCGTCTTGCAGGGAGGGGGGAGGAAGTATGGGTTTCTTGGGGTAACGCTTGTTTTATTTGGAATGTGTGTTGTTATCAGTTAAATGGCACACCTTATACTCATACACATGGTTCAGGTACGATCGTAGAGATCTCTTGGTCATGCAGCACAGATCCCCACACTGTCCATGACAGGGCCGTCTGACCCCTCTGATGTAGCGACTGCACGCTCACAGCATCTGCCGATAGTCTCCTGGAATGTCTCCGGGATAAGCTCAAGCAGGGATTGGTCCTGCAATACTTAAAGCGTAAGGCACCAGCGATAGCCCTGATACAAGAGACCCACTTAACAGGGACAACCTGTAAAGCTCTCGATAGATGGGGCTTCAAACTGGCAGTACATTCAGTTTACGTCCGGTTCCCGGCGGTAGGGATCCTCATTAAAAAAACAGCACCAGATTATTATAAACCACACAGACGATCAGGGCCGTTTCGCAGCCCTGTCATGCCAATGGGAAGGTCGGGTTCTCAATTTAGTTTCGGTATACATTCCCCCCCCGCACTCCACTCGCTGGTGTTTCCGGCACTCAGCGCGTTAATGCTTCAGCTCCCGCAGGGTAATTTAATCAAAGGCGGTGACCTCAATGCAACACTGGATGATACTCCAGATCACACAACCCCTCGACAACAGCATCAAACACACATTAACTTAGCAGACTTTCTGGACACCCTGAGTCTGGTAGATGTCTGGCGACTTCGTTTTCCACTGGCACGACAATATACATACCACTTGGGAGCGCATAACAGCCTGTCTAGAATAGATCATATATTGATACCGGCAGGTTAAGTCGGGAACTTTCTTGACGTTGCGCACTTACCGAGAGGCATCTCAGATCATTCCCCTGTCAGCGCTCTGTATACGTGGCACACTACAACACAGCAACTAATATTCCCTATGTACCCGGGATACCTCAAGAACGTGAAAATTGGGAAGGGGCTGACTGACGCTACCAAACTCTACTTTAGCGAGAACACGACCTCGGTCACCTCTCCACTAGTCCTATGGGAAGCCTGCAAAACGGTGCTCTGTGGACCTTATCGCAAATCATAAGAGGGAAACAGCCCAGACAGTGACGACACTCGAGCGGGAGGTGGGCGACCTGGAGAGGGCCCACAGACAGGACCCCTCCGACATGACCGCCCATTCGCTGCTTCTCAAAAAGCAGGAATACAGGGACTACTTATGGGAGGAAGCGAAGAAGCGAATCTCCGTTACTCAGCACACTGTATATGAAGTCGGTGATAAGGCCGGCAAGCTTCTGGCATGGCTTGATAAAAGGGAAAAGGCAAACAGGTGGATTGCGGAACTCCAACTTCCCACAGGACTATAGACAGGTTTACACCTCGGCGCTTACAATAACACAGGAGGAAGCGGAGGACTTCATCAGCGATATCAGACTTCCCAAACTCATGGAGATGAAGTCTCAATTATTAGAGGTGGAACATAGCGATTGCGATCAGGAATTTCCATTCGGGGAAGGCCCTGAGCCCGAAAGGTATCCCCATAGAGTGGTACAAGCAAAATGCAATGACACTCATGCCCAGAATCAGAAGTCACAAAACGCCTCTGAAACAACAAACCAGCACACATAGCATGGACAAAGTTGTTCCCAACGTGGTACTACCAAGTATACTACTGGGCGTCCCAATTAACTGTCATCATTCACTGGCTCCATGTCCCGCACACGGACCAGGCCTATAGCCTCGATAGATTAGAACTGGGCGAGGAGGGATTGTATTGAGCGCTCTATAACAAGACACAGGCCCTAACAGACCCAACGAACCACATACACATATCTAACACAGTGCGCAGAAAGTTGGGGTGGCATAATAAGATCACACAAGCAACACCCCTGTGGGTCATGGATACACTAGGTAGGCTGAGCAAGAGCGAAGGCTTCAAAAACTGAGACAACAGAAGGATATCCAAGGTTGGGGATTTCTGGGTGTGGGGAAAGATGGTCCCTTTTGAGCAACTCCAGAAGCAATATGAGATGGCACCGACGAAACAGTACCGTTATCGCCAGATCAAGCACGCACTAGAGGCAGCGATTTCCCTGGCACTACTCCACCAGTGGCTCCTCCGCTAGAGGATAGACTACTAACAGATCATATGACCACAAGAGCAATCTCCATGACTTACCGTAAGATTATCAACAACATGCCTGACCCCATGCAAAGGCTCAGAGACACATGAGGGGAGGAGGTGGGAGAACTAGATGATTGGGAGGAAGCGTTTGCGTCACCCAGAGAGGTAGCGATCACATCCAAGCTGTGATTAGTACAGCTCAAAATATTCCACAGAATTTACTATACTAGAACCACGCTCTATAAAATAGGAAGAGCTCCTACCCAGATCTGCCTACGACAATGTGGGGCGATTGGTACCTTCTTTCACACACTCTGGGAGTGCCCCACAATACAGTCATACTGGAAATCTGTCGTTAATACCATTACAAGAGTTAGCGGGAAACCAGTCTCTCCTTAACCCGAACGCTGCATTCTAAATATTTGGGAAGCAACAGATCTTAACTCCATAGCGCAAACATGAGCGACACTGGGAATGATGCTGGCTAAGAGAAACACTGCCCAGCATTGAGGGCGGGTGAGGGGGGACAACTGCACCCACGCACACAGAATGGTGTTAGGATACTGACAGGGCCATGTTGGGAGAAAAGACTGTATATGTGTGGAGAGGTTGTCTAAAAAAGTGGATTAAACTGTGGGGTGGATGGCACACCTACAGAGGGAGGCTATGTGAACTACCGACAATGCCTCCGGAACTGTCTTAATGTAAAGGAGACTTAAGTATGTGCTGACGTGCACCCAAACGCAACAAGTGTGTGATGGTATGATGATCCTGACAAATGATCTGTACTGTACATGACGATATGTACTTACCCATTGTGATGAACCTGAATGATGTAATTGTGCCACGTATATGTTCAATAAAAAGATCTTGAAAAAAAAAAAAGGGCTGCATGATCAATAAAAATCTCCAAGAATAGGCATGTGTCTCACGAAACAATATCTGCGACTTGGTCCAGGGCCACGTGAATGGGTGCACGTCTGCTGAGGTTACAGGAAGAACTGCAGACTAGAGGGACCAGCCTCTCCCCCTCTTAGCATTAATTAGTCAAGTTACAAAGAACTTTAAAAATGGCATGGCACCAATAATCAACAAGACAGAGAATTTTTGAAAATGATTTATTCTGAGGCACATCGCTGGACAAAATGCTCATTCTGGGTGAGCGAAAGGAACAGTATACAAGATTAGTGCGGGTCACTGGAAGAGGCAGGAAGCAATGTGGACACTTCGCCATAACAAAGCTGGATGGAAAAGCAAGGGCTAGGAACAAAAAGACATTTCAAAGAAAAGTTAGTTACTGCTAGAAGGCTAATCAAACAGGCTGGAATTCATGGTCTGAAATTCTGCTTAGTTGCCACAGATATGACACCCAGAAAGTTGAAACAAAAGTATTGAACAAACTATGAATGAAGTGTATCAGGTCTACGTTGATGAATGCATGGGAGTTTGAAGAATGTAGAAAAGCACTGCTAAGAGGTACTAGAGAAGGGAGCACAATACATGGCTAATGTGCAAGTGCAGTGTTACACGTCACACTTTCTATAGAACTGTGATGACCAAACTTTGTTTAAATTTCCTTGCAGCATGCCTGCTCTAAAAAGAGGCTTTCAGACCCCTTGTCAACACCTCCCAAAGCCAAGGAAAATTCCCAGACGACCTTAAGACTGGTTTGATCCTTACCCTGCTAAATAAATCATTCCTGGACCCGGCTGACCTCACCAACTTCTGCAGTAGTGCCCACATTCCATTCCTAGGAAAAATCATCAAGAAGGCAGTTGCCCTCCAGCTAAAGGATCATAGCAGCAAGAATAGCCTTCTACAGGACTACCAATCAGGCTTAAGACCATTCAAAGCACTAAGTTAGCCACATTACATGTAGTCGAAGAGGACTTCCTCCTCAAAGACAAATATGACTCTGCCTCCGGCGCCTGCTTGACCTCTCAGCACCCTTCAACACAGTCGACCATCCACAACTGATCAAGACCCTGAAAAACACGCATGGGACTTTAAGGCACTGTCATGAAATGGTTCACAGCTTAACTCAACAACTGACATCAGTGTGTGCAAACAGTACCCACCAGAGCAGACTGCTCATCTCCGCTGGAGTACTTCAGGGCTCTATCCTTTCTCCCTTCGCCTACAACCTCTACACAAAATCTTTTGGATCATTCCTTGCAGACAGCAACATCGAGATCTATAAATGCGCAGATGATGCACAGTGCTACTAAGAAAAAAATATCCTTACCCAATGATATAGAGACACGGATCTCATATTGAAGCAACAGATAGGAAGACCAAAATAGCTTGGATCCACCTCTCCCTTTTATAGAGAGTGAAGGCTTTTCTCACAAAAGAGGGCTCCCACAACAACCATACAAACCTCAGTCCAGCACACTGCTCTGAGGTCTCCCCAATACTACCTTAGTATCTCTGAATGTTATCCTACATTCAGTGGGATGGCTCGGCAAGAGCTAAAATAAATTTAAATATCACCCCAATGTTAAAAGGCCTACCCTGGTGTCC
Organism: Triturus cristatus; assembly: GCF_964204655.1. NCBI lineage: Eukaryota > Metazoa > Chordata > Amphibia > Caudata > Salamandridae > Triturus > Triturus cristatus. Next base: position 1,868,966,872 of record NC_140589.1, on the reverse strand, counting down.
CCTTCCAGCCTGGATCAACTTCAAGACCAGTTGCATCACTTATAAAGCGCTCAACAACAAGACCCCAGCTTTCTTGGCAAACAAACTAGTAATATCTGGGAAACTGAACATTGCCAGACTGGGAATAAACCACTGCAAGATAGAAATAAAAAACGAAGGCAAGTCTTTTGTGTTCATGCTCCAAGGATCTGGAACAGCATCTCTAGCGACATAAGATCAGCACTGACTCTCCTACAATTCAGAAAAAAGCGGACGGAAAACCTCTTCAAGGAGCACTATGCCTGACCCGACAGGCTACCCTTGACCTTCCGCAAATGATTGGATCTTTCCAGAGGCCATGGCCCCTGTTCAGCATTCCAATGCGCTCATGCAAGGTTCACTCTACAAATACCAACACATAAGTGCCTAGAGTGATAACAGATGCTACCTAATTGGTATGATAAGTGTTGAGTAACACTGGGTACACGAGTAGAAGAGGAGACTTGTTTGGATATTCTGGGATAAGGGCTATAAAAAGGCTGATGCTTTACTCAAGAGTCTGCTTTCAATCACTGGATTACATTGTGGTTTTTGACACCTTATGAAGGCCAAAGCACTACCATCACATTTAACAACCTTACATGTTGCCATTTCGTTTCCCAGAGGTCTGCAGGAAGGTATTAAGCTGTTCTACATGTCAAGACTTCCACAGTGAAGAAGACTTTGCATGAATTAAGTTATAAACTAAAAAGAAAATATGTATTAAAGACAGCTCAGGGTCGCAGCATGATTTTCGGCTCGCATAATCACGATGTGGAACAGCGGAAGAGGCCACTAACGCCCAAGCAGCTCACCTTGTTCCTCAAATGCTCCAATTCATGGTGCTCTGGATTTGTGTTCAGTATTTACATATTCTTTCAAGTCTGTATCACTAGCTTTCCTTCATTTATTTAGGATCTCACTTGTACTCGGAGGCTTGCACAACTACACTTACACTGGAAAATAAACAAATACAAGAAATAGCTGAGAAAGGCTGTATAACAGGGTGCCCAGAGGTCAAATAGACCACCACATTGCTCTGGATTGCACCTGCCCAGAGAAGAGGTGACTGTGCACAGGGGAGAAAGTGAAAACCGCTCAAAGGGGGCGCTATCTGCAGCCAGGTCTGGCGTACTCTAAGAATTTAATGAGAGAGAAAACATGTCTTCACCACTGGACCAGATGTTTGAGGAATCAATCACAACAAATAAACTCAACTGGTGCCATCTGGACTGGCAGCCACTATGAAGGCGAGGGAGACAAGAGGCTAGTCAGGCTGCAGGGGAAGAGACCTGAAGACTGGGAGATGGAGGCAAGAAAGGGATCAAAAGCGAGGCAGGTGTGGATGTTTTTTTCCATAGGAGAAAGGTAGCTCGTAAATGGGATGAGCTGTTAGTGCATTAAATCCACAACAGTAAGGAAAGCAGGAAGGTCAAGGGAATTCATGGCGCAAGCCGCTCATACACCCAGCCGCCCTCCCCCTGGTGCGCCAGTGGTCCCGGCGAGGACCCCCCACGTCGGAAGAGGATGCGGTCACTTAAGTAGTTTGGTTGCCCTTGCCAGAACTCCATCACATGTGGGTTTAGCAGATAACCGCCCCTGCGAAGCAAAAGATGAAGAGTTAACAGACGTCGCTGCCCACAGCTGAAAAGACTCTAGCTCCTAACATAATTTTGTATTTCTTCAAAGTGAAAATGATTTCATCTTTCCTCGTTTCTACAACTTCTCCTGTAATTGCAGTATTATGAGCGGTCACCCTCTGTATGGTTAGGTGTATTTAGAACCCTTAAATAAAATAAAACAGGAACTGCCTTATCAACTGAAATCACTATAAGACAAGGAAGCTCTGCTGCTGCATTTAAACTCCAAACACAAACACATGCCACACCCTCCAAGGGAAAATGCTCTGAGGAACAAAACAATGGCACAGGAAAAGAAATAGCGAGGAAAGGCAGGATCTTCTTTTTTACACACTGTCTTGAAGTGAGTGAGGAGGATAAGAAAGGGAGACCAGAGGAACTACAGAGAAAGACCGTAAGACATAAGTGAGAGAAGAAAAAGAGTGAGGGGGCAGAAAAAGAGAGAAAGAGAGCTACAGAGACTAATTCTGAAATGGAGAAAAGTAGAGACAATATAGAAACATTTTCAGAAACAGCTACCCAGACCACAACACCAGTACGAATCAAAAAGAGACCAGGGTGTGTCTCTTCCTGACTTTAAGACTCCATTCACTCAAGCTGATGTGGTACAAGGACAGGGAAGGCGGATGAGCCTATACAAGGCGAAAGTTAAACCATTCCCATGGAGGTTCTGAAAAGTGGATGCCTGCACAGAGCTGGAACTAGGGGATTTGTTGCACCAAAATCCACAACCTCACAGCTCCAGAGGGTTGAGATTGTTGGGATCAGTCTTCCGATTTAAAGTGAGGATTTCAGCCCCTTCCTGAACATGGTTCCACCACCGCTGCCACAACCAATGCTGTTTGTCCTAATAAGGAGGCTAAACTCTTCACACTATTACCCTGAGGCTCTCTCTCCAGCAGAGGTCGAGGTCTAGCCATCAGGCATGGCTGTATTGGGCTCCCTTGTTGCTCGGGTTCAGCTGCAAGTACAGCATTCAGAATTTCAGAGTGCATCAGTGTCCATCAGGCACTTGGAACAGCACTAGAGCTCACAACCGGGTCCCTGGTGGATGTAAAACTGAGGGGGCTGCAGGTAAGACATGTCTGAAAAGGGCAATAAAAACAATCCCACAGCGCTAGAGGTCAGGTAATCATTCTATTTCTGAACCCCCGCCCCTGTGCCATGCCCTTTTTTGGCTATTTGGGGCAGTTCGCGCTCAGGCTCCCATAACATTTTGTCCACAAAAGGTATCCAAGTCAAAGTTGCATACTTTTCTTCTAACATACTCTGGATTCTAAAGGTACCCATGGTTTGTGGATTCCAAAGGAGGGGACCGGGAAATTAGGCAAACTACAGCTAAATTTGGGTTTTTGGGGAAACAAATGCTGCAGAAGAAAGCGTCAGGTTTTTTTTCCCTGCAAATGGTATCAACAAAGGGTTTGTGGTGCTAAAATTACCATCTTCCCAGCTTACAGGAACAGGCAGACTTTTGTCAGAAAACCACAATTTTCTACGAAGTTTGGCATTTTACTGGGACATAGCCTATGTTTCCTATTTTTTGTGTGTTCAACCTCCTTCGAGTTGATTGGTGGAAATGGGTGTGAAACCAATAATGGACCCAGGAAAGCTATACATTTCTGAAAAGTAGATACCATTCTGAATTCAGCAAGGGGTCATTTGTGTAGATCCTTCAAGGTTTTCCTATAGAAACTAGCAGTTGAAATAATAAAATATTGAAATTGAGTTGAAAAAAACTGCCATTTGTGCCTAAATTTTTACCCATAACTTCTTTTAACTATGACAGATTTTTAAAAGGAATATACTATTACGTCTGTGAGATCTTTCTGGTTGCAGAGAAACAGGGATTGTAAGTTCAACAAGAACCTGCGGTACCCAGAGCCAATAACTTAGCTGTGCCTTGCAATGGTTTTTCATTGTGTACCGGATATACAGCAATTAATTTGGTAAAATATAAAGAGTGAAAAACAGGAACCAAGGAAACCTATTCCATTCCTAAATGGACACAATATATGGAGTTTAGAAGTAGTGGTTATGGTTCAGATCTTTTTAATGAGCTTTTCAATAAAAAAAAAAAAAGTGCCAGCAGCAGATTTCTCAGTAAACAGTAGATACTTAATCACTGATGAGGCCTAGCAAATTGTTGCTGATGTCGTGTTGGCGGATAAAGCACACCCCCCTGAACTACCCCCCACCCATCCCTTGCACACCCCACCAGCCGTGGTCCATACACGTAACAGCAGTGGGGCGGTAAGGCCACGTTGGGTGGGATTTCGAGGGACGATGCAGGGGGAAAATTAAATAATTAATTTTCCCTCTGCATCGTCACTCGAAACCCCTCTTCCTCCGCCCCCCTCCCCCCAAAAGCAGCCCCACTGCTGTTATCGGCACGGACCGCGGCTTCACCCTACATTGGGAATCTTGAAATGTTCAGTCGGTGAGGCTGCTCAGTGATTTGAAAGTTAGTGGTGGTTGAGTCGTCTCCGGTAAATGTAACAGTCGGACGTATCTTGTCATGTCACTTCTCTGAATTCCTGTGAAAGCAGGGACACACAGACGCCACAAATCCCCAAATGCCTCGCCCTTTCCGGCCCAATTCATTGCGCTCTTTTCCATACCCAGGATGTGCCATAGCCTTTGAAGCCCTCTAGTGTGTGTGGGGGTCTGTGATGTGCCCCAGTGGCTGACAATGCTTTGGATAGCGACCCCCAACGCCATGCCTATTTGACACCTGCGTCTGGATTTCAGAGGGTATGTTAAATGATTTGGAAGGCCCAGGAGAATGTATGCAGGGAAGCGCAGCAATTGGGTGTCCATATGCCTATCTATATCATCGAGCACCTGCGACCAGTACTGATAGATTCAGGGGCATTCCCACAAGATGTGTATAAATGTTCCCCACTTCCCGCACCCCCGCCACGAGTTCGTGCTTTGTGTGGGCTTGACCCTGTGTAGTCTAACCGGGGTGTAATACCAGTATGTGGCTACCTTTGTGAGGGTTTCGGTAAGGGTGTTGCTGTTGGTTGTGTCTGGCTCTGTGTGATCTCTTTCCTCACTCCTTAGCACTCAATGGCCTCCCCATCTCATCCTCCCACCTAGCTCGCCCAGCATTATGTACATGCTTATTATATTGGATTAAGAATGCGAATAACTCGGATATTAGCCCTTTATCTGAGTCTTTAGCTAGAAGCCATCTCTCATAGTGGGTGAGATACCGCTGTGTGTTAGGTTTGTTTTGTGGGTGTAGAATCCAATGCCATATTTGTAGTAATTAAGTCTTTCCGACTCCCAGACCTATATTCTTTGCGCATTTGGGGAAAAGAGAGCACACCCAGCCTCAAGGTCTTCTTCATGTGTGGTTTCCTGCCCTGCCAAATGAACTGTGAGAGTTCCGTTAGGAGTTTGGCGATCATGCCAGGGGATGGTGACAAGGGAAGAGTCTGAGAGAGATAAAGTATCTTGGGGAGGGTGGTCATTTTGGTTGCGGCTGTCTTTCCCAGCCAGGAGATCTGGAGACGCATCCACCAAGTCGTTGCTAATTTGCCGAAGTAATATTCGATAGTTATTAACTGCAGTTGCTTCTGTGGTCGTGGCAAGATTGAGCCCCAGGTACAGGATGGTCTCAGTAGCCCATTGAATGGGATACTGGTTTACCAGTTGATCCACTAGTTGGATTGGCAGGGAAAGGCTAAGTGCCTGTGACTTCCCAACATTAATCTGGAAGCCCGAAGCAGCTCCGAAGGATTCGAGCTCATCTACAAAGGCCAGCAAGGCTGTGGTTGGTTTATGTAATCTCACGAGCACAACATCGGCGTACAAGCTGATGGAGTGGCGGTCCCCTCCGAATGTCACCTAGTGTATTATGGGGTGATCTCGTATTCTCTGGGCCATTGGCTCCATGTAAAGAGCGATAAGTAGTGGGGGCATCCCTGGTGTGTGCCCATATTGATCGGAAAGAGCAAAGAGGTGCAGCCATTGAGCCTGACCATCGGCGTGAGTGCATGGTAACAGTTGAGGATTCGTGTCTTGCACTTTTCCCCGAAGCCAAAGTGCGTGAGGAACTGTTCAAGGTAAGGTTAGAGAACCCTTTTGAAGGGCCTATGTGCTATGATACTCATGAATAGTTTCAGGTCTATGTTGAGGAGGGAGATAGGTCTGTACGAGCTGCATTGCGATTTGTCTTTGCCTGGTTTAGGGAGGACTATTATGGAGGTCATCAACATCGAGGCCGTTATCGCTCCCAGTCTGCAAAGGAGTTAAATAATCACACCAGTATAAGCGCTAAGATAGAACAGGATTTGTAAAAAGCTGCGGAGTACCCATCTGGGCCAGGTGACTTTGCGAGTTTAAGCTTTGAGATGGCTGATATGACTACCTCTATGCGGATCTCGTCGAGGGATGCCGCCTGGTCCAAAGTAAGAGGTGTTGTTTGCGCCGAGTGAAGATACTGGGTTCCGGCTGCAGGATCTAGAGGCTGGTCTGTATATAAGTGAGAATAGAAATCTTTAAAGTTGTTTGCTATGACCATGTCATCTGTTACGAGGTCAAATGCAATTGAGCGAATTGAGTGTACCCCAGTTCCTGTTGTTTGGGTCGTAGCCTATCGACCAGTCCTGGCCACATCTGTCCTCGCCTACGTAAAAGGAGTGACGCAAGTGGAAAACGGTGTATTCCGCTCTGTCTAGGTCAATGGCTGCTAGTTGGGAATGAGTGTCAGATAACTGGCGCCATACTCTTGGAGCGCCTGTGCGCTGGTGGATACGCTCCAGCTCTCTGATATATTTTGTAAGGTCTTCCTTTTTCTCCTTGCAAATTTACTATCTGCTGCTGAGATCCCAATTAACTTGCCCCGAATTACTGCCTTGAGTGCCTCCTGCAACACGGCCAGTAAGACCCTTGGGGTGTCGTACTCTGTCAAATAGTCTTGAATTGCTTGCTGGATCTATGTCTTAACCTCCTGACGATGTAACAGGGTGTTGCATAGGCGCAAATGACTGGTGTGGGGTGTGATGGGGGGGAAGAATAGTGAGATGGTCACGGCTCCGTGATCTGAGAGCACCGCTATGTGCATTTAGGTGGCCTTTGTGAGCGTCCATGTTTCCCTCGTGCCTTGGAAGTAGTCTAGTCGAGCAGAGGTCTTGTGTGCGTTTGAGTAGAAGGAATATTACTTGGAGTGTCGGTGCGTAGTCCTCCATAGGTCCTCCCACCCCCGAACCCTCACCCTTTTATGTCCCTCCCAAGACAGGGCCCCGGCTTGTCCGTGTCCCTGGGTTGATCTATCCAAGGTGTTGTCACACACTAAATTAAGGATCTCCTAACTGCTGCTATCAGATATGTTGCCACTGCTGTTTTCGCTGCTTCATCAGCTAAGCTGTTGCCAACAGCATGTACCCGTACGCGTTGGTGACCAAGAGTAGGAATTACATTCACGAGCGGCAGACGTTGTTTAAGTTCTGCGACTCAAATCCAAAGCATTTTATGTTTGATTGTGCTACCTTTGGAATCACGATATTCATTTTGAGACCAAAAGAATAAATTGTCGTTGAAAGACTGTATACAGTAGTATGAGTCACTCACAATAAGAGTAGTCACTCGGGGATCAGCAAAATCAAGTGGAAGCACCAGAGCACGTAGCTCTGCCAACTGGGCGGTACAATCTTCCAATGTCTGCGTATGCACGACATCAGACTTGAATTCTCCGTTCACAAAAGTACCAGCCACTATTGCGCGCGCCGCTGAATAAGCATGCTTAGATTCCGTTGCCGGTTGCGCCGAACCGTCAGTGTAAATGATACAATGGTAATATGGTAATCCTCAAGCGGGCGCAAGGGGTAGCTGGATGAACAAATTCATACTGCAAATACTCCTGAGTCTGCAATTAGGCATCAAAGATGAAAGTGACATCCGGAGACGTCAAAGAAGTGGTCCATTGTATCCAACGTGGATGCAAAGCTTTAGAATTCGGTACACTGGCCTTCGTCACTGCCTCAAGGGCAGGATACGGTGTGACAACCAACAAGCGTTTTCCTTGTGATAGCGCTCTCTCTTTCAGAATCGCCATCTGTACTGCAGTTAACACCTTCTGTGGAAAAGCGCATTTCAGCCGAAGTGTACAAGTGTGTCCCCTTCAGTAAATGTCAAATATGTTTGATTTTGCATGTGAAACCCACTGTGCCAGGCACAATTCTGATTACGAGGTTTGTGTGGTTATCCTGTGTCAATAAGGGTTGTATGATTTTACTTCGCAAACAATTAACACGCATGGCACAACCACGCAATTGTTACTTAGCAAGTGGCATTACCACACAGCTTTTTACAATGCAGCATTTTACCACGCTTACTTCCATAATGTAAATTCGTTTCAAAACTTCAAACGTCCCTTAAGCACGTATTCCCATTGAATGTACTTAATTATATTGGTTGGTTAAATAATATTACGTAATTGTTGTGTTCGATTGTCTTTCGTCACTTTCAGTGACCCTCTACAAACGTGTCCCCAAGCAAGATGGCCGAAATTCTTTTCAAAGGTCACTTGGTATTTTCGAATCTATGTTTTAAAATACACATTTAGTCAAGAATTGTAATTTTTTAAAAGCAGATTCCAAAACGTATTTTATTTAAAATTATCGTTGTCCCTCCATTAACATATATAAAGGGCCGTCCACCATTTTATGATCAGTGGTTCGCCGCCATCTAGAGTGTTCACACGGTTGTGTGCGACTGGAGAAAACAGATTCTTATTTAGACCATCACTGCCATCTAGTGTCAGAAGTAAGTACACGTTTTAACACAATCATTCATATCCAAGCGTAGTAAATCCCCTGTAACGTTTTTACAAAATTATTTATAAATTATACTTTACAGAACTTATCTGTGGAGAGTGACAAGGTCATCCAACAGTTAACATCATATCACAGAAGTGAGGAAAATATTTGTTCGCAACTTTTTTTTAAAAAAATTACTTTTATTAACAAAATGACAAACATACTAAGTTACCATACAATCCATTGTGTCATACAGTTTTTACACACCTTATGTATGTGATGTATGATATATATCTACATTTAACCAAGGAGTAAATGTAACCAATTAAATATTTTTAAGTTAGTAAGTAGAGGATAAGTAGCACAAATAAAGAAACTGGTCAATAACTTGAGTGAAAAAGTATGTATGTTTTTGAATGTCAGTTTCCTTAAAATATTTTCTCTGAGTAAGAGTTTAATAGTCTATGGTTGGTTGACTTTTCAATTGTACCATTATTTTAATTTTCGCTGTACAGTAACTGAGAGGCAGTTCTAGATTTTTTTTTTTTTTTTTAAATAAGGTGTGTACTTATTTTCCTCAGGGAAGATGTTTGGCCAGTGTCTGGTGGCAAGATTTTGCATTCTTAGTCCACCAGGTACTTACTTCAGGGAAGGTGTAGGTCAGTGTCTGGGGGCCAGATTTACTCTTCTTACTCCGCCGGGGAACTTACCTCAGGGAAAGTGTTGGTCAGTGTCTGGGGACTAGATTTACCATTCTTACTCCGCCGGGTACTTACCTCTGGGAAGGTGTTGGTCAGTGTCTGGGGGCTAGATTTTTTTTATTATTACTCCACCGGGAACTTACCCCAGGGAAGGTGTTGGTGAGTGTCTGGGGCCAGATTTTCTATTCTTACTCGTCTGGTACTTACCTCAGGGAAGGTGTTGGCGAGTGTCTTGGGGACAGATTTTTTTATTCTTACTCCGCCAGGTACTTACCTCAGGGAAGGTGTTGGTCAGTGTCTTGGGGCCAGATTTTTTTTATTCTTACTCCACCGGGTACTTACCTCAGGGAAGATGTTGGTCAGTGTCGGGGAGCCAGATTTTTTTATTCTTACTCCACCAGGTACTTACCTCAGGGAAGGTGTTGGTCAAAATATAGTAACTTTTCTAACTAATTTAAAAGAAAGAAATGTAATAGATCTAAATTATAATTATGAAATATGCTATGTCTTTGTTTTTCTAACCAGAGAGCCATTTCCATCAATCCATAAAGCGGCAAAAGGAAGATCAGCTTAAAACATCAGTTGCATGAAAGAACAAAACATACAATATTCAGGTACGAATGAAACAACATTTTAATTTGCCTTATCTATTATTTAAACTTCTACTGGCGCACCAATCTAACTCTGTTTTCTGGGAGCACGTTTTTCTATTCTTACTCTGCTGAAAACGTACCTCAAGGAGGGTGTTGGGCTGTGTCTGGGGGGCAGATTTTCTATTCTTACTCCGCCAGGTACTTACCTCAGGGAAGGTGTTGGTCAGAGTCTGGGGGCCAGATTTGTTTATTCTTCCTCCGCCGGGAACTTACCTCAGGGAAGGTGCTGGTCAGTGTCTTGGGGCCAGATTGACTTTTCTTACTCCGCCGGGTACTTACCTCAGGGAAGTCAGTGTCTGGGGGCCAGATTTTTTTATTCTTACTCTTACTACGAATGAAACAACATTTTAATTTGCCTTATCTATTTTTTAAACTTCTACTGGCGCAACAATTTAACTCTGTTTTCTGGGAGAACATTGGGCAGTGTCTGGGGGCCAGATTTTCTATTCTTACTCCGCCGGGTACTTACCTCATAAAAGGTGTCGGCCAAAATACAGTATCTTTTGTCATAAAGTTTCAACAAAAAAATGAACTAGTTCTAAAGTTTAATTAAAACATATGCTTTGTCTAACCAGATATCTCTTAAGAGAGCCATTTTCATTAATCCATAAGTGAGAAAAGGAAGTACAACTTGAAACATCAGTTGCATGAAAAAATAAAACAACGGATCTCCAGGTAGAAATGAAACAACCTATTAATTTACATTATCTTTTTTTTTAAACCTCTAATGGAGCAACCATCTTACTACGTTGTTCTTTAAAATTTAAAGGTTTCTAAAGTGATAAATGATTATCAGAGAGTTGAACTAACTTTAAAAATATTTTTTTTAATTTGCAGTTTAACCAACATTTATAAGTAAACTATTCTAATCCTATTATTTATACTTGTCATTGCAGCTACCTCTATAACATACACCTGGAATACCTATCAGAGTTGAAAAGAGTACAAACTAAAGCAGCACTTCCAACAATACTTTTGCAACCAAAACTTCACCACAGAAGAACAAAGAAATGGAAACCTCAGGTACAATGGACATTTCCCTTAACCTGAAAAACAATTTTATAATTAACTTTTTTTACTCAGATATTAAAACTGTCAATAGTATAGCACATTATAAATGGTTGTATGACGTTAGTACGCATTCCGTCGCAACGCATGTCTTTACCACGCAACGTTTTTTTTTAGGGGGGGGGGGGACCCCACAACCCCCCTTTTTGATTTGCACGGTTTTTTGGGGGTGGGGGTACCCCCCCAAAACCCCTTTTTTTAATTTTACCTTTACCACGCATGTGTTACAAGGCGAATGCCATTACCACGCAAAACCTTTACCACGAAAATGCCTTCACCACGCATATCTTGTCAACGATTTTCATTGTAAAACTATGCATGATAATGGTATTTTCTTGGTAAAGGTTATCTCCAATCCCGGCCCCTGTAGGCTCGGAGAAAACAGGTAAGAGGGAGCGCACAGTAGAACGCTCACGCTAGCATTTTAAAGAATACATATTGGTTGAATAAGGCTCATTGCTAAAGCGACCCCAGTAATAGACAAAGGATGTCTCACACTGTAATTATTGCCGATCTTAAAGCGCACCTTGATGGTTTGCCAGCCAACAAATAGTCTCTGCCTCCGCACATATGTGTAGTTGCTCACCACAGATAACGCTACACATCGCCATCACAAGACACCGTTGCATAACCTTTTTCCACATATGACATTTCTTCAATAGTCAAATAGTTAACACTCCACTGCAGGGGCCGACCCCAAAGACCATATTCCAAATACATGCACCCTCCCCATTCCAGCTCTTTTAAAAAAAAAATATATTATACCCCCTCCCTGCATCGCACGTCGTAAAGATGAAGCGGAAGTGTCTTTCCGTTTCCTCTAACCACGCTGATTGCCTCCACATCGTGATGGAAACAGGCGCATTTTTTTGGGGGGGGGGGGGGGGGACCACAACCCCCCTTTTTTAATATTACCTTTAGCACACATGCCTTTACTACGTATCTCGTAGTAAAGGTATGCGCGGTAAAGGCTATTCGTGGTAATGCATGCGTGGTTATGGTTAAGCGTGGAAACGGCCGCGTTGTAGTGGCCGTTTCCCGTTTTAAATGAGTTGTTTAAACTTTATCTTGCACGCACTCTAAATCAGAAATAATCTTGATTTTTGCAATTCTATTTAGGAACCATAAATCTTCTGTAAAAAAACACCAGTAGTTTTAAAAAATGTACACTCATTTATCATCATCCTTTATTTACAGGATCATCAACAGAAAATTGCAGTCGCCGCGCAAGTTACATACAATCAAGGCGGGGTATCAGGTTATTGAAATTTGGTGGCTACATTTACTGTAAGGAACGTTTAACTGAGCCCAGGAGTCATTGGAGGTGCGTAGAATATTTCTCATCACATTGCAAAGA